>NC_068420.1:19917560-20285825 GCF_023724105.1 Carassius gibelio
ATGCACTGTAAGTCGCTTTGGAGAAGCGTCTGCTAAATGCATTTTTTTTTTTTAAATCTACCAGAATTGGTAGGTCACATTTTCTGACACGAAATTCATTTAAGCATTCGTCTTCCTCCATGTAATCAAGGTTAAAAGGCAAGCTTACATGGTAAATCTTGGTTTTTAAACTTATTTACATCATACAATATTAAAAACTCATTTTCTGACAAAAGATTGTCATTTAATGCCAAAAGCAATCATTCTCTTGCTTTTTTAAATAATTTTTTTTGTATCTCAATAAGTGAATTAATGCCATGTTGCGCTGTCCTGTTTACCGATGCTTAGTGATTTTTACGTTCTTGGCTACAGCGGTGTGACAGCAAACCTGAAAATCTCCCTAATTCTGAGGTCTCAAGGTTGGCAAGTATGCTACTTCCTTACTGTAATGAGTCATTTCTGATTACTTCCTATGATAAGCAAGCATACTAAATCACATAATATTTAAGTTCTCATTCTGTTTTATTTCAGACCTTAATTAACACATTGCTCAAACTTACAAAACACTGAGTCAAACAAGTTCTCTAGCTTTACAAAGGGAATATTCAACAACATCTGTAAAAATGATACAAATAAATACAAATAAAATATAGCCTACACACAAATATACAAATGCTGTTTTACAGGAATTGCAAAGTGCAATCTCTTACTGCAACGTAAACTATTTTATATACTACTAATATACTTACAACTGTAAGGTTTTGGTACTATTCTGTAACAAAAAAAGTACAATCTTACAAAGAGGTGCATTAGATTCTGAATGAAACTACAACAGTCCACTGTGAAAATGAAAACTAACTGTGTAGCCTCTGACACTGGCCTATCATTCACCATCCTCATCCTCATCCCTCTCTCAAAATAATTTGCCCCCACTGTCATGTAACACACCACATGTAACTGCTTCACGCGGTCTTTTGCTTATTATTGTTGGCAGATGAGAATGATTTGCGTCCTTCACCCTGGTTTCACCGTGGGCTTCACAGATGATGTTCACGTCGCACAATTACGTCACTTCATAAGCTTCCCATTGGGAAATAATGGCGATTTACTTATGTGAAGTAAACGCAAAATTTTTCAACTTTCTGATAAGATATATGTGAATTTTTTTCAAACGAAAATTATTATTATTATGAAATCATGCTACCTCCGCATATTTTGCTTCCTGAAATCCTCATCTAATCATGACAAACTATATGTCGTCGGAAAGGTCTAAGACTCCTAAATAGATATTATGAAGGAACAGTAAAACATTAAATTATAAAAAGAGTGCACCTCAAAACATATACATCATAACAGGAGTTCTGACCTTTGTCACAAAAAATCTACTCCGCTTTCTTTTTCCCCATCACATGTTTTAGTAATCATCATAAATTATATATCATTTGAAAGCTTATATACTCCAAATTCATCTTATGAAAACCATTTTGAAATAGGACACTGCGTTACCATGGAAATCGTACTTTAAAATCTTTTAGCGTGGTCCTCCCCCTTAGTGGGAGGAGTCATATTCCAAATATATTATGGTCTTTTAGAATCAAAACTTTTCATAATCTTGACAAAATACATATCGTTGGAAAGGTCTGAGTCTCAAGATTCCATATTTGGTGATTATTTTGTCATAGACATAATATTGAGAGAGAAATTGATACATTTGTGACAAACAAATATTAATAAAAAAAATTCAATGGAGTTTCAATGACACCTGGGGGCTTTTTGTGGTATAACGCCTAAACAAAATTGCATATGAACCTTGATTTTTTTTATATCAACTTCAAATTTGGAACACAACTTATTTAGACATATGGCTTTAAATTGCTGCATAATTAAGGGCTTAGCAACTTGAGTGACAATTGGATTGCCGCTGCTGTCACCACTATCAAGCTAAGTGGGCGTGGTTTCAGCAACACGCTCCCGCCTTTTTGCCCATTTTCAATTATCCCGAAGTGATGCTTGGTGCCGTATCGGCCGTCTCCGCCCACTTTTGGCTTCAAAAACGCTTTTTGGATGCTTTTAGTTATGAACACTACGTCCATGTTTTTGTACAGTCAATGGGTTGGACCAGATCGGTTGCAGAAACATGTGCTTCTGAAATTATCATTTTTTTGTAGCAGTTGGCTTTCTTTGTGTCATACGTTGCTGCTTGTCAAGCATGAAGTTTTATTTAAATTCTGAATAAAACATAATTTACAGCATGTAAAGACTGCTCCATTTAAATTTATTAAAGCCTGTCACTCATTTATCACAATCAAAAAACTTTTAAATGTCTTTGTTAGAAAAAAAGTTATGAAAATGATAGAAACCAGCCCTGGACAAAAAAAAAAAGCGAGCGGTGAAAAGCGGTGACTCCACTCACTGACGCAGGTTCACCATCTGCGGTATGACTTTACTAAATCAGATTGAGGCGAATAAAACTTATTGATCATGAGACCAACATTTAGCAAGCAGGAAAACATTCATTCTAACTGAAGGAAGACGTATTTCATTGAGCTAATGCTGTTAAAGAGAGAGACAGAGAGAGAGGGAGAGAGAGAGAGAAACTAGTCTAGGGCTATTCTTAAACTTGGAGCTTATTATATTGAAGTACAAATCCAAACACCAGAAACGTTGTGCATTTTATGAATAATGAAATATTATGAAAAGTATGCATTTTTTTTATTCACATGCTGTATGGTTGAAATTATATTTTAGTTCACAACTTTATGTTTAAAAAAATGCTTTATTGGCTAACATTTCATAAACCTTTAGTTGTTATGCTCTAAAATCCAATGCCATTTGTAATTTCACAGTATTTTCACCTAAATCACTAACCTTTAAAGTCACAATTCTATAATGGTCAAATTTACTCAGGCCGATGGTATTTTTAATGACATTTTTTTTTTTTTTTATAATTGTAGCCTACAAAAACAGGTAAAGCAAAACAAATATTTGGATCGTCCCTTATTTTCTACAAGAATAAACATGATAACATATTACTAATTCATAGAAATAATTTAAGCAGTTAAAACCTATTTTTAAACTTGAATTTAAATACTATTAAACTAACTTTAAAATATCAAGGAGTTTATAACTTAGAAAGGACTAAATTTCACAGTGCATGTTAAATAGTGTAACGATTGATCACAGGAAACGACAGATCCAAATGCAGTGTGTTTAATGGGGTAATCCAAAATCTAAATCCAAAACAGGCTAGAGGTCAATAACGGGGAAAGCAGTCCAAAAACATGAAACACAGGCATAATTTTTCTCTGTCTAATTCTGTGTTGTTCTGCATCCACAAAACCCATTCAAAGAGGTATTTTTTACTCTATGTTGATGTAATATAAAGACCATCAACACCTGAATATTCTTCTGACTGAGACTGGAATCAGCTATTTTTTTATATTTTAGTGATCTGTTACTTTGAAATTGCTTATCAGTTGCTACAATATTTTATAGATATAGAGATATTGTCCAATACTTTTGAGTTGATGCTGTTGCAGAAGTAGAGGCTTTACACTATACAGGGAGTGCAGAATTATTAGGCAAGTTGTATTTTTGAGGAATAATTTTATTATTGAACAACAACCATGTTCTCAATGATTCCAAAAACTCATTAATATCAAAGCTGAATATTTTTGGAAGTAGTTTTTAGTTTGTTTTTAGTTGTAGCTATTTTAGGAGGATATCTGTGTGTGCAGGTGACTATTACTGTGCATAATTATTAGGCAACTTAACAAAAAACAAATATATACCCATTTCAATTATTTCTTTTCAGCAGTGAAACCAATATAACATCTCAACATTCACAAATATACATTTCTGACATTCAAAAACAAAACAAAAACAAATCAGTGACCAATATAGCCACCTTTCTTTGCAGGGACACTCAAAAGCCTGCCATCCATGGATTCTGTCAGTGTTTTGATCTGTTCACCATCAACATTGCATGCAGCAGCAACCACAGCCTCCCAGACACTGTTCAGAGAGGTGTACGGTTTTCCCTCCTTGTAAATCTCACATTTCATGATGGACCACAGGTTCTCTATGGGGTTCAGATCAGGTGAACAAGGAGGCCAAGTCATTAGTTTTTCTTCTTTTAGACCCTTTCTTGCCAGCCACGCTGTGGAGTACTTGGACGCATGTGATGGAGCATTGTCCTGCATGAAAATCATGTTTTTCTTTGAAGGATGCAGACTTCTTCCTGTACCACTGCTTGAAGAAGGTGTCTTCCAGAAACTGGCAGTAGGACTGGGAGTTGAGCTTGACTCCATCCTCAACCCGAAAAGGCCCCACAAGCTCATCTTTGATGATAGCAGCCCAAACCAGTACTCCACCTCCACCTTGCTGGCGTCTGAGTCGGACTGGAGCTCTCTGCCCTTTACCGATCCAGCCACGGGCCCATCAAGACTCACTCTAATTTCATCAGTCCATAAAACCTTAGAAAAATCAGTCTTGAGATATTTCTTTGCCCAGTCTTGACGTTTCAGCATGTGTGTCTTGTTCAGTGGTGGTCGTTTTTCAGCCTTTCTTACCTTGGCCATGTCTCTGAGCAGGCCCGTCGCTACGAGGCAAGCAAACCAAGCAATTGCTTGGGGCCCCGAGCTGGCCTGGGGCCCCAAGACAACGACTGGTTAAGAATAAAATGCAACGACACTGTGTGAGCGCCCCTTTGATCGTCAATGCAGTAACGTGTAATGACACTGCTATCGGGATCCCCCTCAAGGGGGCCCTCTCAGTAATCGCTGAAAGCAGCCAGCCAACCACGTGATCTCTGCTACCGGCAAAATGCAAAACCTCCTCGGCAGTCATGAAGCGGAATTATGCTTCAGGAAGACAGAAAAAAAAGAAAGAGGAGGATAATTAAAAAACAAGATAATGGTAAGTGATAAATTACACTGGATAAAATAGCTTTACTTGTCAGTCTTGTACAAATTGTGTAATTTTGCAGCAGGTAGGCTAGCAAAAATATGTTTATGTTAGCTGCCTGATGGCAAATGCTGCTTGTAACGAACAGTTAGTGCAACTTTTTTTTTCGAACGGAAGGAATATGGTTACTGTAACGTTTTTTAACGGGATAAGATCAGGAAGACACAGAACAGAAATCGCACACTGCAAGGAGTCAGCAGTGTTTTGATTTGAGGGCGCAGGCAAACTAGCGTCTATGGTCACATCACATACACAGAACTGTAAAGGTACGTCAACCCGTCAAAATAAAAGTCCTGTTTTAGACAAGTATTTGCAAGAGATGTATTACTAATATTAAGCATAATGTACATAGCCTACTACTAAAAAAAGTAGTAGTAGTAGTAGTTTTTTTTTTTTAAGTTTAAACACACAATTTCTTCCATGTTTTATTTTTAACAGTAAATCCCCTTTGTTTACCAAAAGTTAAGTGTGCTTAATTTTCAATAATTCAAATATAAATTAAATTAATGTTTTGTGTTTAATGTGCATCTCAGAAAATGCTTTATTTAAAACCCTAACTGAATGGCACTTAAATGCACTTAATTAATCTGTCAACTTTATTTTCATTGTTCACAGTACAAGTACAAACAGAGAAACAATGGATAATTAAATGTTTATTTTTGATGTATGCATTGCATTCTATGCATTTAAAAAAAAAAAAAAAATATATATATATATATATATATATATATATATATATATATATATATATATATATATATATATTTATATTTATTTTTTTCTAAAAAAGGAAACTTAGTTGTTCATTTTAAGAGACCCAGGCGTCTTATTTCCTCTTGCATAATTAATATTAATAAGCAAAAACACATTTTATCCGATTACTCGATTAATCTATGGAATTTTTGGTAGAATACTCGATTACTAAAAAATTTGATAGCTACAGCCCTAGATGAAAGTAGCATAGCAAATAGCATGCTATACTATTCCACCGTGATAATCTATTTACCAGATGGGGGTTATGAAAACCACACAATAAATTCCATGTATCAAAGATTAACTTGGGATGTTTTTAAGCATTGGTAGTGAAAGCAGCTGCCTGCATCCCTTCCTTTCTAATATCAAAATATGGAAATGCTAACATATCTTTACTTTTTCTGTAAACTTTATAATAAGTAAAAATACTGTTTGCTAACAGTTAAATGACAATTAACTAAAGATTAATTAACTATCAATTTACCATCTTTTAATGATTGTTATTACAACGTGTCTATCATTAACTTAAGCCGCGTTTCCACCGCAGGAACTTTACCCAGGAACTAGGGACTTGGTCCGGTACTTGGTGTGTTTCCACCGCAGGAACCAGGAACTAAATAAAAGTTCCGGGTAAAAAAATGCCCCCTAGAAAGTCCCTGCTGGCGAGGTGGTACTTTTTTAAAGTTCCGGAACTTTCGGGGGCGGGACTTTAGCGCTAAACATGCTGATTGGTTGAGTTCACGCAGCATTGGTTGAGTTCAACCACCATTTATTCGGATCAACATTTTCAAAATATTACTGTTATTGTGTCATGAAATGTAATTTTAAAAGTATTTCAGGCGAGAATGTAGTTGTTTGAAACTCAAATATGTTGTTTATTTATAAAGACAGCGCCTATTTAAAAATGTGTTTCGCCGATCTCGTAGACGGTGAGCTCCACTCGATCAGCGGGAGCTCAGTCCTCATGTATCCGCAGAGAGCAGCCTCATCTCGGACAGATCTTCTGATATGTGCCGCTGGCTCTGATGTCTCTTTAGTGGTTAAACATAACATAATTCAGCTGCTGGGTAAATCTAACAGGTTTTCTTTGGTCTGTATTCAATTTATCTATATGTTAAAATGAAAATAAAATATTATAATATAATATTATAAATATAATATTTCGTTTCATTGTAATGGCTGCATACACATGTCCCTGAACTAAGTACATTTCTGCAGCTGTTATTATGCTTAAATGAAACCAAAAGAGTCAGTGGTATTTTATATCCTATTTCGTTTTATTGTAAATATACTGAGGGGAAAATTGCACCTATCCCTGAACTAAGTACATTTCTGCAGCTGTTATTATGCTTAAATGAAACCAAAAGAGGCAGTGGTATTTTATATCCTATTTCGTTTTATTGTAAATATACTGAGGGGAAAATTGCAGTAGCCAAAGCGATCTGAGTTCACGCAGCATTGGTTGAGTTCAACCACCATTTATTCAGATAATTTTCAAATATTACTGTTATTGTGTCATGAAATGTGATTTTAAAAGTATTTCAGGCGAGAATGTAGTTGTTTAAAACTCAAATCTATGGTTTATTTATAAAGACAGCGCCTATTTAAAAAATGTGTTTCGCCGATCTCGTAGACGGTGAGCTCCACTCGATCAGCGGGAGCTCAGTCCTCATGTATCCGCCGAGAGCAGCCTCTCCTGGGATAGACCTTCTGATATGTGCCGCTGGCTCTGATGTCTCTTTAGTGGTTAAACATAACATATAATTCAGCTGCGGGGTATATCTAACAGGTTTTCTTTGGTCTGTATTAAATTTATCTATATGTTAAAATGAAAATAAAAAAGGCAAATTTATATAATATTTCGTTTCATTGTAATGGCTGCATACACATTTCCCTGAACTAAGTACATTTCTGCAGTTGTTATTATGCTTAAATGAAAACGAAAGGAGGCAGTGGTATTTTATATCATATTTCGTTTTATTGTAAATATACAGTAAGGAAAATTGCAGTAGCCATGACGAGCAGACTGAAGTTATCAAGTATGCTGCTGTTTATAGATTTACCGGACTTGCGTCGTCGCGGACATCACACTCCCGAGAGGAATGCACAAAGTCTGAACCAACTACCGAGGATGCACGTCCAAAATCAGCGTACTTTTTTTTTTTTTTTTTTTTAATCAGCGGTACTTTGTATTGAGAAACGCGCGCAGACCTACGTCACCAGTCTATTTGCCTAATCTACACGGTACTTTACACCGCGGTGGAAACGCAAAAAGCAACAGGTCTGGAGGGAAAAAAGTTCCTGGGAAAAAAAGTTCCTGGTACAAATGTTCCGGGTAATTTCGGTGGAAACGCGGCATTAGTTAGCAACTATGGTTTTGGGAAACGCACCCCTTAGGTGTTAATAGTGACCTCTTTCAATATGCTAACAGAGAAATGGTAAAACGTACTTCACAGGTAAATTCTTTTTTTTTTTTTTTATTATTTTCCCAGCTACACCATCAACTTCATCCACAACATCAACAGATACATCACTTCTCAGTGCTCTATAATTATAGCTGATATTCTGCACAGCCCAGAGTTTAAACTGATAAGTGTGTGCTGTCATATTATAAAAATAAAAAAAAAAACAGGGCAAGTCACTATTGAATTCCCACCAAACTATTTTTTCAAGCAGTATTTGCACAGTAAACCTTTTTTATTTATATAAAGTGTGGGTGAACTTAAACTGTATGGCTATTGTAGCGCCTCCTACAGGTCACCAGGGCACCACGGCTGAATGGACACCCAGGTGAGTTAAACAAGAGGAAACGTGGACCAGTACCTCTAGGTTCATAAGGAGCAGTAGTGAGAGATTGGAAAAAACAACAGACAACCAACAAAGGTAAGTTCAAATTATATTGAAAGATTTATATCAAGGCAAATGATAAATGAAAATAATTAACAAATGATTTCTCTTTCAGGTAAAGGCAGCAAAAATGGAAAATACTGATGATCAACAAAATAACAATGAAATTACTGATTGATAATAAACGCAAGGAAAATAAATAAACTGAGCTCTGGGTTTGTTTTCTTATTAAAATGATCTGTTATTTATCCTTTATTTTATTTTTTATTTTAGGACTTATTCCTTTTAAATCTTTTTTTTTTTAAATCAAGACTTGTAGTATATTACTTCTAGTTTTTTACCTAATTATCTTTTAGATGTTTTTGATCATTTATTTAAATCGTTATAGATTTTAGATTATTTAACTGGAGCTACGCTAGCCTATTTCAATTGTTTGAGTACTCTTTAGCTTTAAATTTGAATGTGATATTCAAAGACTATTTGGCAAAAAAAAAAAAAAAATTCTTACACTTCAAATATTTCACCCAATAAACCTTATCTTCAAATTAAATCAATACAGGTATTGAAACAAAAACAAGAATAATACAATTCAACTGTTAGTGGGTATACAGTTCAAAACATCAATAAATTCAGTAATGGATTTTCAAATAATGTTACCAGTCTCTAAATAAAAAAACAATCGTCCATACCCGATTGAGTAGTATTCAACAATCCAGGCCTACTGTTCTGTTGAATAATTGTCCAAAATTAAATTGGACGTTAGATGCATCAATCCAGGCCTTCTTCCATCGTATTGAACAGAATAGCACATAGAAGGAGAAAAGTAGAGTTTGATGTCTGTTCACTCACAGATTATTTTTCCTCCGTCCGGGGAAAACTAGCAGTGAATCCGCTGAAATTGTTCGATGGTTTCATTTGCAATTGAGATTTGCTGGGAGGCTCGCCATCTTCCATGCGGTGATGAATTCAGTCTGCGTCATTGTGGTATCCTGAATAATTGTCATAATTATAATTATTTTCAGTTTATTCTTGTGTATATTTCATGTGGCAATATCCATTTTCCTTGATTTATATTTTATTTATATAATTTCTATCATATTATAAATGCTGTGTTAATCAAAATACATGTTGCAACTATTTCGGGATTTTTCATAAGAGTTATCGTTCCAATTTAATATGCATATTATCAGCTGGAGATGGATGTGTGTGATTGGTTGAATGAAAAGGTGCGCGCCACTGCGTGCGGGAGTTCTCGCGATATGCTTCATTCATGATAAAGCATCGGTGAAGAAACATCGCTTGAACGCTCATTCATTTAATATCATCCTTTACAGGTATAAAATGTACACAAGACACTCCATCACTGCTTTAATTGTTTTGTAAGAAAGGCTGTTCTCTATACTGTTTGTTTTTCAAGATGCATATGATTGATATGTTCATAAACTCGGTCTAATGTTAACCATCAAATCCGAGCACATGGTTAGCATAAATGTGCCGTGATTAGATCGCACGCTGGTTATTAGGACACGGATGTAAAATACATGTACTGTTATATGCATTTCATGTTATACTTTATTCATTATATATGTTGTTATTCCTTATTCCTTCTGTTATGAGTTTATTTCATGCTTTTTCACTGATATGTATGTATGACGCCCAGAGAAGACTATGTAGTCGAGTGGACCTATTTACATACCTGGCCTTGTGTCATAAATTGTGATTTGTGGTTACAGTAACAGCATCTAAGTCAATACTGTGTTGATACTATGCATTTGTGAATATACTGTTGAAAAGTGTGAGACTATGCACATGTGCAATTCACATCATTTGTATTGATTCATGATAAAGCATCGGTGAAGAAACATCGCTTGAACGCTCATTCATTTAATATCATCCTTTACAGGAGTATTACAATCTTGGAGGCACCGCTGGGATTGATGTTCGATGGAGTGACTCCCTGACCGGTAGAGCCCATTTAGCAACATCATCCCCTTTTTAGTGACCCAGATGAACTGCAGTGTGAGGCATTCAGGACGAGTGGTGAAAAGAAAAAAAGTCTATTGAGCAGTGCATGTGCTGGGGGTTCAGTTTGTGACCAGTGGCATCCAGGTCAAGTCAGTAAGGTAAACACTACTCTGAACAGCCTGTCTACACAGTAACAAAAATGGAGGAGCTTAAACATCTTCAGGATGAAATTGGGGAGAAATTATGCACACTATCACTTGAAAAGCTGGCAAAACTCAGTGTCTTCCTTCACCTGACACGAGAGGATGAGACAAATGTAACTTGTTTGTATCTGTTGCGACTCCTTAGTAACTATCTACTGAGAGCTGAGCTAGAAGAGCTAGAAGATGGCGGCATGGCTGAACTTTTAACAATTAATGATAAACTGAGCCAGCTAATGGGAATAACAATTAATGCTTCAGAACAGGCTACAGAGAGAGTGGAGAATAAACCAGGAGATGTTAACACAGTCCAGAGGGCAATGCAAGGAAGTGGAGAAAGTGCAACTGAATTGTTTTCTGCAATGCACATTAGTCCTACAGCACCACAAAATGCAGTAAACAGACATACATATGAAGACCATGGCCAAGTTTATTCTCAACCCACATTTCAGAGACAAGTTACCTCAACATGGCAGAAAGATTTCAAGATTTCTGGTCTCATAGGAGATCTAGGGCAGAAAGACCGGCTCTCATTTTCTAGTCTGGCACGGCAGATAGAAGGTGGACTCAACAAGGGCTATGTAGAACAGGAAATAGTAGATTCTGTCATCAGAGCTATCACACCAGGGCTTCAGCTGCGGATCTATCTAGAAGGAAAGGCAGGATTAACACTCCCAACACTGAGACGGATACTCCGTTCTCATTTTCAGGAAAAAAATGCTACTGAACTATATAAGCAGCTCACCACAGAAGCTCAGCGCTCTAGAGAAACGCCACAAAGCTTCCTAATAAGAGCTCTTGATCTGAGACAGAAAATTTTGTTTGCTTCTCAGGAGGATGACTCAGGGTTAAAATATGATCCTGCCCTAGTTCAGAATATGTTTTTGCACACAGTCTTGACTGGATTGCAAAACGACCGCATCCAAAGTGAACTTCAACCATACCTATCAGACCCCACCATTCCAGATGAAGTGTTGCTGGAGAAACTCAAAGTGGCTTGTTCCAATGAGTCTGAAAGGCAAAGCAGACGAAAATATGAGAAAAATGTTACCGTTCATGCTGTGCAGCCAAACGAGCCTGCCCCTGAACAAAAATCTCAGTCCAAACAGTCTAAGTTTGATTTAATGTCACAACTGAAAAGCCTGAGTGATGATATCATGCAGATTAAAGAGACAATCCAACAGCCCTTAACTGTTCCTCAGCAGTGTTTTGCAGTCTACAACAAAGAACCAGCAGCAGCAGTGTCCTCACAGCATCAAATCTCATCTCAGGGTTCCCAACAGACATCAGGATGGACCCAAATTCAAGAGCATCAGACCTGGAAGCCAGATACGGCTATATATCAACGACAGGCAGGTCCATACATGTCTCCACACCAGTTCTCACAAAGCCCACAACAGGTGAGGGAACAGAAAATACCTCTTCCACCTGCAAACCCAGTTCAGTTGTCTGCTGCTTCACAAGAACATTCTCTCCATCCTCATCAGCATTATTCAGTGCCAGAAACTCACCATGGGCAGCCGTTTGTTTATCCTTCTCCTCAGCAGCATCCCATGTCCTTCAATTATGCAACTCAGCCATCAAGTTTTGCAGCACCACATCATTATTCCCAGCAGTATATGGTGCCACCACAACAGTACCCTCGTCAGTTCCGCCAGCCCCGTTCCTCACTAGCCAGACAATGTTTCCATTGCCAGCAGCGGAAAGCAGAAGAACCTTGCACCCATTGTTACCACTGTGGCAGCAGCGAACACTTCTCAGCTGGCTGTAGGAGTAAAGGTGCCAGGCCTCAGATAGGAGCTCCGTTAAACAAGAGCGGGTTGCCCCCGAGGGACAGGGTGTGACCCGAGCAGTAGGGAAGTCCCCAAAATACGAGAAATGTAGCATGGGCCATGAGAGACAGCTTGAGTTTCAGTCGCTTGATAATATTTTAGCTGCCCCTTGTCAAGTTAACCAGCATTCTGCCATCACGTCCTTAGTAGGCAAACAATGCCTTGTGACCTGTTATCTACAGAAGAAAAAGACAGAAGCATTATGGGACACAGGCTCTCAAGTATGCATTATAGATGAGCAGTGGAAAGCCAAATACGCACCTACAGTGACATTGAGAAACATTTCTGAGGCAACTGAAGCACCAGACAGTCTGCGGTTGGTGGCAGCCAATGGAACAAACATGCCATACAGCGGATGGGTGGAATTGAATTTCAAGCTGGCATCCCCTGTAACCGATGAGAAAGGGTTAAAAATTCCTGTGCTTGTCTTGAAGGACCATGAATTATCCAGACCCATCATTGGGTATAATGTGATAGAACAAATAATGAGACAGAATGAAACAAATGGATCTCATGATGTGACTAATGTGTGTTTGTACAGGACTGTTAGAAATGCTTTCCCCAGCATAAAGAAGAAAAGTGTACATACCCTCATCAGTTTGGTGACTACAGATGTTTCCAGCGAGTACATAGTAAGAACCATGAAAGAGCCTGTAAACATACTGAAGCACACCGTTATGCAGATTCAGTGTCTGGTAAAAGTGCCTTACGTGAAACAAGAAAGTGTACTGCTGTTTGAACCACCTGTTAACCCACTGTACCCTGATGGCCTTGAACTTTTTGATACCCTCCACATTCTGAAAAGGGGAGCCCGCCCAGTGATTACTGTCATTGTGCAGAATGGAACAGACCATGATATCATGCTCAGTGGTAAAACCGAGATGGGAACTTTGCAGCCAGTCAAGTCCGTCTTACCAATAGCAAGTCCACAGTCTGCAGCCACAACCTCTGTCACTCAGGTTCTACCGGAAACAATGGAAGGAGACGGTAACGGAGATTCATGGGACCCTCCAGTAGATTTGAGCCATTTAACTCTGCCTCAACAACAACAAGTGAAGCAGATGTTGCGGGAAGAATGTCATGCCTTCTCGCAGTCAGATGATGTTATTGGCTGTGTTCCAGGGTTGCAACTGAGTATTTCATTAAATGATAACACCCCTGTTGCCCGCACGTATACATCAGTCCCTAAACCATTATACCAGGAAATGAAGGACTACTTACACGACCTGATTGCTCAAGGATGGGTGGCTAAGTCTCATTCCCCTTATTCGTCCCCAATTGTCTGCGTCCGTAAAAAGGATGGCAGCCTCAGGCTGTGTATTGACTATAGGGACCTGAACAGCAAAACAATCCCTGATCGCCAGCCAATACCCAGGGTGCAGGATATCCTAGATGGCCTTGGGGGCAATGCGTGGTTCTCTCTGCTTGACCAGGGAAAGGCGTACCATCAAGGCTTCATGTCCCCAGAGAGTAGGTACCTTGCTGCATTCACAACACCGTGGGGTCTCTATGAATGGATCCGTATCCCTTTCGGCCTCATGAATGCACCTGCAGCATTCCAACGGTTTATGGAGGAAAGTCTGGAAGGTTTGAGAGACAAAATATGCATACCATATTTAGATGACATCCTGGTCTTTACTGAGACTTTTGACGGACAGGTGGAAGCAGTAAGGAGAGTGCTGCAAAGGCTGCAGTCCCATGGAGTGAAGTTAAAACCCAGAAAATGTGAGCTCTTTAAGAAGGAGGTGCGTTATCTGGGCAGAATTGTCTCAGCTGAAGGCAGTCGTATTGATCCAGCAGACACAGTTGCTGTAACGGCACTAAAGGAACGGAAACCAAGCACTGTGGGAGAGCTGCGCAAGATTCTGGGCCTGCTCAGCTACTATCGTCAATACATTAAAGACTTCTCCCGGATCGCCAGTCCCCTCTACGACCTGCTAAAATGTAAGGCTGATGGTAATGAGCCACAGAGAAAAGGAAGACACAAAGAAAAAAATAACAAACGGAATCATGTGGTGTCATCAAGTAAACCAATTGAGTGGACAGAACACCATCAAGAGATCCTTGAAAAGTTGATTAACTGCTTGATCGAGCCTCCAGTCTTAGGATTTCCAGACTACTCCCAGCCGTTCATCCTCCATACAGACGCATCCAATCAAGGGTTAGGTGCCGTTCTATACCAGAACCAGCATGGCAAGCTGAGAGTTATTGCCTATGGCTCCCGGACCTTGACAGCGGCAGAGAAAAATTATCATCTGCACAGTGGGAAGCTGGAGTTCTTAGCTCTAAAATGGGCTATCACTGAGAAATTCAGAGACTACCTGTATTATGCACCAACCTTTACAGTGTTTAGTGACAATAACCCATTGACCTATGTGCTGACCTCTGCAAAGTTGAATGCCACCGGGTGTAGATGGGTGTCGGAGCTCGCAGACTTCCACTTTACCATCCGCTACCGTCCAGGTAAAGAAAATATAGATGCGGACTCACTCTCCAGGATGCCAACGGATCTGGAAACGACAATGAGAGAATGCACGGAAGAGTTCTCCTCTGAATGTGTGGGAGTTGTGATTCAAGCGGTGGAGCTCCAGAATAATCCAGATGTCTCCCTTGCTGTAGCCTGTCAGAATGTATTAATATGTGGGGAGGAAAATGAGGGACTCCTCATACCCCTGTCAAAAGAAGAAATTAGACAAGCACAAAAGGATGACAAGGACATTAGAGGAATCATTGAACACTTGCAAACTGGATCTAGGCCTCCTCAGCAGTGGCGTTCGGTCAACTCGTCATCCAAAGTTCTTCTGAGAGAATGGGATAAGCTGAAGCTGGATGAACATGGCATTCTCTTCCGCCACACATCTCAAAGGACACAGCTGGTATTACCAACTCAATTCAGAAAAACTGTTCTAAGGGAAATGCATGATGAGATGGGTCATCAGGGCCTCGACCGCACCACAAGCCTCATTAGGGATCGGTTCTTCTGGCCCTACATGCAGAAAGACATTGAGAACTATGTCCTGAGAACCTGCTTCTGCATCAAACAAAAAAAACCATGCCGTGAGACAAGAGCACCCCTTAAAAGTATCAAAACAACCCACCCTTTTGAATTGGTGTCAATTGACTTCCTACATTTGGACAAATGCAAGGGGGGCTATGAGTATATCTTAGTAATTGTCGACCACTTCACCCGATTTGCTCAGGCTTATGCCACAACCTCAAAGTCAGCAAAAACAGTGGCTGAACGATTATTCAATGATTTTGCCCTCAAGTTTGGGTTTCCGTCCAGGATTCACCACGACCAAGGGGGAGAATTCGAAAATCAGCTACTCACCCAACTCAGGAAGTACAGTGGCGTCGCTGGCTCAAGGACCACCCCCTACCACCCACAGGGAAATGGGCAGGTGGAAAGATTTAACAGGACGTTACTGCAGATGCTGAAAACCCTGACTGAAAAACAAAAATCGAATTGGAAGGATGCACTCAACAAATTAATCTTTGCCTATAACTGTACTAGATGTGATGTGACTGGCTTCTCACCATTCCATCTGCTGTTCGGTCGTACACCAAGGCTGCCCATCGATGCTCTTTTTGGTCTCAACTCAGACAACAACTTTCAAAGTTATAATGAGTACATGGAGCAATGGACGAAAGGGATGCAGGAAGCTTGTGAGATAGCAAGAGAACAGGCAAACAAGTATGCTGACAGAAACAAAAGAAATTACGATCGAAAAGTGAGGTGTACTGATCTGTTCCCAGGAAGCAGGGTCCTTGTGAAAAACTTGAGTCCAAGAGGTGGAACCGGGAAACTGAGGAATTACTGGGAAGATGAAGTTCACATTGTCACACGCCAGGTTGCGAGTGATGCACCAATTTACGAAGTAAAACCTGAACAGGGTAAGGGTAGATCAAGAGTTTTGCATCGCAATCTTCTTCTTCCATGTGACCATCTACCTCTTAAAATCACACCAACTCAAGGTGCCAAACCAAAGGAACCGAAGAGCAGCAGAACTCAGCCCCCCAAGGAAAGAGAAATTGAACCAGAGTGTGATAATGAAAGCGAAGAGGATGAGTACTTCTTCCTAGTGGAGCCTTATCAGATAAGACCACGAGAAAGCGGTGATTCCCCAGAAAAACTGGATAAGCTACCACCACAGCCAGTATCTTCTGAACCTCGATCTAGCTCTCCAGTATGGGAACCAAGGCCACAGTCACCCCAAGCCGAACTAGAGATAGGTCTTCCAGAACCTGCATCTGCACCTGAAAAAAGACAAGAACTTGATGAAAACGAATCAACTGTTGACACAATGCAACGTGGCAGCCACCAAAAAAGTTTACATATGACAATCTTGGGACCCCATCGTGCTACAATGTGCAGATAGTAGGCAATAACCACTACCCACACTTTGCATCTAGGGCAATGACAGCTGTGGCACCCTGGTTAGCAACACCACTTTGTTACCCCCAGCCCTCATACAGTATGTGCTATTAACTGAATTGCTACCACATGAACTTATCTCCCATAATTAGTTACTGTATGGACTGTGTTGAAGGTATGAAATGCCACTGTATAGCACATTAACCAGAGACTGTGTATTGCGCATAGTAAGAAACTATGGCAAAACAAAAACCATGGACTGTTATCAGATATTAAGAAAGTGGACTGTTGTGCAGTTTTGAAATTGTGGACACTTTGAGACTATCTTTTTGACAATTTTTGAATCTTTTTCCCTTTGCGAGGAACTTTTTGCCATTTTTGCTGGAGCAGATGAATGGACTGTTTTTTTTCTTTAAAGAGACTTGTTGGTAGTAAAAAAAAAAAAAAAAAAAAAAAAATTTGCACTACCTTATGGGACTATTTACAAACATGTGCCTCTAGTCTATTGACTATTAAGAACTCTTGTCTTGAAAATGGGCAATATCACCATTGTAAATGTTTGCTTGTTAAAAACAAAAAAAAAAAAGCTGTGAAAAAAATGCACAAGGAAATTGTTGATAACAGTAGGCTACTGTTATATCTGATATCAGAGATAACTGCTGGTTAAAGCTAAAAGTTTAAATACTGTGAATTGAGCATTACTGTGACTAATTAAGCAATTTGATGTCGGGACGACATCTTTTCTTTGAGGGGGAGAGTGTGGTATCCTGAATAATTGTCATAATTATAATTATTTTCAGTTTATTCTTGTGTATATTTCATGTGGCAATATCCATTTTCCTTGATTTATATTTTATTTATATAATTTCTATCATATTATAAATGCTGTGTTAATCAAAATACATGTTGCAACTATTTCGGGATTTTTCATAAGAGTTATCGTTCCAATTTAATATGCATATTATCAGCTGGAGATGGATGTGTGTGATTGGTTGAATGAAAAGGTGCGCGCCACTGCGTGCGGGAGTTCTCGCGATATGCTTCATTCATGATAAAGCATCGGTGAAGAAACATCACTTGAATGCTCATTCATTTAATATCATCCTTTACAGGTATAAAATGTACACAAGACACTCCATCACTGCTTTAATCGTTTTGTAAGAAAGGCTGTTCTCTATACTGTTTGTTTTTCGAGATGCATATGATTGATATGTTCATAAACTCGGTCTAATGTTAACCATCAAATCCGAGCACATGGTTAGCATAAATGTGCCGTGATTAGATCGCACGATGGTTATTAGGACACGGATGTAAAATACATGTACTGTTATATGCATTTCATGTTATACTTTATTCATTATATATGTTGTTATTCCTTATTCCTTCTGTTATGAGTTTATTTCATGCTTTTTCACTGATATGTATGTATGACGCCCAGAGAAGACTATGTAGTCGAGTGGACCTATTTACATACCTGGCCTTGTGTCATAAATTGTGATTTGTGGTTACAGTAACAGCATCTAAGTCA
Source organism: Carassius gibelio (assembly GCF_023724105.1). Lineage (NCBI taxonomy): Eukaryota > Metazoa > Chordata > Actinopteri > Cypriniformes > Cyprinidae > Carassius > Carassius gibelio. Next base: position 19,936,005 of record NC_068420.1, read on the forward strand.
ATACTGTGTTGATACTATGCATTTGTGAATATACTGTTGAAAAGTGTGAGACTATGCACATGTGCAATTCACATCATTTGTATTGATTCATGATAAAGCATCGGTGAAGAAACATCGCTTGAACGCTCATTCATTTAATATCATCCTTTACAGGAGTATTACATCATCGCCGTGTTCACGTTGAAAAACACTCAAAAATAACTCCAAATCACTCAAGAAACAAAATAAAGTTCAGTTCAAAGGAAAATCAATGTCTTTCTAGACGCTTTATCTGGTTTCAGGTTTCAATTACTAATATTTTCACTCCGAATGATCTCTGCCGATCTTTCTGCTGAGTCTCCTCTCTCTCAGTCTCTTTCGCGCGCTGGTGACATCATCCGCTTGCTTCACGCTGCGTCTCTCCTGATAGGTCAACAAGTGAACTCTACCTCACATTCTCTTAAAGGCAACATAACATTCAACGATGTACAATTCTTACATTCTCAACATAAGAAAAACCACAAGAGAAAAAAAAAAAAAACTTTTTAATCATTTGTGAACAGTTTTAACTTTGCATTTATGAATTGAGTTAATTCACTTTTTCTTTTCTTTTTCTGGTTTATTTATTCTTATTCTTTTGTCTATTTGTAATCACTCTGGGTTACACCCTCCCCCGCTAACTCTATGCACGTCCCTGTGCATGCAACTAATAGGCTGTGTTACCACGGGTTCAGATGAATTAGAAAAACTACTTTCCATAATAGAGTCAGTCACGGCTGTACTAAGACTCTGGAATAGAGACTGTACTATTGAAACCAAAGGATTACCCAATTCGGGGTAAGTGAACACTCTTGGTTTCTGTCTAACTCTATTAGACTTTCTGATGAAATTGCCATCATTTTCATTTTGCTCTTGTACAGATAAATGTTCACAGACCTTTTCAGTTTCTTTTACAAGTATTCTCTGATCAGTGGGCGTGTCAGAAGTAACTGCAGGTAAATTTTCATTTACCTCAGGATTATCAACAGGAAAATAATTCAAGATAGGTACACTTTCAATTGTAGAATGCTCTGGCCCAGGTGACTGGACAAGCAAGTCCTCAGTTGGAATGTTATCAACAGAGTCCTGAACTACAGTGTTTGAGGAAACATCATTCTGTGACACTTTTTCTCTTTCATAAACCTCAATGAATCTGGTATTTGTGCAGTTAAAAGGATCACGGTACAGCAGTTCTAAACAGCTATCATCAATAGAGTCAGATTTTGGCTGCTCTTGTACCTCATTACTCGGATTTCTACGAGACCTGGACAAATCAACTACCTCTTCAGGTAACTGCAACAATTCACACGGGAGTAAAAGATACCTATGAAGAGTTCTTAAAAGACCATCTTTGCCTTCTGGCTTAACAGTGTACACAGGAAGTTCACCTGCCTTGTTCACAACAACATATACAAGTGATTCCCACTTGTCAGCCAGTTTATGTTTACCCCTTAGGCGTACATTCCTAACTAGAACCCTATCTCCAGTGTCCAGTGTAGTTTCAAGAACATGCTTGTCAAAACGAGCTTTGTTCCTCTCTCCAACTTTAGCAGCATTTCTCATTGCTAAGTCATAAGATCCTTGCAACCTAGTCTTCAAATCACGCACATATTGTGAATGCGTCTTAAACTGCTCTCGGTTCTGAGGTACATCAAAAGCCAAGTCTATAGGCAAGCGCGGCTGCCTCCCAAACATCAATTCATATGGGGTAAACCCAGTAGAATCATGTTTGGTGCAGTTGTACGCGTGTACGAGGGGTTTCACAAAAGTACTCCAATGCAACTTATCACACTCTTTAAGTGTACCAAGCATACTTAGGAGAGTACGATTGAATCGTTCAACTGGATTCCCCCTGGGATGGTAAGGGGTTGTTCTGATCTTATGGATTCCCATCAGTTGACAAAGCTCTTTAATAGTCTTTGACTCAAAGTCAGCTCCCTGGTCTCTATGTAACTTCTCTGGGATTCCATAAGGGACTATGAAATTCTCCCAAAGAGCTTTAGCCACAGTACGCGACTTCTGATTGGAAGTGGGGACAGCAACCGCATACTTCGTAAAGAAATCGGTGATAACTAGCACATCCTTGGTATTCCTGGAATCTGGCTCATAAGACAAAAAATCCATGCACACCAATTCAAGAGGACGAGTCACTTGTATATTAACCAATGGGGCAGCTTTCTCAGGTAAGGATTTATGACACACACATCTAGGGCATGTTCTGATTTTTCTCTCCACATCTGCAACCATCCTAGGCCAATAGAACCTTGACCTTGCTAGATCCAATGTGCGCTCTATGCCCAAATGTCCCATCTCATCGTGTAAATAGGTAAGAACCATACCACGCAAAGAATCAGGAAGAACCAACTGGTTTTGTATATGCTCTCCCTCCTGTCTTTTCCGATAAAGAATTCCGTTACGCAACTCCAGCTTCCTTAACTCCCTCATCAGCAATGGAAGGGTAGGAAGTTCTTCCCTTACAGAAGGAGGAATTGTCTCCCCAGTCTCTAATTGGTGAATTATCTCACGAATGATGGGGTCAGATCTTTGCTTTTCCATCAAATCGGTTTCTCCAAAAGTTGGAACTCCAGGAAGATTATCACAACCCTCATTCTGATCAAAACTGCATGGAATTGCATCAACATGCATGGCAAGGGATTCAACTAAAGCAAAAGGAGGATCACCACAATCAACTGAATTGTGTTGTACAATGTGTTTGTCACATATGGCCTGAATAACCTCAGCAGGAACAGGGCAAACATCAACAAGCAGGTGATTCAGAGTGAATTGGCGGATTCGCTCTTGCTCCTTTTGAGATGTGACATCATTCCTCCATCCACCCTGAGGAAGTCTGGACAGACTGTCAGCATCCAGATTCTGTTTCCCAGCTCTGTACTGTAGTTTGAAAGAAAAAGTTGAAAGAGCTGAGAGCCATCTATAGCTCGTAGAATCTAGTTTTGCTGAGGTCAATATGTATGTCAAAGGATTACTGTCGGTAACAACTGTGAACTGGTAACCATACAGATAATCATTGAATTTGTCAGTAACTGCCCACTTAAGGGCCAAGAACTCCAGCTTGTGAGCTGGGTAATGGGCCTCACTCCGAGAAAGACCTCGACTGGCATAAGCAATTACTTTTAATTGGCCATTCTGCTCTTGATATAAGGCCGCTCCCAACCCTACAGTGCTTGCATCTGTGTGGAGGACATATGGAAGTTTCGGATCAGCGAAACCAAGCACAGGAGCAGTAATAAGTGCTTCAATGATTGCTTCAAATGCCTGCTGACAACTCACAGACCAACGGCTACCAAAAGGCTCTTTAGGATTATGGTAGTCTTTCCTTTCTTTGAGCTTACAACCCTTTCAGAGTGGCGGATACCCAGATGTCAAATCATTCAAAGGCTTCGCGATCCTGGCATAATCTTGAATAAACCTCCTGTAGTAGCCAGAGAACCCCAAGAATGCACGTAGTTCTTTCAGGTTCTTTGGGACTGGCCAAGATTTCAGCACCTCAACTTTTTCAGGATCTGTCTCCACACCATTGCTAGACACAATGTGTCCTAAGTATTTTACAGAAGCTTGACAAAATTTACATTTTTCTGGAGAGAGCTTTAATCCATACTCTTTCAGTCGTTGCAACACCCTCACCGGGATTTTCCGTGATGTTGTAGAGGGAAGTGTGACAAGACAAGAGGCACACAAAAGACCTCCTGGCAAAGAAGACTCAGTAGGAGATTCCATTAAGACCCATTTATCAGAAGGCGGCTCCTGCATACTGATTGAGCCTTCCAGTACATGAGTTTGTCCAGCAGGAACAACTTCAGGCTTTATACCCAGAATTCGCACAGACCCAATAATGCTATTAGACTTTTGCTTTAATCTGTGTCTTAGCACATTCAGAGTGGCTCTGAACCCATAAGGTAAAGTCTGACAAGAAATTTCTGACTCAGACTGACTCTCATAGGCTAAATTAAGGGTGTTTGTGCCTATAAGTACAGAAGACTGCCCACTACCAATGATATCAGCAGTGACTAAAGCAAGTGTGGAAATTTTGGTCTCTGCTCCAAGAAAATCCTTGGGGAACACAACATCAATTTCAATATACCCAAGATAAGGTACGAGCTGACCATTTGCCGCTTCCACCTCAAGAAGATGTTCAAGACGTTTAATTTCCAAATGGGACAGATTCTTTGCATAAAATGGCTGTGAAACAGTGGTCACCTGTGAACCTGTATCAAGAAGACAATTGCAATTTTGCCCTGCAATAATGACTTCAGCTGTGCACTTTGCCCCAACTAATCCTTTGGGCAGAACAAATGGTTTGTTTCTGGTGCGAACATGCCAATTGCAGCTTCTGCTCTTATAATTGACGGGACCCCTGATACATTTTTCAGCCCCCGTTTGTCCCACAAACGGAGCTGGTTCTAGTTTAAAGGGGCAGGATGGTATGACCCCTGAGTAGTCTCCCAGGTAGCCTGTTTCTCTTTTAGAAGCTTCCTTTTGGATGCTACCAGAGCAGGATTTGCAGCATTATCACAACTAGAGACAATGTGGCCATCCTCGCCACAACGAAAGCAGTACCATGGTTTAGGTTTAGTCTGTTTAGAAATAAAGCTGTGGGAAACTTCACTTAAATTTGTTTGCACAGACTGTGATTTGGTCACCTTTGTAGCATGTTTTACATTTACAGACTTGGTTGGCTTAACAGCAACAATCTGATTTTGCAATTCTGCTACTTGTTTTTGCAAATCACGAACCATACTCTCATGATAATCCTTTGTTTGCTCTTTGGCCTTCCTTAAGCTCTCGACATGTCCCTGAAGCAATGAAATTTGCTTCTTCAAGTCAGAAACCGAAGTTTGAGGTGACACCACCTCATCCGAAGAAGCATACAAGGAGTAAGATGAGGTGCGCTGCTTAGATGTACCAAGATGCTTTTTCATACGGGACTCTTTTGTGCTTTGTTTGTCTTCAGCTGTACGCAACAGCAGCAAAAGTTCTGAAAAAGGAGGGGGATCAGTTTTCTTTTGTTCAAGCTGAAACTCTGAAATGAGGGCATTGTCCCAACAACCCCTACAGAACTGTCTAAGCAAGTGTCGATCAGCCCCATCAGAGGACACACCACCTCTTTTTATGGCCAGCGTCAAAGCTACTTGCAGACGTTGCAAAAACTGGGATGGTCTCTCTCCAGCATCTTGCAGAGTGTTCAAGAATTTAGCAAACAAATCATCGCCATCTTCCACAGCTCCAAAAGCGGAATCTAATAAATCAATATATGCTCTGGGTGTAGCATGAGAACCCAGTGTCCGCACAATGTCTGCCACTGGAGGCAAAAGACTGTCAATAATTTTTCGAGATCTGACTAGATCAGAAAAAGCAGGATCGTGTAGCATAAGTTCAACGCTGTTGTGCCATATATCATAATCCACCTCATTCCCTGGACGAGGGGATCTTCCAGAAAATAACTTTAGCTTGAGAGGAGCATGCATGTGAGAAGCAGCATCTTCACTCTTCACAATATGCTCAACTACAACACGCTGTACTTCTGGGGGATTCACATTAGGGATAGACATTCTGGTTAATGGAACAAATGCAGCATTAGTGAGTGTTTCACGGTTCCCCTGAACTTGACTGACCCGAGGTAAATCCGTTTGGATCTCAGGCATGGCATTCACCATAGTAGGTGGTTGAACAGTTCTCCTAGATTCATCTTCATTTTGAGATACAGGTTCTGTGCATTTTGAAAGCTCCTCATTTAAGATGTCTTCGAAAGATTTACCACTCAGCATTGCAATGCGCTTCAATTCCTCCATAAAGCCCTTGGTGACGCTACTAGCGACTGTTTGAACATAAATACTGGACAAAGCTTTAATCTCATACCTGAGATTGGGCTGATGTGGGCTTTCAAAAATGAATGGCAGCTGAGGCTCTAAGCTCTTCAGTGCACTTCCACTCTCATACTCAATTATCACATTTTTGTGATATGGGGACTCAGGGTTGTCAATGGCAACAATCCTGCCAATGCACCCATATCTGCTAAGATGCTCAGTCAAATCATTGTCCCTCTCGGTATTTGTAATACCACTCACAATAAGTGAGTTCGGAACCTTTACATTCTCTCGCTCAATGACTTCCATTCTTTACAGAGCAATGTCTCTTTAAATTTGTCTGTTCTCTGTTATTAAGATATCTCTCTACTTACTGCTCCTGGCTGGCTCGCCAAAACTGTAGCGCCTCCTACAGGTCACCAGGGCACCATGGCTGAATGGACACCCAGGTGAGTTAAACAAGAGGAAACGTGGACCAGTACCTCTAGGTTCATAAGGAGCAGTAGTGAGAGATTGGAAAAAACAACAGACAACCAACAAAGGTAAGTTCAAATTATATTGAAAGATTTATATCAAGGCAAATGATAAATGAAAATAATTAACAAATGATTTCTCTTTCAGGTAAAGGCAGCAAAAATGGAAAATACTGATGATCAACAAAATAACAATTAAATTACTGATTGATAATAAACGCAAGGAAAATAAATAAACTGAGCTCTGGGTTTGTTTTCTTATTAAAATGATCTGTTATTTATCCTTTATTTAATTTTTTCTTTTAGGACTTATTCCTTTTAAATCTTTATTTTTTAAATCAAGACTTGTAGTATATTACTTCTAGTTTAGTGTATAAAAGTTTGCTAGTTTAATTTTATTTTTACCTAATTATCTTTTAGATGTTTTTGATCATTTATTTAAATCGTTATAGATTTTAGATTATTTAACTGGAGCTACGCTAGCCTATTTCAATTGTTTGAGTACTCTTTAGCTTTAAATTTGAATGTGATATTCAAAGACTATTCGGCAAAAAAAAAAAAAATTCTTACACTTAAAATATTTCACCCAATAAACCTTATCTTCAAATTAAATCAATACAGGTATTGAAACAAAAACAAGAATAATACAATTCAACTGTTAGTGGGTATACAGTTCAAAACATCAATAAATTCAGTAATGGATTTTCAAATAATGTTACCAGTCTCTAAATAAAAAAACAATCGTCCATACCCGATTGAGTAGTATTCAACAATCCAGGCCTACTGTTGTGTTGAACAATTGTCCAAAACTAAATTGGACGTTAGATGCATCAATCCAGGCCTTCTTCCATCGTATTGAACAGAATAGCACATAGAAGGAGAAAAGTAGATGTAAGTTAGTTTGATGTTTGTTCACTCACAGATTATTTTTCCTCCGTCCGGGGAAAACTAGCAGTGAATCCGCTGAAATTGTTCGATGGTTTCATTTGCAATTGAGATTCGCTGGGAGGCTCGCCATCTTCCATGCGGTGATGAATTCAGTCTGCGTCATCGCCGTGTTCACGTTGAAAAACACTCAAAAATAACTCAAAATCACTCAAGAAACAAAATAAAGTTCAGTTCAAAGGAAAATCAATGTCTTTCTAGACGCTTTATCTGGTTTCAGGTTTCAATTACTAACATTTTCACTCCGAATGATCTCTGCCGATCTTTCTGCTGAGTCTTTCGCGCGCTGGTGACTTCATCCGCTTGCTTCACGCTGCGTCTCTCCTGATAGGTCAACAAGTGAACTCTACCTCACATTCTCTTAAAGGCAACATAACATTCAACGATGTACAATTCTTACATTCTCAACATAAGAAAAACCACAAGAGAAAAAAAAACACTTTTTAATCATTTGTGAAAAGTTTTAACTTTGCATTTATGAATTGAGTTAATTCTCTTTTTCTTTTCTTTTTCTGGTTTATTTATTCTTATTATTTTGTCTATTTGTAATCACTCTGGGTTACACTATGCTGTGGTTCCTGTAGGCTTTGCGTGCGTGCAGGGGTTGGGGGGCCTCTATGTACATTTTGCTTGGGGCCCCCAAATTCCTTCAAACGGCCCTGTCTCTGAGTATTGCACACCTTGTGCTTTTGGGCACTCCAGTGATGTTGCAGCTCTGAAATATGGCAAAACTGGTGGCAAGTGGCATCTTGGCAGCTGTACACTTGACTTTTCTCAGTTCACGGGCAGTTATTTTGCGCCTTGGTTTTTCCACACGCTTCTTGCGACCCTGTTGGCTTTTTTGAATGAAACGCTTGATTGTTCGATGATCACGCTTCAGAAGCTTGGCAATTTTAAGAGTGCTGCATCCCTCTGCAAGATATCTCCCTATTTTTGACTTTTTGGAGCCTGTCAAGTCCTTCTTTTGACCCATTTTGCCAAAGGAAAGGAAGTTGCCTAATAATTATGCACACCTGATATAGGGTGTTGATGTCATTAAACCACACCCCTTCTCATTACTGAGATGCACATCACCTAATATGCTTAATTGGTAGTAGGCTTTCGAGCCTATACAGCTTGGAGTAAGACAACATGCATAAAGAGGATGATGTGGTCAAAATACTCATTTGCCTAATAATTCTGCACACAGTGTATTTAAAGTTTGGAACTTTAGGTTTTCATTTCTGTCATGCTGTGTTTAAGCATTTGTAAGAAAAAAAAAAGGTAAGAAAGATCTATGATTTTGGTATAAGAAATATATGTTATATATATTGGTATATATGTGAAAAGAAAATGTAAGCATTTTAGAAATGTGTTAATTAATGTGTGGAAACAACATGAATTGAGCTCAAGATATGGTCACAACAGACTGATGTTGTGCTAAATGTGTATAGTGTTTTGAAGATGTGACTACAGATTGGAAAAAGGATATTAGCAATTAAAAAAATGTAATAATGAGTTTGTCTGTGTGCTGCTGGACTACAGCACAAGTGAAACTGGTGTGTTTCAGTCCAGATCATGTAACCAATCAAACAGTGACTCTGGGAGTGTGAGCTGAAAATCTCATTTGCATTGTCAGGGTGGAGTGATTGTGATCCTCTCAGAATAGAGCAGCTCTGTCTCCAGAGACCATGTTCAAACCCCAAGAGCTTTATTTGACTAGATTTACTGCTACTGATCGAGCTTCTGAAAAACACCTGGACAAACACTACATGCATCTTCATCTGTTAGTTGAATGATGTTGTCAGACACAAATGGAGTTTGTTGAGAAGCTTTATTGAATGTTGCAGCAAACACAGCAGATTGAAAGATCAGCCAGTGCTTTGACACCAGAGCTCTCTTTCAGTATTGAGTTGTAAATGACTACAGCTGCAGCACTAGACTCATGTGAATCCTGCCTGACACAGGACACTCAGATACGCTCATCTTCAGGAGAGAGCAGCGCTCACTGGAGAAACATCAGCACTGCGAGCGACTAACAGCGACTCTTGTGGAACGAGGCCTCATGAGGAGCTCCATCATGTGTTACTCTGCAGACGTACTGCTCTCCCGCTTCCCAGCGTGCTTTGCTGAGGGTCAGGACACTACTGCGGCTGTAGCGGCCGTCCTGCTCGCTTTCTGTGCTGGTCACAACCCCCTCGGTGACCTCTGAGCCGTCCAGTGTCCAGCTCACCAGCGCCCCCTGTGGAGAGTAAGAGCTGAGCAGGCAGAGCAGTGCGGCTGAGTCTCCAGAGATCTGCAGAGAAGAGGGCGGCAGCAGAGACACTGAGGGCTTCACTGTGGGACCAGCTGCAGGAGACAAACACAACACATTCACAAACACAGAGAAAACACACTGCAGCTCCAGCACTCTTCTGCCCTGCAGCATTCACAGCATTTCAACAGGACTTTCAGCAGCAGACGTGAGGAGTGCAGTCAGAACCATAAACATCTCATCATTCATCTTATTCATTATCCCTTCAAGTGATTAATACACAATATACAAACTAAATACAATCACTACATACATTTAAATGAAACCTCATAAAATGAAATGATGTACATGAATGCTGACACTGTACAAAGACACTGAACGCTTTAATTCCAGTATAGTCTCAAATCTCATCATAAAGTTCTCACATTGTCTTAACTGAACTTAAAATGTTCTTACACTATTAAATATATATTTTTTACACTTTTAAAAATCTTTAAGTGTCAAGCTGCTATTTTATTACTATATCTCACACCAAATGGAAATTATTTCATAATAATAATAATAATAATAATTATTATTATTATTATTATTATAAAAACAATGGATTCAACTTTTCTAAACATTCACATATTTAGTATTTTATATGTTTTTGAAGCATGGTATGTACAAAAGAGATTCAAAATCATTGACTGAACTACAAAAGGTAACTTTATTTACATTTTTATGTTTTCCATGCATAATATCTATAATAAAATATGTACTTTATATGAAGTGTGAACATTAATGAAATTAAATCTGTAAATAAAATGAACTGATAAAACTCAAAGTGAGACACATAATGGAAATGTGTTTTTGACAATATGTGTTTCCTGAGAGTTTAATTTAGTTCTTTTGAGACTTTAAATGTGATGATAAAATAAATAACCAAGACAGTTAAAAGAGAAAAACTTACCAAGCACCAGTTTAGTTCCTCCACCGAATGTGTACCACAGTGATACAATCTAATGAAACACTCGTACAAAAACCTCTATTCCACTCGAGTGAACACACACTCCAGCAGAGAGAGAAACAACACTTCTACACTCTGTCATTTAGTTTAAAAAAATGTTTTTTTTTTAAAGTAAGAGCAAAGTATTTTCAAAATGTTTGTTATTAACTGAAAAATAATTTAGTTATTTTCATAATCAGTTAAAGAGTTTATTAATCTCATATATGATAGACATGATTCACTTTGACTTCAAATCCTGTATGTCTCTATCAATCTCTAGCTGTGTGCTGATTTTGAACTTTCTAAAGAAATATACAGTAATTGATGACCTGTGACCTCTGAGATGACCTTTGACCTCTTCTATGATGAGGATGTTGTGGAGTTTCTCATAAAGGCAATTCTTTTCTTCATATGCAACTCAATCACAATAATTCACAAAAAACCCTGCATCTTCAGACAAAAGAATGGAGACACAATTGTTCATATATACTGTAAATATATACTGTAAAGGCTGTTGTGAATCCCAGGCTCTAATTGGAGCACAAGAACAACAAAACTTCACATAAACAAGATGTAATCTATCACCATACCATTTGTGCCCATTTTTTTCTGAATGGATTCATGCATATAGTCATGTTAATAGTGTTCTATATGAACCTGCATTTATTTTCCCCAGGTATTTGTTTATTTTCTTGAAAATCATATTTTAATATGTGGTAACAATAGTTGCCGGTGAGCAAATATGTTGTATTCACCCCTTCAATGCCAAATTTGAATAGAAGGAGAACATTTGGCATCTAACTCAAAATAACTCCTTTCAACAGATCAATCTTTCTTCATAAACAAATGTATCATGCATAAAATTCAAAGAACATTTGATGTAAACCCCAAAAAATCATCTATCTTATAATCTCTTAGATATGATAAAATGGTGGAACATAGTTCTGAACACAGTGCAGACATTAAGTTGACCCAACAGGGTATTGTTTATAAAAAAGTTAAATGAAAATCAATACATAAAACTAAATAGAATTGATAGAATATTACATCTGTATCATAAAAAAGGTATACCTGAAAGAAACAGTTTAGTTACCAACATTCAGCAAAATATCATATTTTTGCTCAACAGAAGAAAGAAACTCATTGGTTTGCAACTTCAGGTAAACTAAATGATGACACAATTTCCATTTGTGGGTGAACTTCCCCTTACATAAGCAGTGAAGGTACAAGTAGTTTTATAAATTTACATAAACATATTTGCATTCTATTCTTGTGATTTGTGAAAGTCCTTGATATTCATGAAGTTAATGATATTATTTTTAAAATATTTGCTTTTTATACAATTATCATGTGTAGGCTACACCCATGATTGTTTGTTTGTTTGTTTATTTACTTGATATTGAACATGCAGGTATTTTCATTCTAAGAGGTTTGTTAGTTAAAAATAAATACAAATAAATAGAATGAAGAAATTAATGTTTTTTTTTTTTTATGCCCATAGTATTCAGTGTCTGATTGCTATAGGCGATTTCATATAATAATGTTAAAATGTAAAGTCATTTACATTACAATGGAATCATAAGCTACTAGTCCTTGACCAATTAGAATAAAACACACACAAACTGGATAAAGGAGCCTCAATATTTTGCTGTTATAATGTCTACAGCTATTAATCCCATATGTTAGCTCTTTATCTTTCTATTCTTCCTTTTGTGTGACTGACTGAAGTTTGTAAAATGCTGCTGAAATTTAGGGGTAGGAACTTGACAGCTCATGTGACACCTTTTTTATTTCTTAAAATCCTTTATTTGGTTGTTTGCTTGCATGTCATTGAGAAATAAAACATGGATAACAATCTAGAAAAATACTTACAAAATTAACTATGACAACTATAAACTGCGTCAACTATAGTTGCCGGTGGGCTTAAAATTGGTTATCAGAACGTTTTCTGTCCATTTTATAATGTCAGGCCTACACAAGGATTCATAATAGACGTACAGTCAGTCTTGATACTTTATGAACAGACTCATGTTTCTTGCTCTTATTACATCGGTGGCAGCTCATCTAATGGAATATGTAATGATATATTCTGTGACTCTAGTATATTAGTCTTGTATCAGCTCAGTCTGTTGTGAATCCTGCCCACTTCTTTGCATGGTCAGCACATGCTTCAGTGCTCTGAGAGTGTTTATAGAGCTGTGAGTTTAACACTTCATGACTGAGAGCAGAACAGAACACAATCTTCATCATCACACAAGACACAACAACAACAATGAACAACATCATCATCCTCATCTGGACCATTGCAGCTTTTATTCATGGTAGAATTATCATTTGTGACAATAATATTATGCTGTTTCTGTTTTATAGGATTTTAATATGCCAATATTATGCTATGAGTGAAATTTACATGTGTATTGTTTTTCTTCAGAATCCAGAGGAATCACTGTGACCCAGCCTAAAGTTAAAACTGTCCAGCTCGGTCAAACAGCTACAATAGAGTGTAATCTGGATGTAGGACTATCCTCTAATGATTTAGCTTGGTATCAGCAGAAACCTGGAGAAGCTCCTAAACTCCTCATATATGGCATACAATACCTCCAGTCAGGAACTCCATCTAGATTCAGTGGCAGTGGATCTAGAAAAGGAAAATATTTCACTCTGACCATCAGTGGAGTCCAGACTGAAGATACAGGAGATTATTACTGTCAGAGTTACCACAGTGGTTATGTGTTCACACAGTGATAAAGAGTCGTACAAAAACCTCCGTCAGTCAGAGTCACAGTGACTGCACTGATACAGCTGAGAGACACTGCAGCTGATGATGGAGGATGTGATTAAACACATTTACTTTATTTATTATTTACTTACTTTTGGTTCTTTGGAGATATAAAAAGTTATTGATGTGTCATTATAGGGTCTTCAAATCAGTATGGACCATGTAATAGCACACTTGAGGAGAAACAGTATGTAAAAAACATATTTGTTCATATATAATTTATTTTCATTATTATGGTATGTTTTGACATTTTCCAATAACTTAAAACATGCATTGATAATATTACAATTTGGTTACTACATCTTAGTCATTTGCCATATCACAAGAAGGTAACACAAATCCAGTATTTTTTTTTTTCTTTCTTCTGGTTTTAGTATTTGGTATTTTTGAACTCAAACACACAAACCACTATTGGACACATGTTTCAATGTAGGACTGAAAAGCGTTCCTTCTGGCACTATTGGTGGTTTTCTCGATGTACAGTATTGTTCAAAATAATAGCAGTACAATGTGACTAACCAGAATAATCAAGGTTTTTCGTATATTTTTTTATTGCTACGTGGCAAACAAGTTACCAGTATGTTCAGTAGATTCTCAGAAAACAAATGAGACCCAGCATTCATGATATGCACGCTCTTAAGGCTGTGCAATTGGGCAATTAGTTGAATTAGTTGAAAGGGGTGTGTTCAAAAAAATAGCAGTGTGGCATTCAATCACTGAGGTCATCAATTTTGTGAAGAAACAGGTGTGAATCAGGTGGCCCCTATTTAAGGATGAAGCCAACAATTGTTGAACATGCATTTGAAAGCTGAGGAAAATGGGTCGTTCAAGACATTGTTCAGAAGAACAGCGTACTTTGATTAAAAAGTTGATTAGAGAGGGGAAAACCTATAAAGAGGTGCAAAAAATGATAGGCTGTTCAGCTAAAATGATCTCCAATGCCTTAAAATGGAGAGCAAAACCAGAGAGACGTGGAAGAAAACGGAAGACAACCATCAAAATGGATAGAAGAATAACCAGAATGGCAAAGGCTCAGCCAATGATCACCTCCAGGATGATCAAAGACAGTCTGGAGTTACCTGTAAGTACTGTGACAGTTAGAAGACGTCTGTGTGAAGCTAATCTATTTTCAAGAATCCCCCGCAAAGTCCCTCTGTTAAAAAAAAGGCATGTGCAGAAGAGGTTACAATTTGCCAAAGAACACATCAACTGGCTTAAAGAGAAATGGAGGAACATTTTGTGGACTGATGAGAGTAAAATTGTTCTTTTTGGGTCCAAGGGCCACAGGCAGTTTGTGAGACGACCCCCAAACTCTGAATTCAAGCCACAGTACACAGTGAAGACAGTGAAGCATGGAGGTGCAAGCATCATGATATGGGCATGTTTCTCCTACTATGGTGTTGGGCCTATTTATCGCATACCAGGGATCATGGATCAGTTTGCATATGTTAAAATACTTGAAGAGGTCATGTTGCCCTATGCTGAAGAGGACATGCCCTTGAAATGGTTATTTCAACAAGACAATGACCCAAAACACACTAGTAAACGGGCAAAGTCTTGGTTCCAAACCAACAAAATTAATGTTATGGAGTGGCCAGCCCAATCTCCAGACCTTAATCCAATTGAGAACTTGTGGGGTGATATCAAAAATGCTGTTTCTGAAGCAAAACCAAGAAATGTGAATGAATTGTGGAATGTTGTTAAAGAATCATGGAGTGGAATAACAGCTGAGAGGTGCCACAAGTTGGTTGACTCCATGCCACACAGATGTCAAGCAGTTTTAAAAAACTGTGGTCATACAACTAAATATTAGTTTAGTGATTCACAGGATTGCTAAATCCCAGAAAAAAAAAAATGTTTGTACAAAATAGTTTTGAGTTTGTACAGTCAAAGGTAGACACTGCTATTTTTTTGAACACACCCCTTTCAACTAATTGCCCAATTGCACAGCCTTAAGAGCGTGCATATCATGAATGCTGGGTCTTGTTTGTTTTCTGACAATCTACTGAACATACTGGTAACTTGTTTGCCACGTAGCAATAAAAAATATACTAAAAACCTTGATTATTCTGGTTAGTCACATTGTACTGCTATTATTTTGAACAATACTGTACCTGTACATTGATGGAGTAAGAGGCTCTTTGAGGATTTTCCAACTCAACTGACTCATTTCAGAGAATAAAGAGTCAAACAGTCAAACTCATATTTGAGTGATTGTGTTCCTCTCAGAATAGAGCAGCTCCATCAGCAGATGTTCAGCGTCCTCACAGGAGCTTCATGATACAGCTGTGTAAAAGCACACACGCACTCTTTTCTGCTGTTGTTGGTGAAAGCAGAGCAGATGTCAGATGAGAGAGAGTAAAGCTCAGTGTGGAGAATGATTGGAGTCTCTCATGTGCTGTTGGTCTCGATGTGAGACATCAGTGAGAATCCAGAGGAGAGAATGAGTGGATCTGCTCTGAACAATGATCTCTCCTCATTTCTGTTTTTTTTGTTTTGTTTTGTTAACAACTGTTTATTGAAATTTTATTGAGAGTTCCATTGAGAAAATGTCTAACAAATATACCACCCAGGTTCGTCTGTCCATTACCAACTTTTTCGCTGCAGTGAGAGCAGCTAACAGTCATATTTGTTGGACGGACAAGGTGAGGTCCCAAAAGTCATTCATGAAAAAATGTGGAGTCAAACATATCTCAGTACCCAACAAATAAGAAAGGTCCTGTGAGAGCTGAGACCAAAAAGGAGAGAGAGAGACAAAAAATAATGCAAAAATGTGCCTAAAGATCCTTGCGAACAGAGATTGCACTTAGGAGATGATGACAGATTCATATGAAAATGTTTCATTGGAGTCAAGTAAACACTATGCAACAATTTCCAATGAAGATTATAGTCATTGTAACTGATTATATTGAGTTTTGATATTCTGGAAGGATTGTAAACCACTATCTTCATAGATATCTCTATGAAGATATCTAGATAAAAGAGTGTTTACTTTATGATGAGTCCATTGTAGACAATGAAATGGAGTATTGCCTGAGAAAAGATTATTATTGTGGAAATTGGTGAATGCTTGTGCCAAATTGTAACTAGTTGTAAATGTTTTTCAACATCCCTCCATGTGGAGAGGAGATGGGTTACAATGGGACCAAACCTAGATTTACACTGCCTAAGCGGAACCCCCGAAAAAACAAGACGTTTCTATTTATATAGATAAACAATAGATTCATCAATTGCTTTCCAAGATACAGAAGCATCAGGGTCAAACCAAACTGATAAAGGGCGGAGGGAAAAGGCTTGAGCATACAGTCTAAAATTAGGGGAAGATGAACCATTAGTTAAATTTATAATATGATATAACCTGCGTAAGTTAGTCAGTTTAAAACGAGGACGTTTCCAATTCCATATATATCGTGAAACAAATGCATCAAGTTTGTTCCAGTAGCCAACTGGTGGAGCGTGAGGAATCATAGAAGAGAAGAAATGAATACGTGGGAGAACATTCGTTTTAATCACAGATATATGAGCCTGAAGAGAAGTAGGAAGACGAGACCAATTATCTAAATCTGAGGATATTTTGGCTAGAATACTATTATAGTTTTTAGATATAATTTATTGCAGGGAAGAAAAAACATCTATCTCCAAGTACTTAAAGTTTAGAACCACTGGAATAGGTACAGACTGTCACACCTGGACTCATTTAGTGTGTTCTTGCCCGTGACCCAGTTTCTGTCTTTCCTTGTTTTGGTTTGATTAGTTCCCAGGTGTGTCTATTCTCTTCCTCATGTGTGTTAATTTAGTGATTCCATCCACCTGTGTTTCCCCATTATCTTTTGCACATAAGCCTTGTCTTTTCAGTTCTGTTTTGTCGGGTCTCCTCACTTCATTTGCTACTAACGTGTGCCTACCTCTGTGCTCCATGTTGGATATCTCCTGTGTTGGATATAATAAAAGCCTTATTTCGTTTATCCTCGGCTCCGTGTTCCTTCAGGCAGCGTAAAACCGTGACAGAAGACCCGACCATAAAAAAGAAAGTTTAAAACTGCGTCTTTCCCTCCGTTTTGCTTTCGTTTTTTCTCAGTCTTTTTGTTTTGTAGTGTTTGATGGATCCCCTCTCTAGCCCCGGATTCCTCCTCCTCATGCTGGAGCAGGAAGGACGCTCTCTCGAGGACCACACCAGACGGTTTCTGCTATTAGCGAATGCCACCAGCTACCCGGACGACGCGCTCTGCACCTTCTACAACACCAGCCTGAACTCCAAGTGCATACATACGTGGAGTGGACTCTGGCGAGAAATGGCTCATCTTTCACCGTCAGCCCCATAGAGGATCTCGCCAGTCCCACTCCCTACCCAGAGACCAGCCAGCCACCAACTCGCTACACGGAGCCAGAGCCCACCGCAGCCGCAGAGCCCGAGCAATCCATTGACAGGGAACAGGATCTCGAGAGCGCGACTGACCAGGTGTGTGAGCCGGCCACACCGTGCATCGTGGGAGTCCTCGTGGAGATCGAGGGCGTGGAGGAAAGCCCTGCCCACACTCCTGCGACTGAGGGTGAGCTGTATGCAGTCTCTGAAGATCATATGGAGCAAGTTCTGGATCTGATGGACTGGTCTATGGAGGTAATCCCTAATTTGCCTGTTTCCCCGCTGGGTCCGTCCAGCCCTGATTCCCCTGTATACCCTCTCAGTCTCCCACTCCTACCTCCTCCAGTCATTTCCTCTGCTCCATTTCCGCTGGTTCCGCCCAGCCCTGAGTTTTCTGTTTCTCCGCTGGTTCCGCCCAGCCCTGAGTTTCCTGTGTCTCCGCTGGTTCCGCCCAGCCCTGAGTTTCCTGTGTCTCCGTTGGTTCCGCCCAGCCCTGAGTTTCCTGTGTCTCCGCTGGTTCCGCCCAGCCCTGAGTTTCCTGTGTCTCCGCTGGTTCCGCCCAGCTCTGAATCTCCTGTGTCTCCGCTGGTTCCGCCCAGCTCTGAATCTCCTGTGTCTCCGCTGGTTCCGCCCAGCTCTGAATCTTCTGTGTCTCCGCTGGTTCCGCCCAGCTCTGAATCTTCTGTGTCTCCGCTGGTTCCGCCCAGCTCTGAATTTTCTGTGTCTCCGCTGGTTCCGCCCAGCCATGATTTTTCTGTTCCACCACTGGTTCCGCCCAGCCCTGAATCATCTGTGTCTCCGCTGGTTCCACCCAGCCCTGAATCTTCTGTGTCTCCTGTATTCCCTCCCAGCCTCCCTCTCCCGCCTCCTCCCAAACCTGCTGGTCCCTCTACTCCTCTTTCGCTGGTTCCGTCCAGTCCTGATCCTCCTGTCCCTCCTCTCTCCTCCTCCTAGACCAGCCAGTTCCTCGCCATCCCTGCTGGTGCCAGTCAGTCCCGCAGCTCACCCTCAGTCCGCGCCATCGGGGCGCGATGGTTCGCCGCTGGACTGCCAGTCTCCAGCTCCGCCTTGGCGCGTTAAGGCCCTGTCTCCGCCTCCAGCCTCCGAGCCCTGGACTCCTCCTCGGTCCTTCGACCCAGCGGCTCCGCCTTGGCTCTTAGCTCCCTCGTCTCCACCGTGGCCTGTCATCCCACCTGCTCCACCGGGCTCCCTCGTCCCTCCGGCTCCACCTTGGTCAGTCGTCGACCATCCGCCACCTCGGGACTCCACTCCTCTGGTTCCACCTCGTCACTCCATCCCTCCGGCTCTGTCAGGCTCCTCCTTCCCTCCGGTTCCACCTCCATCCTCGGTCAATCCGGCTCCACAGCGGTCTGCCAGGACCCCGCCTCCACCCTGGTCGCCTGAGCCTTCAGCTCCACCTAGGCCCTCCGGATCCTCGTCGTCACCCTGGCTCTGCGGCTGTGCTGCTCCATCTTGGGCTCCTCACCCACCGGTGCAGTCTCCGCCTGTCGGCCCCCTGGTGTCGTCGACCCTTCCTTCACCATGGCTCCTCCTGCCGTCGACTCCACCTTGGATCTCCGTCCTGGCTGGTCTCTGGTGGACCATCTGGCTCCTCCTGCTCCTGTCTCCTCCCTGGCTCCTCCTTCTGTGGTCTCTGTCTGCTGGCCCCCTCCTGGGAGTCCGTCCTCCACCGGAACCTCCTCCCAAGTTCCCACCCACGCCTCCCCCTGTTGTTTCTACGGTGCGAGGACGCACCTACCGGGAGGGGGGAGTACTGTCACACCTGGACTCATTTAGTGTGTTCTTGCCCGTGACCCAGTTTCTGTCTTTCCGTGTTTTGGTTTGATTAGTTCCCAGGTGTGTCTATTCTCTTCCTCATGTGTGTTAATTTAGTGATTCCATCCACCTGTGTTTCCCCATTATCTTTTGCACATAAGCCTTGTCTTTTCAGTTCTGTTTTGTCGGGTCTCCTCACTTCATTTGCTACTAACGTGTGCCTACCTCTGTGCTCCATGTTGGATATCTCCTGTGTTGGATATAATAAAAGCCTTATTTCGTTTATCCTCGGCTCCGTGTTCCTTCAGGCAGCGTAAAACTGTGACACAGACAGCGAAATGGGATCAAATTTAGAATTGAGGGGAAGTAGACATGACTTAATCCAATTAATTTTAAATCCAGAGAGAAATCCAAAATGGTCAAATAAATGCAATACATGGGGAACAGAATGTTATGGGTTCTCCAAAAACAATAAGATATCATCAGCGAATAAAGAAATATGTTTATATTTATGGAAGAAATAGTTTCATATTGTCGGACCGCTTGAGCTAAGGGTTCCAAGGATAAGGCCAATAAAAGAGGAGAAAGTGGGCAACCCTGACGAGTCCCTCGATGTATAATGGGTTAGAACCGACAGAACCTGTGAGAACAGAGGCTGCTGGATTGGTGTACAGAACATTTATCATGTTTATGAAACTCGATCCTAGACCCAGATGCTGTAGATCCACCCATAAATAGTTCCATTCTAGCTGGTCGAAAGCTTTCATTGCATCTAGAGATAATACTGGACAAGGGGAAGATGAACTATTAGTTACATTTATAATATGATATAACCTGCGTAAGTTATCAGAAGCTGAACAAGATTTAATGAACCCCGTTTGATCATGATGAACTAGCCTGTTTATAAATTAGACGACGAGATTAGCATATCATTTAACATCAGTCCCCATCAAAGAGAGTGGTCGGTAACTAGAACAGGAAGTCGGATCTTTATCTTTTTTTAACAAGAGAGATATAAGAGCTATATTAATAGATGGGTGAAACGAGCCTTGTGTAACTGAGTAATTAATAATCTAAATAAATATCATATCTAACATGACAGGGCCTAAATCCGACCAAAACGTAGTATACAATTTGACTGGAATACCATCTAAACCTGGGGATTTCTCCTTGTTCATAGATCGAATTGCTGACTCCAGCTCTTGAAGGGTAATCGCTTCAGCCAGGTAATCAGAGTCCGAATGTGACAGCCTAGGTAAATAAAGGTTGTAAAGAAAAGATACAAAAGAGTCAGGGTCACCAACAGCAGAAGAAGTATAGAGGTTAGAGTAAAAGGATATATTGTATATAGGTATATTGTCTGAGAAACAAAGTTGATTGACTCTAGCCAGATTCTGAAGCTGTGATTCCAGTTCAACTATCTTTTTATGTCTGTTTTTATGAAGGAAAGAGGCATATGAAATTAAGTTATTCCTTATAAACCTTTTAACTGCATTCCAAAGTTTTTGCTGATCATCGAATGAGCCTTGGTTAATTTCAAGAAATTCAGCAAAATTATTTCTGAATCGACCGAAAAAGTTTTCATCTTGTAACAATTTAGGGTTAAATCACCATCTAGTCGCATGAGATGGCAGAGGGATCAAAGATAATCTGCACAAATTTCCATCATGATCCGACAAAGATAAGGAACAGATATCAGCATCACAAACAGCTGAAGATAAAGAAGTAGAAAATATAGTCAATTCGCGAATAGGATTTATGAGTAGCAGAAAAGAAAGTGAAATACTTAGCAGAAAGATTTAATAAACGCCAATTTAGAATATTAAGGTCAGTCATAATTAAAAATACAAAATACAAATTTGAAAACAAAATCAGTTAAGTCTACCATCAAACCATCCTCCACCCCTATCCTTCCCGTCAGTATTAAAAAAAAAACATAAACACATTTCCTTGAACTATGGCAGATCAAACCAAGAACAAACCTTGATCTGCAAGTACCCCTTAATAAGATCCGTGCCGTCAAGAAAAACCTCCACATTACTGAAGCACCAACATTGGCCCCAAAGTCACATACTGAATAAATAGCATCTCTGCTGAAAAAAATAATCATAATAAATAAATAAATAATAACAAGAATAAATACATAAAATAAAATATAAATACATAAAAAATAAGAGAGAAGGAATATAACTAAAACAAATATTATACCACCCTAATCATAAGTGAAACTGTATGCTCAATGAAACTATCTAGTAACTATAAGTTCAGAAGTAAACATTAGAGTGAACAGTGAACCATTTAGAGCATCTCTTCTCGATTAGATAGCAAATGACCAACTGAAGTTCACTGAGAGTTTGTGGGTGAATGGGATCTGAGAAAAACTCTTGCTTCTTCTGGGGAGTTTAACAATTTGGGTTCGCCTCGATTGAGAATGACCTAACGCAGATTACAGCACCTATTGTACAATCATATGTATGTATATATGTGTGTGTGTGTGTGTGTGTGTGTGTGTGTGTGTGTGTGTGTGTGTGTTTGTGTGTGTGTGTGTGTGTGTGTGTGTGTGTGTGTGTTTTAATTTCATATCCATTTCCATTCATTTTAAGAATTTCAAAAATAATTTTTCTATTAAAAATGAATTAAATACGTTTGTAATACAGCTTCTATTAGATATATCTTATAAGAGATAGAGATCTTTCCAGAAGAAATGAAACTGTATCGAACCAAGCTGTTCTGTACTTTATCACATATATATAACATGTAATTGTGATAAAATATGAATGCAAACATTTTCTGTATTTCAGTTTGTGCAGTTTATGTTTATCAAAAAGTATTACAGTTTTGTTCCAGCTGCTTACACACATTTTCAAAACTTTGCCTTTTTTTTTCAAAACATCACAAACATTAGCAAACACTTTTGCCATAATATTAATTTCTGTTATTTCTGTGTGTAACATAGATAATTATGTTGTGTTTTGCAAAAAGTGTTTTATAAAATTGAAAACTGAGTCAAAGGCTGAAAATTAATTTAGGTTTTGCAGATTTGGTGTGTGTCAGCTTTCAGAAATTGTAAAGATTTTGTGTGTAAGTAGTTGAAAAAACTGTAAAGCTTCAAATGTTTTGTAGAACATGAACACGCCATTAAGATATTAATCCATGGTCTGAGACTGACAGCGGTCTGTTCTGTGTATGAAGAGCATTTACATACAGAGACAGTTTGCATGAGAGTGTTTATAGAGCTGTGAGTTTAACACTTCATGAACAGAACACAATCTTCATCATCACACAAGACACAACAACAACAATGAACAACATCATCATCCTCATCTGGACTCTGTGGATGTTTATACAAGGTAACGTTTTTATTAAAATATTAAATTCAAATTGTATAATATTATTATCAAGAGTGAATGTTACACACAGACCCTGCTCTCTCTAACTCTAACAATGTTTTTAGGTTTCAGTGGACAGGTGACTGTGACTCAGACTCCCTCTGTTAAAACAGTTCAGATTGGTGAATCAGTCACTATAAACTGTAAAACAAACACAGCAGTGTATGATGGCTGTCCAGGTTCATATACTTGTATGGCCTGGTATCAGCAGAAACCTGGAGAAGCTCCTAAACTCTTGATTCGTTATGCAGTCCAAAGAGAGACAAACACTCCATCTAGATTCAGTGGCAGCGGATCCAGAACTGATTTCTCTCTGACCATCAGTGGAGTCCAGACTGAAGATACAGGAGATTATTACTGTCAGAGTGTACACTGGATCAGTAGTAGCTGGGTGTTCACACAGTGATAAAGAGTCGTACAAAAACCTCCGTCAGTCAGAGTCACAGTGACTGCACTGATACAGCTGAGAGACACTGCAGCTGCTCTACAACACAATCACACACATAACACTAATAACACAATCAACACACAACACTGATCGACACAATCAACACACAACACTGATTGACACAAACACACACACAACACTGATCGACACAATCACACACACAACACTGATTGACACAATCACACACACAACACTAATAACACAATCAACACACAACACTGATCGACACAATCAACACACAACACTGATTGACACAAACACACACACAACACTGATCGACACAATCACACACACAACACTGATTGACACAATCACACACACAACACTAATAACACAATCAACACACAACACTGATCGACACAAACACACACAACACTGATCAACACAATCAAACACACACACACACAAAACTGATCGACACAATCACACACAACACTGATCAACACAAACACTAATAATACAATATATTTTATGTTAATAGAAATCTTGTATTGATTGATTGTGATGCTTTTCATTTGACCCACAAAAAGATTTACATTCTTACACAATTTATGGTTAAACTTTTTAAAAGTTACAGAAACCACATCAACCCACATCGATCCTGCGCGCAAATCTAAAAGCATCCACAAGATAGCTGCGTTTATCGGTGAATCTGATATTACAAAACCGATATCCGATTATGGTAAAATGCTTAAATATTGTGGAAAATGTCGGTGAATCGATATATTGGTCGATCTCTACATATGAATTCTTGTGGAAGAACATTGTGTCACTAATAATAGCATGGATCATTTTGTATTCATATTCAGGGGAGAAATTCTTCCCATTTGATCACAAATTAAACAGTATTTTCAGCACACACTGTTTCAGAGTCACTGTTTGATTGGTTGCATGATCTGGACTGAAACACAGCAGTTTCACTTCTGCTGAAGTCAAGCAGATCTTTTTCAAGGATCAGCTGTTCTGACATTAATAATGCACAAATGTAAAACATTCTGGGTCAAATAGAAAGCATGTAATAACATGACAAGATCAATTCAATATTAGTATTTATATAAACATTTAGGTGACTTCAACATTATTTTTTTTATTTTAAATGTAGCTAAAACACATTTATTACAACCACTTTAAAACATTAAGTGAATTCAATTAACGTTAATCATTTTTTTCTTCAGTTTAGGTCTGTTGATGGCTATAATATTTAGACTATAGATTTTGACCCAGTGACCTAGAATCTATATGAACTAGATTATAAAATTCTAGCTAGTATTCATGGAAAAGTTAGCTTACCTTGTCATTGTTGGTCACAGGGATCTTGCTAACTAGCTTTTTGAAAGCAGGAGATTCCACCGTAGTCAATGGTAACATCTCTTCGACGGTATACTCTGCCACAAGTCTTCTGACTTCTCGAGGTTCAAGTGGCACTATGGCATTATTTATTTTTTTTTTTTTTGTAATGCAGGCTTTGCTGAAAATGTACCGAGTAAAATATTAATGAAAATTAATTAGTAATGGCTTACACTACAGCGTTACAGGAAAAAGTAACAAATTACTGTAATGCATTACCTTCGTAACGCGTTACTCCCAACACCGGTTAAATACAAAGCACAAATTCTGAGTATGGGGTCACCATATTTCAAAACACAGAAAGCTTAGTCGTTGGAACTGCTTTGAGAGAATCTGAGTCACTGTCACCAGTCTGATGGATTCTGTCAAGTCAAGAACATTTCAAGTCAAATATTTTCACAAGATCATTAATCTTTGCAAAATACAAACATAAATCATTGTCAAACTTTGACAAAACACTGCCAGAGTCCAGACAAAGATGATGCTGAAAGTCATGTTTGTTGGTTGATGATGAATAGCTCTTGATCAAGTCATGTTCAGTTCATCGAGATATAAACATGCAGAGAAGTGAAGCTTGTGATGCTCATGAAAAACACTCTCTTTATGAAAAAGCAGCTGTAGACTGTGAGCTAAATATGAGACAGAAGAGAGATCAGGATATATGATATAGAGACGCATCTGATACATTAGATTTAGATTCAAACAGATGAAAAAAAATGAAGTCAATAAAGCCAGAGGAGTTTCTACATTCACCTAGTATGATTCGACTGATGTAGTTATTGAGGTTGAACTTGTCTCCAGTTTTATGAATGAAGGAGACCAGGCCCTGATTCCAGATGTTGTAAATTAAATTGTAAATTGTAATGTTGTAATTTTTCATGAAGTGTTTTATTCGTCTTATTCTCACCCTTCACTTGCAAAAACTCACTCTCAACAGAAATGATGTAAAGTACAGTAATGAGTTAAATCAGAGGTTTAGAAATAACTACTTTATTCTACATAATGGTGGTCCTACCTCGTGAATATCATATGATATAATATAAATGATTATAATAAATGAATCATGGGTGATAAATATTTCTGAAGAGGGTGATTCTAAAAAGGGTTTTGTGTCACATTGCATTCAGTGTAAAGTTCTTATTTTAATATGCTGTACTTTAATTAATGGTGATGTTGCAGTGTAATTACATAAATACTGAGTAATATTAATTTCTATGAATGTAGGGTTATGGTTAAGGTTTTGGATTATGCATAATTTACTGTTGTTGTTAGAGTAAGTACATGTAACATCTGTAACAGCATCTCCTTAAATACAGCTGTTGTGAATCCTGCCCACTTCTTTGCATGGTCAGCACATGCTTCAGTGCTCTGAGAGTGTTTATAGAGCTGTGAGTTTAACACTTCATGACTGAGAGCAGAACAGAACACAATCTTCATCATCACACAAGACACAACAACAACAATGAACAACATCATCATCCTCATCTGGACCACTGCAGCTTTTATTCAAGGTGAAATATTAGGGTTTGATATATAAGCTTGAATAATAAGCTATTGTTGTTGTTGTTATTTTACCATTTTAATATACCAATATTTTGCTATAAAGGTGATTTACTGACAAACTGACTTTATTTTCTCTTCTTCAGCCTCCAGAGGAGTCACTCTGACTCAACCTAAAGTTAAAACTGTCCAGCTCGGTCAAACAGCTACAATAGAGTGTAACATAGATGTAGGGATATACTATAGCAGGTTAGCCTGGTATCAGCAAAAACCTGGAGAAGCTCCTAAACTCCTCATTTATTACATAAAAACCCTCCAGTCAGGAACTCCATCTAGATTCAGTGGCAGTGGAACAGCAAATACTGGAAAAGATTTCACTCTCACCATCAGTGGAGTCCAGACTGAAGATACAGGAGATTATTACTGTCAGAGTGAACACTCTATCAGTAGTAGCTGGGTGTTCACACAGTGATAAAGAGTCGTACAAAAACCTCCGTCAGTCAGAGTCACAGTGACTGCACTGATACAGCTGAGAGACACTGCAGCTGCTGATGGAGGTTAGCCTAACCTGATTTTACCAAGTGAGACATGTTCCTGCGACAACATCGTTGTTGACCCTGGAACAACATTGTGATTAACCAATCAGATTTGAAGAACCAGTTTATAGATTTTGTGAAGTTTATGCTTAAAATCAGTGTTTGGTGCTTGTACATCAGTGTCATTCATCTATCATTTCCTCTGATTTTAGGGATTACTCATGGTTAAGGTTAGGTTTAGGTGTAGGGATATGGTTAAGAATATATTTTTGGAGTAAAACATCGGACTTGGCAAAATCAGGACGTGCTGGATGTTATTTCTTATAACAGTCTCATTTACTCAAAAAAATGCATTGTACTGATTTATGAATCTTTCTGGTTCTTTAATGTGTGTTTCACTCATTACTTCACCATGGATGTATTTAATGCATCATTTAAAATGTTCCAGCATTAAACAATCCAATGTAATCTGAAGATACTTACAGTATAGTACAGTATGCAGGGAAACGGTGTCCTTTCAATCCAGAATTACACAAAATAAGTTAATCATAGCAACTCCTTTTGCGTGTCATAGAACATTAAACTTTCATTCCTATTATCTTTTTCTTCTTCTTCCAAAGTGAAAATCTCCAATGATGTTTTGTGTTAAGAATCATTCTGTGAGTCAGTCGTGAAAATTATGTTTTTGGATTTCCCACAATCAAATGATATTTTCACACTTTTTTCATAATTAAAATTATAGCTTGATTGGAAGATTTTCTGCTTCTAAGTTATATTAACCTTTGATTTTCAATTTTATAAATGTTTTGGTGGAAATGATGCCACAGTGATGACCAGACTCGCGGCCAACGGACGGTACCAGAAGTATTTTAACATTTTTGGAAGAAGGAACATGTCTCAGGTATGTAACATAAAATCTGTTTTATAAGTCTTAATATATATTAATACTGGTGATCTGAGTGAGTGCTGATTGTTTCGTTTGGTTTATTTCAGTAGAATACAGTGAAGTTAGTTAAAATGGCGTCTTCATACTCTATCCAAATTTCCACCGGCAGGAACTTTACCCAGAAACTATGAACTTTGGACTGGTAATCTGTGTGCTTCCACCGCAGCTACCATGATCTAAATAAAGTTCTTGGTAAAAAATAATGTCCCTCAGTAAGTCCTGCTCGCGAGATACTTGTTCAAAGGCCCTGAACTTTCGGGAGTGGCAATACAACATTGTAATTTCAACCACCATTTCTTTTGATAATTTTTTAAATATTACTGTCATCGTGTCATGAAAGGTATAGTGTTTTAACTATTTCAGGCGAGAATGTAGTTGTTTAAAACTCAAATATGCGGTTTATTTATAAAGACTACGCCTATTTAAAAATGTGTTTCGCTGATGTCGGAGACGGTTAACTCCACACGATCAGCGGAAGATGGTCAAAATTCAAGATGGTCAAATTCATCCCTCTCCACAAACAAGACGGGTTTTACAAGAGTTTAACAGGTCTTCCTTTGGTCTTTCCTTTCAGCTGAAATAAAGAAAAAAGGAAATGTTTTTATTGTATTAATACATACATGTTGAGACAGGGAACTTATCTATGAATAAAATATTCGAAAGGAAGGACAATAAGGAAGATTATTAACACATAAATTAAGGATAAATTAAAGTAAATCAGTTATAACTAAATGTCGAGAGAGAGAGAGAGAGAGAGAGAGAGAGAAAGAGAAAGAGAGAGAGAGAGAGAGAGAAAGAGAGAGAGTAATGGCTTCATAAAGAGCTGCTGGACAGTGGACACTAAACGTTGTTGTAGAAGCTGGAGATTTACAAGTGCTGGTCATATAATTAGAATATCATCAAAAAGTTGATTTATTTCACTAATTCCATTCAAAAACTTGTATATTATATTCATTCATTACAGACAGACTGATGTATTTCAAATGTTTATTTCTTTTAATTTTGATGATTATAACTGAAAACTAAGGAAAATCCCAAATTCAGTATCTCAGAAAATTAGAATATTGTGAAAAGGTTGGATATTGAAGACACCTGGTACCACACTCTAATCAGCTAATTAACTCAAAACACCTGCAAAGCCTTTAAATGGTCTCTCAGTCTAGTTCAACATCAAACAGGTTGAATGGGACGTGTCAAGTATCGATTTGAAACACCACATAATTTCATTTATAAACACGGGACGTTCAGCTACTTATATGATGGAAACCCTACATGTACATGTCTTGAAGTCATCTAAAGTCTATATCATTTAGCAATAAAACATTTTGAACAGCTGGAATAGTTTAAAACACAAACCATTTAAAATGCAAATAGCATGCTAATTTAGGGAACGCTCGTATAGGTCGTATTTGAGGGTAGTGACAAATAACCTATATGGACATATGGGTTGGAGGACTTGTTGGATTTAATTGGTATAAATAAGTGTGGATCTTTCCCTGGTGGCGTAGTCATCTTTAGAGTTTGTCTCGTTTTTACTACTGCCTTATGCCACAATGGAACAATAATCAAGACAGACTGTGTTCATCTCCAGCTTCAGTCTGAAGGGAAACTTGGTTTATATCAAATATCTTTGTGAAAATCTCTTCATGCTCTCTGTAGAAGAGATGATGCCTGACAATCAGAGAACTAATGTCAACTAAACACATTAACAATGTTTGACTTTACTTCTCTGCTCACAACAATATTATTATCTCATTACAAATGCTGATGTAAATATGAGACACCATAAAATTGCATTTGTTCTAGTTTTTGAACGCAGACTGCTAAAGATTAAGTTTTGGATAGGATACCAATGTCTTATGTTTCAAAAACTTTGCTGATCTGTTCCAAAAGAACAGCAGCTTCATTCCAGACATTGTGTCTTAAACCACCATGTGAATCCTAATTTATGTGTTATGTTACATTAATTGATTGCTCGATCGATCATTTGTTTGTTTGTTCTTTTTTTATGTTTTGTATGTCAATGTTTAAAATGCCCTTTAATATCTTTTTAAACATCCTTAAAGGGTACATAACATGCACAGTTTCACCTAATCTCATGTTAATCTTGAGGACCTATAGATTAGTACTGCATCCTTCATATCTCCAAAAAGTATTTAGTTTTATTATATTTATAAAATAAAAATACAGCTTTCTGTTTCTCTCCGGAAAAAGCCGATCTCCTGGAGACATGCCATCACTGAAATGACCAGAACACACAAACACACTTGCTACACTCCGTTGCTGCCCCGGAAAATCAAACTGCATCCACTGTTCATGTAACGCTGGGTTCTTGTGGAAGCTGAACACGGTAAACTTTCCCTCACATCTAAAAACACACTTATTTGGAGACACTCAAAACAAATCCTATGCAGCGCAGCCGATAA
The DNA here is from genome assembly GCF_023724105.1 of Carassius gibelio. Lineage (NCBI taxonomy): Eukaryota > Metazoa > Chordata > Actinopteri > Cypriniformes > Cyprinidae > Carassius > Carassius gibelio. The sequence goes on from NC_068420.1 coordinate 19,965,997, forward strand.
TTTCCAGATGAAGTGTGTTGATGTGTGCGGTCTCACTCTCCTCTGGTCAACATGTGCGCGCTTTTACGACAGAAATGCTCATAAAAGAAGTTCCGCTCTAGTCTACATCATTAGATCCACGATCGAAAAAAAAAACAGCCGAAACTTGTACCAACCCGGAAGTAAGATTTTCGGCACAGAAATTCTCTGTCATTTGTCGAAATTATTATTTGTTTTAACTTTGGCCATGTTTAGCATGAGAATCCATCTCTTTTACACTGTGAAACATTATTGTACACCCCCCCCCCCCCCCTTTGAGAAATCTGTTGTCACTTTTTCACAATTTCTGTTTTTAAAGAAATGTTAAATATTTAAATGTCTATAAGCGTACATTTAAATGATAATATATAATTTTAAATACAATTCAATTATAAATAAAATATGTGTGAAAAATAAGTCCATAGAGTATATGAATAACAAACAAGCTGAAACAACAAAACACACATTGTTGAAATTGTCTTTCTGTTTATAAAAGCTCATATTCATCACAAAATATTTGAGCTTCTAATGGTTTGTAACGCATAAACGTGACTGAATTAATTAATCTGTGGTCTGAGACTGACAGCTGTCTGTTCTGTGTATGAAGAGCATTTACATACAGAGACACTTTGCATGAGAGTGTTTATAGAGCTGTGAGTTTAACACTTCATGACTGAGAGCAGAACAGAACACAATCTTCATCATCACACAAGACACAACAACAACAATGAACAACATCATCATCCTCATCTGGACATTGCTCTGCTGTATACAAGGTACATAATGAGAGATTGGATAAAGCAGTATAATCAGTGAAGTTAAGCTAACATATACTGCATATAATAATATGTAAAAAAAAGTTTGTATTTGTCTTGATGTAATTATATGAATAATACACATTTCTCTCTCAGGCTCCAGCGGACAGATCACAGTTACTCAAACTCCTGCAGTTCAAACAACTGAACTAGGAAAGACTGTAGTGATGAGATGCAGCGCCAGCACTCCTTTAACAGGCTGCAGTCCACCATGTCTGTCCTGGTACTTACGGAAACCTGGAGAAGCTCCTAAACTCCTCATTTATAGAATAAACAGCCTCCAGTCCGGAACTCCATCTAGATTCAGTGGCAGTGGATCTGGCAGTGATTTCTCTCTGACCATCAGTGGAGTCCAGACTGAAGATACAGGAGATTATTACTGTCAGAGTTACCACAGTAGCTGGGTGATCACACAGTGATAAAGAGTCGTACAAAAACCTCCGTCAGTCAGAGTCACAGTGACTGCACTGATACAGCTGAGAGACACTGCAGCTGCTGATGAGAGCATCACAAACAAATAGCAAGCTTTAATTTTAATCAATTATGTTATTAATTATTGAACTAAATATTTGAGGTAGATATAATCATGAAGGATGTAACATATGGTCAAAGTTACAATACTGATCATTAATCTTAAAAGCTACTGCTATTTTTATGATTCTTTCTTTCTTTCTTTTCAGATGAGAAAGAATTGATCAGGCATACGATGACCTTCTATGAATATTTTTTTATTTCTCAGTGTTATGACCCAGAGGAAGAAAAGTTTATTCTCAGTGAAGATCCAAAATACAAAGTACCCTGCTGAAAAAAAAAAAAAAAAAAAAAAAACTATAGGAACCATTACAGAAATTATAATGGTTTCCATTACAAAACCATTGCAAACCATCAGCAATTAACCATTACCAAATGGTTTCCATTACGTAGTGTGTTTTAGTCATATTCCATTAGGATTAATTGGTTTGTACAGGTTGTATAGGTTTGCACATAATGGTTTCCATCACAGTTTTGTATTGTTCTTTACCTGCAGATATTTAATGGTTTCCGTCACAGTTTTGTATTGGTTCTGATGGTTCCATTACAAGTTTGTTTTGGTCTTTTATTTGCACATATTTAATCAACACAGTCTCACTCCCTACTGGTCAAATGTCTGACGCATGGTCAAGGGACCCTGGTGTCACTTTTTAACGCACTGGGTATACCTTTGGCGTAATTTTTCGATGTGCAGGTTAGTCCGATAGACTTCTGTAGAACTCAACAGCGTTGAAATTTGACGTCTTGGGTCAGCACACCGCAACTCGTTGTCTGCCTTTTATGAGTCGAGACTACAATAAAAAAAAAAAAAAAAGAATAGTCTACAAAAAATTACCTATGCCAGGGGGAGTCAAATGCTGGATGCCAGATCATTTTTATCTGGCCCTCACACTGGTTTTTGATGTTTAAAAATCCTCGCAATCTGTTCAAAGTGCCCTCTGCACAAAGGTTTAGCGTGTTCATCAGCGGTGAGTTTAACAACACTCAACTGCAGGTAAAACGGCATTAAAAGGTGAGTTTAACAACACTCCAAGGCGCGTACAAGTAAGCAGTTTAAGAGTTTTCTTACAACCCATTATCGGTGTTCATCTTTACAGCAGTTCAGTCAGTGTACTGTTTGAGTGCATGCATTACTCCGGGATATTGGTTTGTTTAAACTCAGAGGGAGTGTCAGCCACATTAAAAAAGTGAACAGCTTAAGTCATTTGTGGATTAATGCGTATTATAGATGCGAACAATTTAAAATGATTCAGTTCGATTTGGTGAACTGAATGATTCGTTCGAGAACTGGATATCCAGACTGCTGTGTTTTGAACTCTCTTTCACAACAGACACGGAAGAGAAGACAATGCTGAATAAAGTCGTTGTTTTTGCTATTTTTGGACCAAAATGTATTTTCGATGCTTCAAAATATTCTAACCGACCCTCTGATGTCACATGGACTACTTTGATGATGTTTTTCGTACCTTTCTGAACATGGACAGTATACCGTACACACAGCTTCAATGGAGGGACTGAGAGCTCTCGGACTAAATCTAAAATATCTTAAACTGTGTTCCGAAGATAAAAGGAAGTGTTACATGTTTGGAACAGCATAAGGGTTAGTTATTAATGACATAATTTTAATTTTTGGGCGAACTAACCCTTTAAACTGTGTTCTGAAGATGAACGGAGGACTTGGGGGTTTGGAACGACGTGAGGGTGATTTATTAATATTTTCCTTTTTGGGTGAACTAACCCTTTTGGTTTCCATCGCAGTTTTGTATTGGTTCTGATTTGAGTGTTTACCTGATAGCTGATAATTAGGCCATTGATTAAATAAAGAAATAATTTAAATTATTAATACAACTATACGCAGGTTTTGTCAATAATATCATTTTTTATTTATTTAAACTACATACCAACCTTTCAATAGCAAACAGTTCGGTTTGTTTTGCTAAGAATTAAGAATATGCACCTAAAATCAAAATTATTCACAGAATACTCAACATAGCTGGAATTAACACAAAACCTTCCCATTACATTTTTTATATTATTGTTATTTATTAATGCATTATAGAAATACAAGAACTATGAACTGCGTTTTTGGCTTCATTGTAGTCTTAGACCTGCAAAAGAGAAGGAAATTCATTAGGACAATTTACCAGTTAAACCACATTACCAGTATGTGAGATTATCCATACATATATTTATATGGCAATCTCAAAAAAGTTGCAAAAACTTAGTTGTTGACAAAACATCATCATGTTTAAATTCATCCAACACTTTGGGGAAACTTTGAGCGGATTCAAGTTCTTGACAGATGTGAACTTATGTCCATTATTCATTTTATGTTCATGAGTAAAACAACCAGATTATTTTGTTCAGCGTCATATGTAGGAGTGTGGAAATGTAAAGCCAATGTTCCTACAGAAACAGACCAAAGTAAAACACTCTTGAACATTTAAAAAAAAAAAAAAATTACACTTTAGAATAAGGTTCCATTAGTAAATGTTAGTTATTCCATGGTCTGTCTGAATACTGGATTCCTCTTGGAATTCTTGGAATACTGGTTCCAAGTCAGTTTAATCACTGTTCCATACGCATGCGCTGCTTTAATAAATGCATATATATTTTTGCTGTTTTTGAAGTAATTAATTGTTTGTAGAGAGAGACACGCAGACAGTCTTTATATTTTCTTCTTGTTATTTCTTCTTTGCTGTTGTCATTAATTATTGTCCGCTGTGTTGAATATCTCAATGGTTTAGTGTTGTTTGTTTTTATGAGTGAGTGAATAAATGTGACTCTGCAGTACAGAAGTCATAAGTAACACAGTTATATTTGTAGTAAAACCCAACAATACATTGTATGGGTCAAAATTATAGATGTTTCTTTCATGCCAAAAATCATTAGGATTTTAAGTAAAGATCATGTTCCATGAATATATTTTGTAAATTTCCTACCATAAATGTATCAAAACTTAAGTTAATAAATGTTATTAAATGCTTTGCTTTGAACTTTAAATATTTTTTGCAATATTTAGATGTTTTTGCACCCTCAGATTCCAGATTTTCAAATAGTTGTATCTCAGACAAATATTGTCCTCCTAACAAACCATGCATCAATGGAAAACTTAATTATTAATATTATTGATATAAAAATCTCAATTGGAAAAAAAAAAAACCTTATACCTTGTTTTGTGGTCCAGGGTCACAAATAGGCTTGAATAATTACATTGTCTACTTTTTATGGTACATAGTCTCTATTCACTTCAAGTCATAAGAAGTTGTAGCAATTACATTCGGATATGGATATGTAAATACTTACCACTGTTTTATCTGGTTTATGTCACTGATCTTCTCAGCCAGGTATTTCCGTACACGTAGGAGGCGGTTAATTCCTCTGAGGTGTGGCCTCTTTTCTTCAGACACTCTTGTTTCGAACACACACACATAAACAAAAATGTAAATTCAAGAACTGATGGACTAATCTCAGACTTTAAATCTGACCACCCTCAAGTGGAAATTAAGTAGCATATGTGACCTGTGCTGGCAAAATAAGTCACAATGAGCAAAAATGAGTTAATTGTTTTTTTTTTTTTTTTAATTCTCATTAAAAGTCCTTCAAAATAATGTTTAATTTGTTGAAATCTGACAAAAAACTTACTGAGCTACACCCGTTTGAAGTTCAAAGAGTTGGTAAAGTAAATTTTGTAAAGTTTGTAAAGTAAAGTTTTCTAAAGTTTCCAAAGCAAAATGACAGAGCAACATTGCATCTTTTCCTGCAGTTCTTTTATTAATAATAATTCACTAAACAAACATTTGGAGTTGTGAAATATTAAGTGATGTCAATAACTGCTCACCTCATCTTTTTTCCAGTTTTCCAGTCTGATCTAGTTTCCTGGATCAGACCTTAAACACAATGAATGACTTAAACAGTCAAAATCATCCCGCCTCTCACTTAAATGAACAACTTATCAACAGCGGTTTATTTATTGAAGTACTGTTTAGAGACGCATACAATGAAAATACTGCATCCATCACATCCATGACTTGTAATGTGTCATTTTATATGTTATAGTTGTAACAAAGACTCACTTTTCATGTTGAAGCCTAGTGTCTCGCCGCCAATCATTAATTCATGTAAACACACATCTCATGTTTAAAGACTGTACAAAGACAACCAAACAATAATGTATACAGTAGTAGACAAAAGCTATTTACAGAGCTGCATTAAAGTTTTCACAATAGTTTAGAAGACTGGATTTCGGTAAACTGATACATATTTCTGATGGGTAGACATAGTTCCTGTATAAAAGACTATATCTATAACCTTTTCAGGGGAATGTAGTGTAGTGTTATGGTTCTTAATCGCGTTCATGTTACAACAAGATGACATACTGTAGTCCGTCTATCACATCCGTCAAAAGTGCACAAAATGAAAAATTTACCACTCGGTAGATGCTACTCACGACCGATTGGGGTGTACACATAGACCTACAGTTTAATGTCAAATGGGAATGTTGAAAGAAACGAATAAGATGAGTTTTTTTACAACAATTAAAAAAATGGCAATACAGACACAGTAAAAATACTGAACAGTAAGTATCAACATGCTTTTTATTTTTGCAGTGTTGTATATGTGTGTGTGGTATATATGACACAATGTTTGTGGTGTTGTTTGCGTGTGTGTTTGATTTCCTGTAAGTTCTGAGTATGTAATACGTGTCGTATGCTTTTTGACTTGCACGTGTGAGTTTTACATTGTTCTGTGGCATTAAAAAATGAAATTGTTCCCGCGAAACACGACCAGGCGTGTTCCCTCAAACTGACTCCTTCTCTCCCGCTCGGCAGCTGGGGAAGAAACATCAACAGACACACCGCTGGATCTCGTGTGTGACGGAGTCCTTCTGTCACGATCGCGATCCAGAAAAACACAGAGAGAGATCCAAATGCAGGTATGTCTTTTATCGGGGTAATCCAAATCATAATCAGTCCAGACAGGGGTCAAAACCAAAGTAACCAATGAAACATAAACAGACACCAAACATACGGCAAGAACAAGACGAAGAATTGGTGTGAATACTACAAGGACTCCGGGACACATACTACAACAGACAGGGTATAAATACACAGGGAAATGACAATGCTAATGGGGAATTGGCTGAGTGCAATGATTAATAATCAGTGACAGCTGAGTGCAATGATTAGACAGAGATCGTGGGGAAAGAGGATATCTAGTGTTTAACCAGGGGACACAAACCAGACACTGTGACAAGTATGTTATATATAATCACATTTTTGGTATTAAAATAAGATAATTTTTCTTCTTTTTTAAAAGAAGAGAATGGTGTGTTTTATAAGTTCGATTAACTTAAATGTTGAATACTTTCTTTTAAATTAATGAATTGCTTTAGCATGATGTCATTATAAAATTATTTATTTCCATATTCTTGAACCTCCTGGAGTCTGAGTGGGTTTTGGGGGATTGGAGATATTTTGGCATCCCCCGACATCGGTGTTTTTCATTATCTTAAAACACATTAATGGCTAAAGTCTGAATATACATAAATATGTGAGCAACATGAATGTACGTGTCTGTAATTTTGAAAAGGCATTGTTTATGACCAGTTTTTGTTTAAAATATGTTTAAAATGTGATTTATACACTCAATAAACTTAAGTATATGTTGAATACACGATTAAAATGTATTGAATAATGTATGATTCATTTTTCTTGCACGCTGTCCTTATTTTCACTGAGAAACGGTCATGTACCGGAGGTCCGTTGTCTATTTTTCAAACCGATGACCGTCGCATTCGTCATTAGGATAATCCCTTATGACATGATATATTACGAAACAGATGACGAGTCACAGCTGCCGATTATTCATGGATGGTGTCATTTCACGGCTGGTTTCACAGTTTCACATTGCACACTTCACGGTCAGGTGGGGAGGGGTCAAGGTCAGAGGTCAAAGTCATCAATCAAATCTTGGCAGGTGGTGCAGACTAATAACTACTGAGACATGATTAGTTCACCTCTTGGATCTTCAGGTTTGGGTTTGAGTCATTTGTTCATCCCGTGACCGCCCTACAGACACTATGCAGTGTTGCGAATCATTTCAAGGGGGCAATATGAATAACTAGTTATGAGTAATAATAAATATTTAGATCCGCTGTAAGTGTTTACTTGACCTCTCAGTGTCAACTGTGTGTTAATTCTAAGAACGTTAATTTCCTGGTTAAGGAAAATAACTTTCTTACTGTACAATACTACTCAGAGCATGTAGCAAAAATCTGCATTATTAGGGACTTCAGTTTTGAGCAAACAATGAACAACCTCAAATGTGACACAAGTAAGACTTTATTAACTACTTTAACACTTAAACTAGTCTAACATGCACACACGCACAAACACACACACAAGCACACACACATGCACACACACATGGATTCAGTGTTCATAAGAAAAAGGGTAAAAGCTTAAGCAGTAAAGAGAAAAGAAATAAAGACATAAAGCTCTAGTATAATTTGATATTCAGCAGATCTACAGCCTGAAGGAAACATAAGTTTCTTAGTTCAAAAACACCTTTGTAAAAGGTGCATATGATACTTAATGTATCAATTAATAAGACTAAGTTTGATACTTGCACATCTCGACTGTTTGATGAAGAGTCCTGATGCACTCTGGGGGTCCAGTTGGTCTCTGCTGAAGTGAATAGATGAGAAAGACCGGTTCAGATCAGAGGATCTTGATGAATGAATAGTCAAGGCTGAAGCCTGGCACAAGCTTAGTTTAGGTTTTTAAGGCTCTTAGCTCATCATCTCCTGGAATTCCTGAATCTAAAAGAACTTCCTGATCTGGTGATCTATATAGGGGGATGATGTCACACCCTCGGGATTTGATTGAGCCAATGAGGAATGGTATCTTTTGGAGGGAAGTTTTACAACTCTTTGTCTCTAGTCTGGTGGCTTGCATATGAAATTAGATTGGGGGTTTCAAGAAAAGAATCTTTAAGATCAACAACATATAACATTTTTATAAAACTAATGTGTCGCATAAGCATCAACATAAAATATACACTCTTTTATTAGATTAATTTAGATCATGAACAAACTAACTCATAGATACCAAACATCATATAGATGAGGTTATATTAACTAGTGATCCATCATAAGCACGTATAAAACATATACAATACACAAAACACAATATACAAGAATGGTAAAAGCATACACAATGCCCTAAAATATATGTGAATTAATTCAAAGAAAGGTTTTTACATGGATTAATTAGAGGAGAGTCCCTTTATTGTGTATTATGTGTCTCTTTTAGAGACTTGAGTTTAGCGTCGCTTAGCCACATTCCTGGGCGTCATAAACCTAGTCTTATCAGAAAGTGTCCCTTTGGTTGGGAACCAGAGGCCTGTCCAGTCCATTTTGAGGAGATAGCTTCCTTTTGGGGGAAGGGTCCATAGACCCTTTGGTTAGATGAGGAGGCGTTAGATATTATTTGTTAAATGTTGTGTGTCTGATTGATCCAAATGCTACAGCAGTCTGTGTCTGAAGGAGAAATGATCAGTTCACTTCTCGAGTCGTCAGGTCTGCAGTATTGTACACAGAAATTAGTTCATAATTCCCAAACTTCCCTTCAAACATGTTTACAGTGATGTGTTTCTGGTCCCAAATTGGTCTATGCCTCAGTAATACCTACATATAGTTACTAATATGTAATGTTTGTATTCATATGTAGACTAATCAATTCTGTTTCCAGTACAGACTGCATAGCTTCAGTTTATAGAGATGTGATGTGACTAAAGAACGGAGAAGTGAGGGAAACTAACAGACTAATAACAGATAATCTGAAACAATGAATGAATCATTTCTGTTTCTCATTATTTGGCCTTGGTTTTATTATAGTTTTATTGCATTAGCAGACTAATTTGAAATGTAGCATTATGTAGATGTGTCATGGAATAATAATTTGGCTAATAATATACATTTTAATTATATTCTGCTTAAATAAAAATACAAATAAAATGATTTGTTCATTTTGACGAACGAGATTCAAAGATCTGAGTCAGTAAAATGATCCCCATCACACATCTGAAGCAGAGCACAGAGAACAGCGGTGTGTGTTCCCGGTCTGTGTCTGTTCTCGTGTAGTTCCACTGAAGATAAAACAGTTCTGGACCAGAGATGACTTCTCTTTCACTCTTGTGATGCAGCAATTTTGTGTCTAAGACCGACGCTTCATATAATGACTATAACACGACATGTTTCCATGTAGGACTGAAAAGGGTTCCTTCTTGTGAAAGAGCCATTGACAGTTTCTTTAAAGTACCTGAACATTGATGGAAAAATCAACATGATCCATGATACTAGGAGCCAGAGTGATTCAGTAAGAGCTGTGAGAGACACAGATACTGAAGGACACACATCAGAATGAATCATTGACTGAGTCTCATCACAGATCAACAGTTGATTCAATCATTCAGAAGGTCAGTATGACTGCTGAGAGTCTCAGTGTGAACAAACCTCATCTCTCCATCAGTCCAACACAACTGACTCATTTCAGAGAATAAAGAGTCAAACAGTCAAACTCATATTTGAGTGATTGTGTTCCTCTCAGAATAGAGCAGCTCCATCAGCAGATGTTCAGCGTCCTCACAGGAGCTTCATGATACAGTAAAACTACACAGAGTCAACACACAGAGAACCAACAGTGATCTGTTTCAGTGTTTGAGACTCACAATTTGGCTACACAGAATAGTTTCATAATCTCCTTCATCTGCAGGTGTTTTCATGATTCACTGAGTGACATTTGATTATAAAATATGAGCTTGAGTTCTGGGGCCTCATTTATAAAGATGAACATAGAATTTCTGAAATGTCCCTACAAACAATTTATAAAACCATCCACACAAAATGTTTTTACTAAATCCATTAATCTTTATAAATCTTAATTCAGTTTAAATTCAGGCATAATGTAAACAAACACATAAACCTGCAGAACAACCACAAATATCTCTTCATGATTCAGAAGAAGTACACACACACAACACTGATCAACACAGACACTAATAACACAGTATCATTACTACTAACAGAAATCTTGTATTTCTGAAGAGAATGAGTCAATGTTTAATATGATCATCATGTTTTAGATGTAAGATATGATTCCTGTCAGTCAAACTGAACAGACTGCATTCAGTCACTTCTGATATCTGGACGTGATGCTTTACATTTGACCAACAGAAATATTTATATTCTTACAAAATTTGTATCAGAATGGATTTTTATGTTTTTATGACATTTTTCATATACCGTATATTTTAATTCTCTCTTGACTACAGCAGAAGTGAAACTGGTGTGTTTCAGTCCAGATCATGTAACCAATCAAACAGTGACTCTGGGAGTGTGAGCTGAAAATCTCATTTGCATTGTCAGGGTGGAGTGATTGTGATCCTCTCAGAATAGAGCAGCTCTGTCTCCAGAGACCATGTTCAAACCCCAAGAGCTTTATTTGACTAGATTTACTGCTACTGATCGAGCTTCTGAAAAACACCTGGACAAACACTACATGCATCTTCATCTGTTAGTTGAATGATGTTGTCAGACACAAATGGAGTTTGTTGAGAAGCTTTATTGAATGTTGCAGCAAACACAGCAGATTGAAAGATCAGCCAGTGCTTTGACACTAGAGCTCTCTTTCAGTATTGAGTTGTAAATGACTACAGCTGCAGCACTAGACTCATGTGAATCCTGCCTGACACAGGACACTCAGATACGCTCATCTTCAGGAGAGAGCAGCGCTCACTGGAGAAACATCAGCACTGCGAGCGACTAACAGCGACTCTTGTGGAACGAGGCCTCATGAGGAGCTCCATCATGTGTTACTCTGCAGACGTACTGCTCTCCCGCTTCCCAGCGTGCTTTGCTGAGGGTCAGGACACTACTGCGGCTGTAGCGGCCGTCCTGCTCGCTCTCTGCGCTGGTCACAACCCCCTCGGTGACCTCTGAGCCGTCCAGTGTCCAGCTCACCAGCGCCCCCTGTGGAGAGTAAGAGCTGAGCAGGCAGAGCAGTGCGGCTGAGTCTCCAGAGATCTGCAGAGAAGAGGGCGGCAGCAGAGACACTGAGGGCTTCACTGTGGGACCAGCTGCAGGAGACAAACACAACACATTCACAAACACAGAGAAACACAGAGAAAACACAAACACTACATACATTTCAATCAAACCTAAAAAATTATACAAAATTTATTAAGATATTTCCTTTTTTTTTAATCCCAGTAGATTTATATCCCTAAAATATGTCTTTGTATTGTAGTACAGTGAGAAATTCAACTCAAAACACAATTTCAAACAGACATTGTGTGACTGCAAATAATACTGGAATTAGAAATTAAGCAACTGAGTTCTTTTATATATATATATATATATATATATATATATATATATATATAATGAGCTTTTCTTAAATGCACTGAATTATGGGCACAACATGAGCAAAGGAGATTCAAAATCATTGATTGATCTATAGAAAGTAGCTCCATTTACATTTTAAAGTATTTGTATTTTCATTTTAAATCTCTTTTTTTCCCCATGTATAAAATATGTGATAAATAATACAATCAAGATTGAGCCACATTATGAAAAAATTAATAGTTCAGTTGAAATCTTCTGAATATCTAAACGGCTCAATATTTTAGTTTAAATGTTTACTGTAAAACTATATTTATATAATGTGTAACACTTTGCAGTAAGGTTCATAAGTTAACGTTAATTAATGCATTAATTCATATTAACTAACAATGAACAATACATTTGTTACAGTATTTATTAATCTTAGTTCATTGTTAGTTCATGTCAACTCGGGTCCATTAATTAATATTAGCAGATAAAACTTTGGATTTTAATACTGTATTAGTAAACAATTAATATGTAATAGACTGAGATTAATAAATGCTTTACAATAATTTTTTATTGATACTTCACAGAAACTAATATATTTGACTGAATAAATAAAATAAAATACATAACATTCTGGTTCAGATAAAAAAAAAAAAATGCTAATAATAATAATAATTGTACACAATCTAAACTGTATGTTTTTAATGGAGAATTTTAACAGACTTACCGAGCACCAGTTTAGTTCCTCCACCGAAAGTCCACCACAGTGATACAATCTAATGAAACACTCGTACAAAAACCTCTATTCCACTCGAGTGAACACACACTCCAGCAGAGAGAGAAACACTTCAACACACTGAGAGTAGAAACATGTCTCTATTTTTCAAATGTAAATCCTTCATACAAAATATTTTTTTTTAATTTGATTTCTGACATTAATTTATATAAACCGTGCAATCTTTTAATAAGTTTATTCAGTTTAAATCAATTCTTCATTGTGTCAATGTGTAATTCATCTTGATTATAATGTTTCATGAAGTGTTTTATTCTTCTTATTCTCACCCTTCACTTGCAAAAACTCACTCTCAACAGAAATGGTGTAAAGTACAGTAATGAGATGAAGAGTTAAATCAGAGGTTTAGAAATAGCTGCTTTATTCTACATAATGGTGGTCCTCCCTCGTGAATATCATATTATATAATATAAATTAATATAATAAATGAATCAAGGGTGATAAATATTTCTGAAGAGGGTGATTCTACAAAGGGTTTTGTGTCACATTGCATTCAGTGTAAAGTTATTATTTTAATATGCTGTACTTTATTTAAAGGTGATGTTACAGTGTAATTATATAAATACTGAGTAATATTAATTTCTATGAATGTAGGGTTATGGTTAAGGTTTTGGATTATGCATAATTTACTGTTGTTGTTAGAGTAAGTACATGTAACATCTGTAACAGCATCTCCTTAAATACAGCTGTTGTGAATCCTGCCCACTTCTTTGCATGGTCAGCACATGCTTCAGTGCTCTGAGAGTGTTTATAGAGCTGTGAGTTTAACACTTCATGACTGAGAGCAGAACAGAACACAATCTTCATCATCACACAAGACACAACAACAACAATGAACAACATCATCATCCTCATCTGGACCACTGCAGCTTTTATTCAAGGTGAAATATTAAGTTTGATATATAAGCTTGAATAATAAGCTATGGTTGTTGTTGTTATTTTACCATTTTAATATACCAATATTCTGCTATAAAGGTGATTTACTGACAAACTGACTTTATTTTCTCTTCTTCAGCCTCCAGAGGAATCACTCTGACTCAGCCTAAAGTTAAAACTGTCCAGCTCGGTCAAACAGCTACAATAGAGTGTAACATAGATGTAGGAATATATAGCAGCTACTTATACTGGTATCAGCAGAAACCTGGAGAAGCTCCTAAACTCCTCATTTATTACATAAAGAGCCTCCAGTCAGGAACTCCATCTAGATTCAGTGGCAGTGGAACAGCGAGTACTGGAAAAGATTTCACTCTGACCATCAGTGGAGTCCAGACTGAAGATACAGGAGATTATTACTGTCAGAGTTTACACAATGGTCCAGTGTTCACACAGTGACAAAGAGTCGTACAAAAACCTCCGTCAGTCAGAGTCACAGTGACTGCACTGATACAGCTGAGAGACACTGCAGCTGCTCTACAACACAATCACACACACAACACTGATCAACACAATCACACACACAACACTGATCAACACAATCACACACACAACACTGATCAACACACACACACACACACACACACGCACAACACTGATAGACACAATCACACACAACACTGATCAACACAAACACACACAACACTGATCAACACAATCACACACAACACTGATCAACACAATCACACACAACACTGATCAACACACACACACACAACACTGATCAACACAATAACACACACACACACAACACTGATCAACACAATCACACACAACACTGATCAACACACACACACACACAACACTGATCAACACACACACACACACAACACTGATCAACACACACACACACACAACACTGATCAACACACACACACACACAACACTGATCAACACACACACACGCACAACACTGATAGACACAATCACACACAACACTGATCAACACAAACACACACAACACTGATCAACACAATCACACACAACACTGATCAACACAATCACACACAACACTGATCAACACACACACACACAACACTGATCAACACAATAACACACACACACACAACACTGATCAACACAATCACACACAACACTGATCAACACACACACACACACAACACTGATCAACACACACACACACACAACACTGATCAACACACACACACACACAACACTGATCAACACACACACACACACAACACTGATCAACACACACACACACACAACACTAATCGACACAATCACACACAACACTGATCGACACAATCACACACACAACACTGATCGACACAATCACACACACAACACTGATCAACACAATCACACACACACACAACACTGATCAACACATGCACATAACGCAATATCATTACAATCAGTCTTGTATTTCTAAAGAGAGTGAGTCAGTGTTTTATTATGATCATCATGCTTTACTTTACTTCCTGTTTGTTACTGCCGTGTGTCTTGATTTTGAGCTCTGTCACATTATTTTGTATCAACTAGTTTTCATCTTAAAAATCTATTTTATAAACCATCATTTTTGTTTCTATAATTTGTGAATATATCTTAATCTACAACAAAAACAATCAGAGCGTCCGGTCATCACTAGTTTTATTTTGATTTCCAGAGTCTGATATTTTGTTTATTTTTTGTTTAGACAACAAAAAGTTGCAATTGTTGATGTAGATGTATAAACAATTACTGTCCTTTTTACACTTTTACAGTAAAATACCACCTGCTATGCAGTGTTAGTGCTATCTTAGCAGCTACTTCTTCACTGTACACATACATTGAGGAGAGAATAAAACTGGAAAGAGAAAATCGACATTTTCAAGGCCTCTGTCTTATGATTTACCTTCCATTTATTCTAGAACATAAAAAAAAACACAAAACAATGGTGCAAAAACTTTTAATAGTGATGCAAGAACACTTTATCTCGGAACTTTTGTAAATGCTTTTGTAAAATATATTTAAAGAACATTTTTGAATAGGTACTTGAAGATTTAACATTCATCAGCCAAAAATGTGGCCTTCAGCAGAAAGAAGACCAGTAAAATTGGCAAAGAAATTAAAATAAATAAATACAATTATCAAAAAAAAAAAAAAAAAAAAAAAATAATAATAATAATAATAATAACTTCACGTGATGAACCATAAATACCACAAAGAACCAAACAGGTCAGGTAGGAATGCGCTTGTATTACAAACTGCTACAGACATGCAGTTTAATTCCCATGAGGCATCTGTAAGCAAAGGACCAAGGAGAAAGCTATTAGTTTTGTTTGGAGACAGACTTTTGGCTGATTATAAATGGACCTATATAAACTATACATATTATATGAAAAATAAAAATCTAGCACAATAAATAAATTAAAGTTATAAGTGGTCTGTGTTACGGCATTCTGGGACAGGAGACTGGAATAACAGGAGAACAGGGTTTATTAAGGCACAAGCAGAGGTCCCTGTATTTCCTTCCCAATGGAGGTCCAGACTATACATTAGTCCCTGACTGCATGTGGTGTGTATTGCTCTGTAGTTTTAAAATTCTTCTGTAGAAATGTTTGAATGGTTGATTAGATCCTGTGGTCTGGACGAAACCAAGCCGGGATCCGGAACTACAGTCAGAAGGTACTACAGGCAAAAAGTATTGTCAGTGACATACATTTTGAGCGTTTTTTTTTTTTATAAGTTTGCTGCTTAAGCTGTTGTGGTTCATTAGCATTGGTTCTAGATTATTATGTAGAGTGATCAGATGCATTTTAAATCATTGCTAAAAGCATCATTGGCCCAAAAACATGAACTTTTCTAAAAAAAAAAAAAAAAAAACTTTTTTGGATCCTAACACAAAAGGACCAGCTAACATTAATAGACTAATAATATCAGCGGCACATTTGAAAGTGTGAATGAGTACTAGTCATTTAAATTCACAATCATACTAGTTAGATGGTAAGAGCAGACCGATTGTTATAAAATAAGGGATGAAGCGCTTCCAATCATTCTGTTCTTGTTAGAAATAGTTACCTCCAAAGAAACACATGCAGCCATCATCGATTTGCGTCATAATGGCCTCACATGCAACGAAATTGCTACAAAGAATTTTGCACCTGAAAGAACCATTTACCAGATTATTGAGGACTTTTTGTAGCTTTTTGCAGCAACAAAGCCATTTTTCTTCAAGAAAAACATCAAGGACAGACTAAAATTTTGCAGTAAGTACAAGGATTGAACATCAGAAGTGTAATGGACAGCACATTTCAGGGCCCAGTTTATGGCGGGCCCTTCTCTGACCACAATAGTGGACAAAGATTTGCTACATTTTGATTGGATCTTGGTGGACTAACATAAGTAAACTGTCCAATGCCATCCGATAAAGATGCCAGAACAATAGCCAGAAACCCCTTACAGGGCAAGAAGAAGAGCTTTGGTACAAAGCCCGGAAAGGACAGGAGATCTTATTGCTTAAAATGCAGTTTCTGCCCTCCACCCACCAACAGACTGATTCCTCAGGTTTTGAGACCGCCATAAAAATTCCTTAGGACCTCTGTACGGACCAGTGGGTGAAACAAAGAGGGATCACATACTTCCATCCAAATCCATTCATAACTATGTTCTCACACCTTAAACTCTTACAAACTACAACACACACATCTTATACTTATTTAGAGAAATAAGTATTCTCAGTGACAGCAACTTGTAGTGCAACATACAGTATTACACAAACTCAGCTGTTAACGGCCAAATCAATGCATGCATGACCGTTCAATCTTCTCCCATCATGTTTAGACCTAATGTGTTCGTAATATTGTATTTGTTTGATGCATAATAGGGTTCTTCACCTTATTCCTTTCAGAGTAGCAACAGTTTTTTTTCAGATAATGTAGCTCTGACATTGATACCCAACATACTCTTTTGGATTTTATGCATTTTATGTACTTTATTCCCATTTCATTTATGGTATTCATTTAGTAGCTGTTGATTATTCTATTAATCTTTTGTTAATACATTTTTTTTTTATTATTATTATTACACTTGTGTCTTCCTTGTGTTGATGATACAAAAGAGGTTCTACAAGTTAGAGTTCCCACCAAATCTTTCTTATGTGATGTACTCATAACCACACCTTAAGTGACATGTGATCCAAATATCATAACATCATTGTTGACACGAGCACCCATAACTACACTATTTTGCCTCCCTAGGTTGGCAAAAGTGAATATCACTACAGAAGACTGGTGCCAAGATATTTTTGGGACTGTTTGGGACATCTGGAAAATGTATTGTCCAGATAAGAAAAGGTGAACACTACAATGAGTCCTGTGTAGAGCACACATAGAAGCATCCTCAGAACATCCCTGTGTGGGGTTGCTTTTCAACCAAGAGGTTTTCTCATAATTCTGCCAAAAAATACTGCAATGAATAAAAAATGGTATCAAAACATCATGCAAGACCGAAAAACACAAAATTTATGTCAATGTCAGTATTTTTGGCCATGACTGTAGAGTCTGCCATTTGAATGCCACTGTTCCGTGCATTTGTCTTTAAGATAAAACAGTTAATAATCATGTAACTATCTCATTGAATGAGGAATCTAGACTTTTAGACTAATCAAAATCAGACGTCACAAAATAAGTTTATGGTTTATGGTTTACGGTTATGTATTTTTGTTTGATCGTTAATAACAAATGTATGAAATTAATAAAAAAACAATTAATAGTATTTTGGTCATGTATACAATTTAGGTTCTAGAGATGGTAGGTGTTTTCAAATCGATGCATTGGTATTATGCCACCCTTCCAGTTTATCTTTTTGGCTACTGCATCGGAGAAAACACTTGAGAGTATGGTCCACGTGAATTTGTTGGTGTTTTGTCCCCCAGTGCCACCCAGCGCAGATATCTGACAAGACAAAATGCATTATTCTATTTTCTGTTTATATTAACCATCTCAAAATATATGACAGAGGGGAATACAATATAGCCACATAGAACATTTCTACAACAATCATGACATATTGTAGCTAAAAAACAAAACAAAAAAACAATACATACCATGTTTTGTTTAGCCTGTGGGTTAAGCCACTCCTCAAACTCCTCAACTTCAGGCATAGTGGCCAGTGGGACACTGATGTGATGAGGCATTTCAGTCACAGGAGTCTCTGTCCCCAGTCATGCAGAAAGATTATTGTCTGCAGCAGCAAGCTGCATTTGCTGTTCCTACACGTTCCAATAATATTAGGGAGCAGCTACAAAGTATGAAGTAAGAAAGCAATTAACGACTGAAAATACAAAGTTCTCTCAATGCGTATGATGTTAAAATTGGATAATCACAGAAAGTTTAAAACTGAAGTTTACCAGAGCAAGGAATTGGTCCAGTTCCTGTTTCCCCCAGTCTTAATGTTGACCTAAAGGAATGCATGGAGGCATGGCAGTGATGTCGTCCATAGAGCTCGATGGCATGTGAGAAGAAGACCTAGCAGCTGGAGGCTCTGTGACTCTGTAACTGTGTTTTTGTCCATAGTTGATCACTTTGATAAGGGAAGCTTGTAAGCATACAATTATTAAGTACTTGTGTAACCATCTTCAGGATGCATTAGATCTGGAACATACTAGATGCATTAAAGGGGACAGGTGGTGTTGTGAAACATTACAATTCCAATATTTTTAAGTGACCAATATATAACATTATATAATTCAGTGTCATACTAATAAATCTTAATAAAATATTCACTAAATAAATTCACAGTGAAAAATGTCCAGTTGATATCTTTTAGGTTTGCTGAGCTGTATCAGTCCCATAGAAGTAACTTGACTCAATATGTTATGTTAATGGTACAACTAAACAGTTAGATATTAACAAAAACATTGCTTTCAAAATGTTTCTATGGAAAACAGGAATATACCATTAAAAGAAGATGATCCAGCCAGCCCCAGGTCTAGCAGAGGTCTTGCAGATGTTTGTCTTCTTTCCCTAGAAGGTACATCAGGTGGATGAAGAGGAAGAGGAGGCACTGGACAAAGAGAGACATTGTTTATCTCCTCTTGACATCACCCTCTGGCTCACTGTCAGAGTCTGTTTCACCAAACATTTGCCTAACAAACATAATTTTTTGTGCATGGTTAAAAAAGTAAACATGTTGCTTCTAAAGTAAGAACTGCTTTTAACTCAACCAGGCACACTGAATATTTAATTAGCCTACACAACTGGGTCTGTACTAGGAATTCTTGTTTTACTTAACCTTTGTAGTACCCTAGTACATCAATTTACAACAGAATAAAAATATAGAAGTATGCACTGCCTAATAAATGAGCAACAAAGTCATAGCAATAATTACTCCACTTTTGCAAACTTAGATATAATAAATTATGACTTTCAAATCACCACTTTACACAATGTAATGATATCTATCTTGTGATATTACCAAATCACTTAAGTAATAACTTTTTATATTATGATCTGCGACAGAAGGGGGTTTACAGTAGCCTACTACAATATTATCCCATTTACTGTGAAAAACAACTACTGTCAAATATGTAACAGAATGTTCTAAACCTACTATTAAATAATGATTGTTAAAGTAAATTAATTTGCATGTTATAGACCAGTAATAATTCAAATTTTCAATATGTTAAGTATCTTTATGGAAGTGGTGAATTTTATAACAGTGATTTCAGAACCATGTTAGTTCTAAAGCAGACCCTTACCTGTTCTTAAGAGGACACAGACATCATACAGGGCTCCGGGCTCTTCACATTTCTGAATAGCTCTGTTTATGTGTTCAGCATTTCCATAGTTTAGTCACCAAGTGACACCATCCTCAAACCATGACTCAATGTTGACAGTCTTTGGTTCCATAAATTCAATGAGTAAAAACATATGAAACAGAAATTGCTATAAAAATGTTACATGTAAAAAGATTATCCTATAAGATATAGAAAATTTAAAAACACAAGGACAAGTGGAATTTCAAAGGACCCCTTAGCCAGGCATTTAACAATCTCCATGTGACACCTAAACATGCCAGGGACATTTAATCTATAGGGAATCTAGTTACTATTCCCACATCTACACTAGAAAAACCATGTGGCCCATCATGATGATGCTCCTCATCAATTCTGTCTAAAAGTGATTAATCAGTTTGTAACTCAAAATCATTACTGGGGTATGTCATTCTGTTGTTAAAATAGACACCTGTCTGGCAACACTTATGACATCCAAGATAACCATTGCGACCCTTTGTGTTTTTTACAAAAGCTCTATCAGGGGTATCACATACAACAGAATCTAGTACAATTACCTTTTTCCCTCTTGAATCCATAATTCATTAGTAAAGCCCCTAAAAAATTCATCAGGGGCTGATGGGTTTTTTGTACAGCTGAAAAACCCAATGACAACAGGTTCTTTCATTGGGACACTCCAAAGTCCTAAAATGGGCCATAACTGTAAACTTGAACTCTTAAACAATGGCAGACCATCAATATTTATCTGTCATCTGAAAGTAAAGCCATCTGCAACATTTTCAATTAGCTGGTTTAGGATGTTATGCAACACTGTCAGGACACCTCTGTTATTATACAAACCACCAAATGTTGCTGAATTTTTTAGTCAGTTATTGTTTTAATGACACTTCGAGCATCTCTGGGCAGTTCTGGGTGGTAGAATCTCAACAAACAAGGGCTGAGTGGGCTACTAAAAAACACCAAACTTTACAGCCCAATTGGCCAACAAGGCTGACTGGCTCATCTGCCTGCTCAGATTCTGAACATGGTGTCTTTCAGTCACTTCATCATACACACCATCATCAGTGCAATCAGGAAAATAATTTTCTAAATTGTCATCTATCTCAGGGAGTCTTAAATCATTGCTGCATTGTGTGTCATTGATAATGGAATGTGCATCATCTTTTTGAGTCTTCTGCAATGTCATGCAGTCATTTTTTGAGGGAAATGCAAGCCCTTCTGACTTAAAAACCTCTCAACCTGCACCCCGACATGGGCATCCTGATCTCCATTTGTTTGCACTTGTCAATATTTACGAATAGATTAAATGAAAGGGGACCAATTTATTCTTCACAAACTATATATCATTATAAAGATCTAAGCCTCAAACATCGACAACAGATCGCTGTTTTTTAATGGAAAGCTTATAAAGAATGTTTTTGCTAAATTTGTGTAAGCAGTACACATCAAAACATGGAGAATAAAAACACAGTACATACCAGGTTCATTGTAATAACGAGTCATAAACGCATCCACAGCTTTAAATCCCAGTTTAGTTAGAAAGGTAAGGGTCCACTGAACGAAATCTCATGGAGCATGTTTAGTCCAACAAAGCAATAACGTAGTAATATGGATGATAATTCGGTAACACTTTACAATACGTGTGCACTAATAAGCATTAATTCATGGTTAACTAATTCACAGATGAAACTGAATTAATGTATAACTCATGATTATCTAAGTTATTCGTTAATGATTGCCACATTATCAACTAATAATGAGTCAGTCTGGTTAATATATTAGTTCATACATTAATTGTTATTAATTAAATATGTGATTATGGATTAATTCACTAATTACTTATTTCTTTAACTAATAGTGTTAATTAACTTGTTAACTACCACAGTGAGGCAAAGCCTTGTATTTCAACTTCCAGGCAAAACAGGTAAAGTAATATGCATTAATACATGATTAACTACTGCATTATTTGTGCAAATTCATGTGTGAATGACTACAATTACTAAATGATGAGTTAATGATGATGTGCCTCAACAAGTAAAGTCACAGCATAATGATATATTCACAAACCATCAGCTAATGTTTCATTAATGACCATCACTAGAGTTTATAAAATCCATTTATTAAACGCAGATTAAACCCTCGTAAAGTGTACACTTGTAACCCTTTATACATGTAAAGTGCTTATGAAACATGTTTCCATAACACATTACTACATCTCTCATCACCTGCAACAAAAACAATGTCTCCTGTAAACATGATCTACTGTCAACAGGCAAATGTAACACTTTTTTAACAGCAATAGGAAAGCAAGCAGCTAGTTATACAAAAAAAAAAAAAAAACTTGTTTTGTGGTGAACTCCTACACAGGATAGTGATGATGAATGTCTTTTAACAGTCTACCAAGGGGACCCTGGCTATGTTTGTCAGCCAGCCATTGAGTCCATTCAATGACTGAGAGGTGTTGCTTCAGGATTTTTTCTGTTCTGTTTCCTCTGAGTCTCCAAATAGTAGACTTGTACTTCAACCACACTCTCTCGAGATGCTGGGTGTGGGCTCCACTGTGGGGATCCACAAACCACCGTCTGTGATTTTCTCTAAAGTGAGTGTAGCCCATAGCAGCTAATGCACCTTTATAAGCTCTCCATTCGTCACTTATAATAGTGGTACCAGGTTGCACATGCTTGACCACAATTGGTACAAGATTCTGCCTTCCTCTTCTCTTTACAAGGCGTAAGACTGGATTTCGTCGCTCATACTTTACTCCTAGTATGCCAAAGACCCACTTTTTTCATCTCCAAGTTGTGGCTGCCCTCCCTCTGCCATACTGAAAAAAAGAAAAAAGAAAAAAAAAGTTGTTTTAAATTATAACATTTAACATCAGGTCTACAAAGACATGAAAACAACAACATAAATATATATATATAACTCAATGGCAAAGTAAAGAAATGGATTCCAAAAAAAAAAAAAAAAAGAAATTCACTCAGAGGTACATATGCATGCTTAGTATGCCAGTAATGGATCAATATATGTATTATATACTATAAATTACAAACAGAAAATAATTAGTCTCTGTTTCCATTTACTCAAAGTTGGCAGAATTTCGTATTAAAGATGGGGGCAAATGCAGTTAACATGATTAACAATGAGAAATGACAACAGTTGAACAAAACAGTTAAGTATAAATAAGTGTTGAGTTAAAACACAAAAGTAATTATTAAATTATAGTGTATCAAATTAAAGCACAACCTACAATTTCCTAAATGTCATGGTCACGAAAGCAGTTAAGCATATTTATGAGCAATTTTAGTTAAACATACTGTACAGTATAGAAAAACTTAAAGGAGATATTTGAAAAAGAACACTTATCAAAATTAGAGAACACTTTCAGATAACTTTTAATCTGGCACCCAGTGCTAATTTTCTAATTACAGTTTCTGACAAACCCTGGTTAACCGGCAGTCTAACTTTCTAGCTGCCTTTGCAAGATGATGAACCATTCTAAAGTGACATCAGGTTGTCCAGGTGAAGGCCAAATGTGGTGACCCTTTCAGCCATAGCAAGAGAAGCTGATCATTCCAAATCTGTGAGTTCTAGAATTATGCGTCTTTACAGTCACTAACTTATTCAAGTCGCCCAAAACGGCTGATCATTCACGAAAGATAAAGTTTATTTAATGCACAAGAGGACTGGATAATGCAGAAAATCTCAAGAGGCAATCAGTTCAACACTGCAGCTGGAATTGCGTGCCCACTCTGCAGTGAACAAACCTCTTGTCAAAAGGCTAGACTAACTTTTACTGAGGGGCATGTTGTGTGAACAGAAGAACTGACCCAAAGTTCACTTCAGTTATGAAAGCAAGCTGAAAACCCTGAAATAAAAAATGGCAGTCCAGAGTCCTGGTGACAAAGTTATACATATATAAGAAACTCATTACAGTCAGCAAACTGTGGAAGAGACTGGAAGAAGAATGGGCAAAGATCACAGCAGAGCAAAGACTGGCTTTAGATGTGCTCATCATTCAAAGTCAAAGTCATTCAGTCATTCAAAGCAAAGGTTTGTACACTTTCTACTAACATTTGATTTCTGTGATGTGCCTTTAGAGATTTCAAATGTAATTTTTTTGTGCTATAATCGATACGGTTCTCTAATTTTGATCACAAAATAGTTTTTTTTTTTTTCCTTTGGTTATTTTGTAAAACGCTGTTCTACTAGCATGGCATGGCCACAACTAAAATTCCTTCAAATTCTGAACGAAAAACATTTCTGAAAATAAATCAAGTGTTCATAAATTGCTCTCTATTTTTGATCTCCACTGTAGGTAGGACTGCACGATTAATTACATGCATTTGTCTGTCACCTCGGTTAATGTCTGTCACCTGTTTTCAAACGGGAGCGGCATTTTATACAAAGATACATTTTTCACTGACAAGCTACGCAATATTGTGTTCATAATTGAGATGAATCGCATTCGATTATGAACACGATATTGCATAGCTTGTCAGTGAACTACGGCTCTGTGTTTTAACTCCCGGTGCATTTGAAAACAGGTGACAGATATTTACCCCTAATCACAGAACCGGCTTTACTGATGAGACACGCATGACAAATGCATGCAATTAATTGTGCAGCCCTAACTGTAGGTTACTCCTTTGTGACTTCACAATGTGAATATTTACATGGTAATAGTCAGAACCCTGAGCCGTCACCCTTTACTTGCCTTCCGTTTATGACGGAAGCTGCTTTCGTCAATAACAGCAAATTTTCTTGGATCTCCAATAATTTGCCCACTTCTTCGTTTATAGCGCCTCATAGCACAACTGCAAACCTTTCTTAATGCTGCAGCCATTCTGGACATAGTTCGGGAACTTCTTGCAATCCCATCTTGCTTCATGTCGATTTGCCTGAGGTTCAAGCCCTGAGAAAACCTGGTAGTAAATTTAAGTGCATAGCTTAGTTATTTTTAATATTACTGACTGCTTTACTTAACATGCCAGAAAGCTGCGGGGTGTTTTATACACACACACAAATAATTATGTGGTAAATTTAATCCGGTATGGAAATTCCAGGACTTACATGAGTCGTGACAGGTAAAAGAGAATCAGAACTTAAAGGATTAGTTCACTTTCAAATTTAAATTCCATGATATGATTCATGATACATCCAAGATGTTTATGTATTAATTTATTTTCAACTGAAGGAAAAAAGGCTTTAAACATTCTATCATATAGTGGATGTCAATGGACTCCAAAACGTTCATTATGTTTTCAGCAAAAACCTTAATTTCTTTTCAACTGAAGAATTTTTTTTTTATTTGAAAGTGAACTAATCCTTTAACTTAATTATAATCGTGCACATCTACATTGCATTAGATTGCAATTAGTTTTGTTCTAATAAGAAAAATGCAATCATAAATGTATTCCAACTTTTTTTTTATTAAAATAATTTTTTATAATATTTTTTTTATATATAATTATAAAAATAAAAAAAAATTATTAATTGATTGATTTTTTTGGTTGACTGTTTGCAAGTTACTCCCTAAGTTGGCAGAAGTGTTCACTTACCGGTAAATAAATGTCATCCACGAAGAGAGGGAATTTTTTGAATTCTGAAAAAGTGATTTTGCTCTGACAGTTCTACTGCATTTTCTGCCTCTGTGGCTTTGATGTCTGCATTCCCTGGATAAACCATAAGGAAATGTTAAATCAATGTCAAATAGCTAATATCTACATACATCATATGTACTTTAAATTTTATTAAACATATTTATTTCTCTGTGAACATTTCTATAATGTAATAGCCAAATCGAAATTAATAGCATTGTGAATGTTTTTATGGTTGTTGACCCTCTAACTCTAGCACTCTCTATTCTAATTGTTTTATATATATATATATATATATATATATATATATATATATATATATATATATATATATATATATATATATATATATATATATATACATATATATATATATATATATATATATATATATATATATATATATATATATATACATACACTTTTTTTCTTCAAAAAAAAAAAAAAAAAAAAAAAAAAACTAGGTTTCTTTTTTCTTTTCTATCTACTTGTTTCTTTTATTTATAAAAGTAAAATCTTGCTGTACTGCGTTAGGCTAGACTTTTGTCATAGCGATTGTTGCTTTCATGTTGCTTTTAATTGCTTCTGTTGTCCTCATTTTTAAGTTGCTTTGGATAAACTAACTAAATGTAAATATGCAGGAATAATCCTGAGGCCTATTTCATAAAACCAGTTTAGCAAATAAGCCAGGGTAATTTCAGTTACTTTGACTTATTTTAAGTTGATTTGGTTCAAAATAAGTCAGACTAACCGAAATAAGCCTAGCTTATGTCTGAAAGCACATAAAAGTAACATAATTGCATCGCATTAAGTTTTCATTAACTGCGTGTTATCTAATTTTCTGTCGTTATGTGGGCACACAGTTTTTTCTGTCATTAGCAAACCCCAGACAGAAGTAAAGGGTGGCCAATTGTAATGCTGAAAAGAAATATGAAATGGAGATAAGACCGCGACTGTTTTAGTATTAGTTTATAAAGAAATACATCAATTTTTAATGATTTAAACGATGTTTTTATGAGAGTGAAATAATATTACATTAAAAATGTAAATAAATAAAATATTACTTATCTTCGTAACTGCCGATTTTTTGTAAAATTGGAAAATAGTTCACTGCAGTCTCTGTTACAGTAGGTAACTGCTACAGTAGGCTGCCAATGACAGTAATGTTCCACCATGTCTACAGACGCTTCCAATTAAAACAAATTAAAGCACTTGGATAAATTTACCTTGTGTACTTCACATAAAATAGCATTTAAGAGGTCAAACAAAATCGTGCCAGGAGAAATGTGCAGACCAACCTACAAGTGAAAGCCGTCTGATGTATCGTGCCGTCTTTTCATTTTCATGCCACGACCACAAATCTGACAAGACATCTTCCTTGCTAGAAGTCTCTTTTTCTGTAACCATTTCACGAGTTTTGCGGTGGTCCTCTTGGTTGGCTTATCGATCAGCAGAAGTAACAGCTCTGTCGTTAGATTCATTTTTTTTTTCAACAAGCATTGGTTCAAGTTTTACACAGAACATGAAACCAATCGTCTAAATCTCAGCGTGAAACTGACTTCTTGACCTCAATTTAGCCGCAAACATGTGGACCCTTAACGCATTTCCGAGGTTAACAGTAGCGGAAGTATAGTTAACAATAAAAAAAATACAGGACGCCGTTTCCATGACTTTTGGAAACCTTGCAATAACATTAGCCAGGTTTAGGCAATAAGTGGTAAAAAAAAAAAATACACAGTATAATGGCGTCACTACAGTCGCCAGATTCCTTATTTAGTCAGAAAATTTTCCAATAAACTTTCACATCGTGTTTCCTGCTAGCATTTATAATTTTAAATAAATATAAGGTGTTAGGTTTGCTTGAATATTTTATTGGTGACAAATTAAGTTTTTGTAGATAACATATAATGGCAGATTTTGTTTTTTAACTGTTAGAGGATAATCTAAAATACAAGATAAAAAATGTTTTCCATAAAATACTGGTTATATTGTATTATATTATATATTTGTGATTTAATTCAATAAAAAAAGAAAAAAAAAACTTCAATAAAAAAAAAAACTACAATTGAAGCGAGTCAGGCCACCCATCTGGACACCCATACAAATCGAACTGAACATGAAGGGGGGTGTAAATATTTTGCGAATTTTAAACAAAGTTCAAATATATGGCATAGCACCCACTCTTACATTATTTACATCATTTGACAACAGCAAAGATGTACAAGAACCACCTGAGCTCCACATTATGTTTAGGGGGGAGCGCCAGGCCTCTGTGATTAAAGTGGAACCAATGATTCCTGATGAGGATGACAGTCAGAGTCATCAGACAGAACACACGCAGCAAGAAACGTGCGAGCACCTGGAGGCATACAGCGGCGTCACTGAGACAGCCATGGCAAGTCAAAGTACTAAAAGAAGTAAGCGGATAAATCGCAACATACCATCTAAATATAGTTCTGATGTATATGGTGAGTTTTAAAGCTTTACCAGTTGTGTAAATTTAACATTAAACTTTAACGTTACGTGCACGTGGCAGAGGCCGACTTGTACTGCTAGCCTTTTATTGCAACAAAACGTATGGAAGATTGTTTCCACCAATAAATAAAAATAATTAACAGTAGCATTATTTCATTTCCCAGAATTTTGAGCTTTTTCTCAGATTTGCAAGTTAGAATTGTGTGACATAGGCCTAGAGTTATCACGATTGCTTGCTTTTTTTTTTTTATTAATTTATTTTCCAAATTTGTTAGATGATAACTTGTTAACAAGTCAGTATTGCGTGATAAAAAGTCAAAATTGAATAAATTCATAATTGTGAGCTATTAACTCGAAATTCTGAGAAAAAAGTCAGTTTTCCACCCTCATAAGTGGACACTATAACATGCACATGCATGCTTATATTTACCAATTCTGTATTTAACTGTGTTTATCTGTATCTGATGTGTTCACAGTTTAATAAATAAAATTCTGGTCTGCAGAACTATGGGTCCCCAGGAACAAGTATGAAAACCACTGATCTAGAGTAATGCCAATTAGAGATAAATCCTAAGTACTTTCTTAATCTTAAGGAATAGTTTTACCAAAAAATAAACATTCTCTCACAAGTAACTTGCCCACATCATCCAAGATTTTCTTTATTCTTTTAAATTAAAATGAAGATTCTTAGGAAAAAAGCTCTCTAAGGTCATTTCAGTGCATTTGAATGTGAACCAAAACGTAAGTGAGTTAAATTTTTCTGAAGCAATCCAAATGGTTTTAGGTGAGAACAGCTAAAATATTATAAATATTTGTATTAACAGACACCAACATTCTTTATAATCCAAAAGCATTCGGATTACCAAACATTTATAGTGTAATGTAGTTATAATATAAATAGTTTTTACATTAATTGTTTCCGATTTATTAATTACACAAATGGAGTTGTTTGAATGTCTTTTCTATTTGGTGTATGAGTATTTTAATTTATTGGTTTTTGGTGCAAATTGTTTTTTACTGAAAGAACCTCAAAGAGCTAATGCTCTTCTAAAATTATTTATTTTTGTTCAGCACAACAAAGAAAGTTGTACACATCTTGGGTGGCCTTTGTTGGTTAAAACAAAATTATCCCATGATTTACTCATCCTCAAGCCATCCTAGGTGTATATGACTTTCTTCTTTCAGACAAATGCAAAAGTTTTAGTAAAATATCCTTTCTTTTCCAATATTTACAGGCAGTGAATGAGAGACCCCTAAGTTTGAATCCCAGAAAAATGCATCCATCAATCATAAACAGACTACACATAGGTCTGTTGCAAAAACAGCAGCATTGTACTATCACACTATTGATGAGCCTAGCTGCATGGGGAATGCAACAAATGCAGCAAACAAGCAAATCTTTCTTTTTGTGTGTGTGTGTAAGGTTATTCCACAAGCAAAGCTTGGATGTAAACACTCATTACAAAAAATATCTCATTACATAGTTGAAACCTCTGCCAGTGATGTGAAACATTTATGCATATTATCACACAAGCTTTATCATTCCTCGTCATGGCAAATAAAGTCTGAACTGAGGTACCACAGGATGTGATTGACAGCTGGCAGATAGAATGCATTAGTTCATGTTAACAGAATTATGAATGATAGTACCATCATTGGTCGTTATTTAAATCTATTCATCATTCATTTTTGTTGATAAAGTAACACGTATATATTGTGGTTTTGAAAGAAATGGTTTGAATTATTTGATCTTTCCATAGAGATCTATTGTTTTAATTCAAGAGCTTCATCACGTCATACATTTGCATCAACTTAATCAAACACAAGCCCATTAACTGCTGACAAAACTTGCACTTTCTGAGCTTGGGGCCCCCATTCACTACCATAATAAAGCTTTGAATTACTTTTGAGTATGAGTAGTAAATCATGGGTAATTTTCGTTTTTGGGAGAACTATCAAGTCCTCGATAGGCAGTTTTTGTAATCAATTAAAGTTATTTTAATGGGCAGGCACACACGTAGAACTATACACCCATGACTAACAATTACTATAGATCTGCCCATACAGTGAAAGGCATTTCTTAGAAATAAACAATAATAAATAATTTTGTAAGCGATGCCTAATACGTCATACATTGGCCAAATGTGTAGCAAAATCTAAAACAATGCAGCTTGGTAATTGCATTAACTTTGTATTATACAAGATTAGTAGATTAGTTTAGTAGTCAGACTGTTTTTCCCTATATCCTTGTTGTGATGATAAATGTGTAAATGTCACAGCAGTTGTGATAAAGTGTTGAACACTGGAAATGTTACTATTGTAGAAATAAATTAAAGAAAGTATATTGTAACTGTCCTAGTAGGGGCTGCATTAAACTTTTAATACTGTTTTGGAGCAGATAGCCAAGTGGTTACTGCACCAACTTATGGTACACCTGCCTTCACAGCGATCCAAGTTTGATTTCTGTCGCAACGTCCTTTGCCTATCCTCCTCTCTACCCAATCCTTTCCTGAAGCTGTATTTAACTGTATTTCTAACGCAAATATTTCGGTCACCTGCACACTTTGTTCATGTTGTTTTTTTGTTTTGTTTTGTTTTTTTTTATATATAGAAGAGGCTCCAACTGCCCAAATAAGTCTTTCCAAATCAAAACAAACAGATGAGATGCTGAAAGAGAAGATCTATGCTCTGGAGGAAAAAGTGGAGTCTTTGACTGAAGAGAGAAACTTTCTCCGAGACAGACTGGAAGATGGTAAGTTTCCCCTCCACTCATTTGGCACAAATTGTGAATTACTGATTATTGTGCAACAGAAAAGAAAGATTACTCAAACACTTGAAATATAAATTAAAAATAATTAACCCATACTGTCCTCTTGGTATGTTGTTTATTTAAAAACAGTTGCATTTGGTTGATTTCCGTGTGAATAATACATATACTTCCTGTATGTGGATGCATTAAATGGGGGCAATAAGGAGTCCAAACAGCTAAATGAAAACATTAAATTACTCTGCGTTGATCATTTAGCAGAAAGCTGTCAAGAAATCCATCATGAATACATTCTGAATTGTAAAGCAGCACAATGTAACCTTTTCTGTTTAAAATTTGCAAAAACAAAAAGTATATAATGAGCATGTACATTACATACTTCATCTTCCAAACCACCTTTTTGTCTTATCCCAAATTACTATAGTAGCCTACACTTATAAGAAGTGCTCATATTTGTAGTATTGTAGCCTGTTTGGGTCATCACTGCTGCAGAGTAACACATACCTGCATGAATTGCTATAGACATACACTTAGACAAGTAGCTCTGGTTAGAATGTTCTTCCACAGGATGCAACTGTTGTCCTCTATCCATAATAGCCGATCCTCAGCACACCCTGTATGTTTAACATAGCTATCCAATGGCTTTTTTATTTATTAGGTTCAGATGTAATCATTGATATATATACTAGACAGACAAACACACTACTGTATGTTTTATTGCTGTAGTTCAAGACTCAAAGCTGAGATAATTATCTGTACATCCTATTTTGTCTGTCACAGCCCTTAAACTGAAAGCTGAAGTTTCAGAACGGTCCCAGAAACCTACAGCATCCCAGGTGGAGTCATCTGAAGATACAACATCTTCTGACTCCAGTTCTGATTCATCTGAGCCTTCACGAAAGAAGTATAAAAAGAAACCAAAAAAGAAGAAATCAAAGAAAGCACGGGCCTGTGATTTCAAAAGAGGTACTACATGACAAGTAACCATTGTCACTTAATGTATTCAGAGACCACAGCTAGTTTGGGTTAGGTTGATTTCAAGCCAATGCTATGGACTTAAAGGGATCGTTCACCTAAAATTGAAAATGTTATGTTTATCTGCTTACCCCCAGGGCATCCAAGATATAAGTGACTGTGTTTCTTCAGTAGAACACAAAAGAAGATTAACTCAAACTGTTACAGTCTGTCAGTCATATAATGACAGTCAATGGAACCCAGAGCTTTGGGAGTAAAAAAAAACAAACAAACAAAACCAAATTAAACCCTGTGGCTTGTGACAATACATTGAGGTCTTATATCACAAAACGATCAGTCTGTGCAACAAACTGAACAGTATTTGTTAGTTATTTATTTTTTTACCTCTGATACATTGCAATGTTTCTGTCTGTCAGCAGGTGTGAGTTGTCATTAGGCGCATTCGACTTAAAGCGGCGCTGCAACCACAGATCGGTGTATGACATCAAAGTGCCGCAAGAGCGATTTATAATGAGTATATGAAACCATCAGCTGTCAAATTCTCTCGCGGTACTTTGATGTCATACACCGATCGGTGGTTGCAGCGCCGCTTCAGGTCGAGCATGCCTATTGTCTTCTACTTGTTTTGAGGCGTATCGCAGACTTAGAAGTGCATTACCGCCACATATCTCTCAAATGGACCATTGACACTATCTAAAATTTCAATTAGGAGTGTCAAAGTGTTGTCATGAGCCACAAAGTTTAATGTGCATTTTTATTTTTTTTGAAGGTACCTATTGACTTGTATTATATGACAGACTACAAAAGTTCGACTTAAAAATCTTCGTTTGTGTTCTACTGAAGAAACAAAGTCAGCATTTTTGGGTGAACTATCCCTTTAAAATTACCTTATTTTTATATATTAGTGTTATTAGTGGGAGCATGCTTTGTCTATGGAATGATTTGTCTTCATTTGCATTTGTTTTTTTTCATGCATTTATTCCAGTAAAAACACCTGAGGAGTCTGTTTGTCAGTACCAGAAAGTCCTACGGCTTGTAAAAAGTGGCTCAACAAAGGCGGATGCCTATAACAGTGTGGGGGTGGACCGCAACACCATTGTGAACCAAGCACCAATTGCAGAGCTGGCTGCTGTTAGCCCTGACATGTTCAAGATCCTGAGGGCTGGTTTCAAAAAAGGGGACAGTCTGCTAAAATTTGCTGAAAAATGTATGGCCCAATGCATCTTAGAGCCAAATGCAAGTCAGATCAGAGCTATGAAAGAAGCCAGTGGTCTGCTGGACATTCTGAAAAAGTAAATGTTCATCACTATATTTTAGTGTTGTTACTTAAGAATGCGTTTGGTCTTAGGGTTCGTAAATTAAAAAAAATTTAAATAGTCCATGAAACAGGACAATAACCTGTTAGAAAAAAGTTGTTCTAAGAACATTTTAAGCAGTGTTGTTACTATTATTACTGCTTTTGGTGTAATAATAAGAATTTAGAATAATCATCTTTCCCCTTTATATTTAAGTTTTTCTCTTTAGTACAGCTCGGCTAATGAGCTAGTTTTTTTTTTTTTTTTTTATTAAGCTAATGGATGTCATAGAAAGGGGAGTATTTAATTTTATGTTTTGTAAAACATTTTAATTATTTGATTTAATGTGTGTGTTATGGAAACATGTTTCATAAGCACTTTACATGTGTAAAGGGTTACAAGTGTACACTTTACGAGGGTTTAATCTGCGTTTAATAAATGGCTTTTATAAACTCTAGTGATGGTCATTAATGAAACATTAGCTGATGGTTTGTGAATATATCATTATGCTGTGACTTTACTTGTTGAGGCACATCATCATTAACTCATTATTTACTAATTGTAGTAATTTACACATGAATTTGCACAAATAATGCAGTAGTTAATCATGTATTAATGCATATTACTTTACCTGTTTTGCCTGGAAGTTGAAATACAAGGCTTTGCCTCACTGTGGTAGTTAACAAGTTAATTAACACTATTAGTTAAAGAAATAAGTAATTAGGGAATTAATCCATAATCACATATTTAATTAATAACAATTACAATAACAACTAATATATTAACCAGACCGACTCATTATTAGTTGATAATGTGGCAATCATTAACGAATAGCTTAGATAATCATGAGTTATACATTAATTCAGTATCATCTGTGCATTAGTTAAGCATGAATTAATGCTTATTAGTGCACACGTATTGTAAAGTGTTACCAAATAATTTAAGCAGTTAAAACCTATTTTTAAACTTGAATTTAAATACTATTAAACTAACTTTAAAATATCAAGGAGTTTATAACTTAGAAAGGACTAAATTTCACAGTGCATGTTAAATAGTGTAACGATTGATCACAGGAAACGACAGATCCAAATGCAGTGTGTTTAATGGGGTAATCCAAAATCAAAATCCAAAACAAGCTAGAGGTCATAACGGGGGAAAGCAGTCCAAAAACAAGAAACACAGGCATCATTTTTCTCTGTCTGATTCTGTGTTGTTCTGCATCCACAAAACCCATTCAAAGAGGTCTTTTTTACTCTATGTTGATGTAATGTAAAGACCATCAACACCTGAATATTCTTCTGACTGAGACTGGAATCAGCTATTTCTAAATATTTTTGTGATCTGTTACTTAAAATTGCTTATCAGTTGCTACAATATTTTATATAGAGATATTTTCCAATACTTTTGAGTTGCTGTTGTTGCAGAAGTAGAGGCTTTACACTATATTTAAAGTTAGGAACATTAAGTTTTCATTTCTGTCATGCTGTGTTTAAGCATTTGTAAAAAAAAAATATATATAAGAAAGATCTATGATTTTGGTATAAGGTATAGCTTATGTGAAAAGAAAATATAAGCATTTTAGAAATGTGTTAATTAACTGAATATTGTGTGGAAACAACATGAATTGTGTTAAAGATATGGTCACAACTACAGCAGAAGTGAAAGTGGTGTGTTTCAGTCCAGATCATGTAACCAATCAAACAGTGACTCTGGGAGTGTGAGCTGAAAATCTCATTTGCATTGTCAGGGTGGAGTGATTGTGATCCTCTCAGAATAGAGCAGCTCTGTCTCCAGAGACCATGTTCAAACCCCAAGAGCTTTATTTGACTAGATTTACTGCTACTGATCGAGCTTCTGAAAAACACCTGGACAAACACTACATGCATCTTCATCTGTTAGTTGAATGATGTTGTCAGACACAAATGGAGTTTGTTGAGAAGCTTTATTGAATGTTGCAGCAAACACAGCAGATTGAAAGATCAGCCAGTGCTTTGACACTAGAGCTCTCTTTCAGTATTGAGTTGTAAATGACTACAGCTGCAGCACTAGACTCATGTGAATCCTGCCTGACACAGGACACTCAGATACGCTCATCTTCAGGAGAGAGCAGCGCTCACTGGAGAAACATCAGCACTGCGAGCGACTAACAGCGACTCTTGTGGAACGAGGCCTCATGAGGAGCTCCATCATGTGTTACTCTGCAGACGTACTGCTCTCCCGCTTCCCAGCGTGCTTTGCTGAGGGTCAGGACACTACTACGGCTGTAGCGGCCGTCCTGCTCGCTCTCTGCGCTGGTCACAACCCCCTCGGTGACCTCTGAGCCGTCCAGTGTCCAGCTCACCAGCGCCCCCTGTGGAGAGTAAGAGCTGAGCAGGCAGAGCAGTGCGGCTGAGTCTCCAGAGATCTGCAGAGAAGAGGGCGGCAGCAGAGACACTGAGGGCTTCACTGTGGGACCAGCTGCAGGAGACAAACACAACACATTCACAAACACAGAGAAAAACACTTCAGCTCCAGCACTCTTCTGTCCTGCAGCATTCACAGCATTTCAACAGGACTTTCAGCAGCAGACATGAGGAGTGCAGTCAACATCACTACAATCTCATCATTCACGTTATTCAACATCACTTACAGCTGATATATACACAATATACAAGCTATATATAATCACTACATACATTTAAATGAAACCTCATAAAATGAAACGATGTACATGAACGCTGATACTGTACAAAGACACTGAACGCTTTAATTCCAGTATAGTCTCAAATCTCATCATAAAGGTCTTACATTGTCTTAACTGAACTTAAAATCATATTACACTGTTAAATAATTTTTTACACTTTTAAAAATGTTAATGTTTCAAGCTGATTTTTTATTACTATATCTCACACCAAATGCAAATTATTTTAATAATAATAAACAATTGAATAAACTTTTCTGAACAGTCACAAATTTAGTATTTTGTAAGTTCTTGAAGCACAGCATGAGCAAAAGAGATTCAAAATCATTGACTGAACTACAAAAAGTAACTTTATTGACATTCTAATGTCATTTCTCCATATATGCTTCTGCTCTGCTGAAACTTGCGGTGTGAACCCGGCCTGACTCTGGGAGTGTGAGCTGAAAATCTCATTTGCATGGAATCTCATTCCCAAAATATGAACGTCATATGAATGGTGTAAACATTAATGAAAATAAATCTGTAAATAAAATTAACTGATGAAACTCAAAGTGAGACACATCATGGAAATGTGTTTGGACAATATTTGTTTTCTGAGTATTTAATTCAGTTATTTTAAAGCTCTAAATGTGACAATACAATAAATTAAATATTAAAATCTAAACATTTTAATAATTTTGTAAAAGACAGTTAAAAGAGACAGACTTACCGAGCACCAGTTTAGTTCCTCCACCGAATGTGTACCACAGTGATCCAATCTAATGAAACACTCGTACAAAAACCTCTATTCCACTCGAGTGAACACACACTCCAGCAGAGAGAGAAACTTCAACACTCATTTAGTTTTAAAAATACTTCAAAAATTAAGATCAAAGACAAAGTGTTTTCAAAATGTTTGTTATTAACTGAAGAAAAAAAACATCAATTTAGTTATTTTCATAATCAGTTAAAGAGTTTATTAATCTCATATATGATAGACATGATTCACTTTGACTTTAAATCCTGTATGTCTCTATCAATCTCTAGCTGTGTGCTGATTTAGACCTTTCTAAAGAAATATACAGTAATTGATGACCTGTGACCTCTGAGGTGACCTTTGACCTCTTTTATCATGAGGATGTTGTGGAGTTTCTGCTTATGTTCTTCATATGCAACTCAATCATAATATTTCACAAAACAACCTGCATCTTCAGACAAAAGAATCAAGACACAATTGTTCATATAAACTGTAAATATATACTGTACAGGCTGTTGTGAATCCTCAGCACAAGAACAACAAAACTTCACATGATCAAGCTGTAATCTATCACCATCTTTAACAGAATGTTTTCTGTCCATTTGATAATTTCAAGCCCACATGAGGATTCATGATAGACGTTCATTCAGTCCTGAAACTTTATGAACAGACTCATGTTTCTTGCTCTTATTACAGCGGTGGCAGCTCATCTAATGTAATATGTAACTAAATATTCTGTAACTCTAGTATATTAGTCTTGTATCAGCTCAGTCTGTTGTGAATCCTGCCCACTTCTTTGCATGGTCAGCACATGCTTCAGTGCTCTGAGAGTGTTTATAGAGCTGTGAGTTTAACACTTCATGACTGAGAGCAGAACAGAACACAATCTTCATCATCACACAAGACACAACAACAACAATGAACAACATCATCATCCTCATCTGGACCATTGCAGCTTTTATTCAAGGTGAAATATCAAGTTTTGACATGAATAATAAGCTATTGTTGTTGTTATTTTACCATTTTAATACAGGTATATCAATGTTCTGCTATAAAGGTGCTTTACTGACAAACTCACTTTATTTTCTCTTCTTCAGCCTCCAGAGAAATCACTCTGACTCAACCTAAAGTTAAAACTGTCCAGCTCGGTCAAACAGCTACAATAGAGTGTAACATAGATGTAGGAATATACACCAACGACTTATACTGGTATCAGCAGAAACCTGGAGAAGCTCCTAAACTCCTCATAAAATACATAAACAGCCTCCAGTCAGGAACTCCATCTAGATTCAGTGGCAGTGGAACAGCGAGTACTGGAAAAGATTTCACTCTGACCATCAGAGGAGTCCAGACTGAAGATACAGGAGATTATTACTGTCAGAGTTACCACTACATTAACAGTGAAAACATGTACACACAGTGATAAAGAGTCGTACAAAAACCTCCGTCAGTCAGAGTCACAGTGACTGCACTGATACAGCTGAGAGACACTGCAGCTGCTGATGGAGGTTATTTCTTATAATATTAACTCAAATGTTATATTCTTTTACTGATTTATTCCTTTCAATCCAGAATTACACAAAATTGCACACTAGGTTTAAGGCTCCCAGGAATGTGGCAAAACAACTCAACTCCCTCAAAAACAGACACATAATGCACATAAAAAGGACTCTTCTCTAATTAATTCATTGAAAAACCTTTCTTTGAATGAACACACTATACTTTAAGGCATTTTGTATGCTTTTACTGTTCTTGTATATTGTGTTTTGTGTATTGTATGTTTTATACGTGCTTATGATGGATCACTAGTTAATATAACCTCATCTTTATGATGTTTGGTATCTATGAGTTTGTATTTTCATGATCTAAATGAATCTAATAAAAGAGTGTATATTATATGTTGATGCTTATGCGACACATTAGTTTTATAAGAATGTTAAAGATCCTTCTCGTGAACCCCCAATCTAATTTCATATGCAAGACACCAGACTAGAGACAAAGAGTTGTAAAACTTCCCTCCTTCCCTCCCTTCCCTATGTTAGACTAGTTTAAATGTAAACAATGTGTGTGTTATAATGAGAGGATTCGTGAGCACTGCATTGCTAAATGCTGCAAACACGTATTGTAGTCTAACTCTCTGCATACACTTTCACCTGTTAATAATTTATATTTTATATTAGCTCATGTTGCTTTTGTGATATCACTGAAGACTGAAAACTTTTTTTTCTAATTCAGGTGAAGGGTAGGCTTATGGAATCAAGCTGATTATAGTCAGCCTTCTCTTGTTATTTATTTTATTAATAGCCTACTTATTTTAGTTAAGTGCTTAAATTGTCAATATGTGTTGAATAAATTATTTGATTTAGTGCATTTGTATTTTGTTGTTTTTGTATATAGTTTTTCTATAAAAGCATATCAACCTGGTTCCAGAAATAATCACTGAGGGTGCTTCTGAAATTAGCGAGGGTGCTCTAGTCTTAATGCACATTTTCACAGATTTTGACCCATCTATTGCTATGGTTATCACTATGTAAATAATTGCTTCTTCGAGAGTGAATCCTGCATAAATATGCAGACGTCATTCACGAGACTTTGCTAACTGTGTGTGGCCAAAAAATAAAGTTATACATTTTAAATGGATTATAGACTTGAAAGCTTGCAAAGAGTGCTCATAAACTCAAAAAAAAAAAAAAAAAAAACTGTCACTCTTTGTTTAGTGAGTGTATACACAATGTATTATAACATACATTATGCCGCAAACCTTCACATATAATGGTCGCCCGCTTAGACGTATGCTCTCTTACAGTATACTCACAAAATAAGCTCTTCCTTCTAAGTGACCTGAACCATTTGAGAACCATCCTAGAAATCCCATAGAAAGGAAGATTTGATAGTGGTCTATAGTTGCTCAATATGGTGTTATCAAGATTGCTCTTTTTAGAAGGGGTTTAACAACTGCAGTTTTGAGGATATTTGGAAAAGTCCCAGAAAGAAGTGAGGTGTTCACTTCCAAACAGTTTCTCCAATCTCTTTAGTCTGGACCATGCCAACTGACCAAGTGTGTGAATACAAATGTTTTCAGTACCAGCTACCTCTTCTACCTCTTGATGCAGTCTTTTGTTACAAGTACAAGCAGTTTTAACAAATCAGTAATGTATTGAAAACCAGTGGTTTTCTGTTCATTTCCAGTCCATTCTAGGGCTGTGCGATTAAAAGAAAACGTCCTAAAATCACGATTTGAGCGTGCGCGATTTCTAAATTATAGCACAATTTTCCGCGGCCCTGACCTCCCGTAGTATGCTATCCGATCCCATCAGAATGCATTGCGCCTAGTGCGAGAACAGAGACTGGGCATATGCCTAACTCCAGGTTCACACACTGTCTGTGATGCGCCTTTTTTCTGAGCCAATGTTGACGGATCAGAGAGTTCTCACTGCGGAAAAAGGCAAAGCAGCGTGTATCTGAGCAAGCACGACAGAGCTTTGTCTTTTTTGTGACAGAGCAAAGGAAATCTGCGTGCGAACAGAGAGATTCGCACTCGTACATTATTTTAATGTGCTTTCGCGTTATATTTATGCGCTCTCACTGCTGACCGCATACACATACTGTATACACACTGCAAAAACCTGAGGCACCGCTACAATTAATGAGCTCTATGAACAATGCATGGCAAAAAAGAAAAAAAAAGTCCCTATATACAGGATTTTTTTTTTTTTTTTTGCCACAAGTCTATACATTTTTTTCACATCTTCACTATAGTGATAATTTTGACTTATGTCTGTTCTAGAGATGTTACAACTTTTTGATAAAGCTCTGATTGGTTTTCTTTTGGAAATATGTTTCAAATTAATCCTAAATGCATTTATGACTGTAAAAGCATATCGGTGTGTCACAATTGCAAAATTGATAAAAAAAAATTGTGATAGTTTTTTTTTTTTTTTTTTCATATCGCACAGCCCTAGTTTATTCAATAAATATAGTTTAAAATCTAGCTTCTGAGTACGAAGTTATTAACCCAACAATAGCGGGGTCAGTTAATTTTTTTGAAGTGGGCCGCGCAAACATATGTGTTTGGTTGTGTGGGCCGCGAGTTGAAAAAGGTTGGGAACCACTGTCTTAGTACATATGAAGACGCAAAAGATGGGAAAGCCTCTAAGTTCCAGCATTTTTTTTCTTTCTTTTCTAAAATGATTATTTTAAGCAGGTTCCTATGATTGCGTTCTGTTATTTTACGTTAATGAAAAGGACCTGTTTATTTCCCTTAAAGTGAAATCACTGAACCTAAACAAAGAAATGCTTATATATATATATATATATATATATATATATATATATATATATATATATATATATATATATATATATATATATATTATTGTTGGTGTGAACAGCCTTAAGTAATCTAATTTGCCCAAAATGACTGAAGATCTGATGTGTCACATAACAACTAGCCTTTCCAGACTTGCTTTTAGACAGATGTGTCCAATAAAAACTTGGAAAGAAAGGCAGACTGTTAGGTGTGGACAGATATCATGTACTGTTAGAACGGGAAGAGACGGCGCAAATATGGAAATGCTAATAAAGAATACAATGGACTTTTCATCAACTTCATGATAAAAAAACTGAGTTTCTGCACAAGTGTGCTTGTACAATATCATATGAATATGCTGAAATGGTATGTATTATTACTACTTTGATGTAGCAAAGGTTTTGTTATCGGGACTTGGTGTTTGTAAAACAGTTCAAGAAACCTCAAATGTGGTGCAAAATGTAACTGCAGTAAAGTTCAGTTAAAGTGCTCAGACAAACACAGACGTACCATTGGAAATGTTTGCCTTTGCAGCTTTTGGTCTTCACAGTAAAAACACAAGATGGTCAAATTCTTCCCTCTCCACAAACAAGACGGGTTTAACAAGAGTTTGACAGGCCTTCCTTTGGTCTTCCCTTTCAGCTGAAATAAAGAAAAAAAGAAAATGTTGTGGTTTTAATACATACATGTTGAGACAGGGAACTTATCTGGGAACAAAATATTCAAAAGGAAGGACGCTTGCTGTTTTTTTCAACAGGTGGGTCAGACCGAATGATCTGAACGTCAAACAGGTTGAATGGGACGTGTCAAGTATCGATTTGAAACACCACATAATTTCATTTATAAACACGGGATGATCGACTACTTTACAAGACATGTGGAAACCCTACCTGTACATGTCTTGAAGTCATCTAAAGTCCATATCTTTTTAGCAATAAAACATTTGGAAGAGTTTAAAACAAAAACAGTTTAAAATGCAAATAGCATGCTAACTTAGGGAACGCTCGTATAGGTCGTATTTGAGGGTAGTGGCAAATAACCTATATGCACATGTCTGTTGGAGGACTTATTGGATTTAATTGGTATAAATAAGTGTGGATCTTTCCCAGGTGGTATAGTTATCGTTAGAGTTTGTCTCGTTTTTACTACTGCATTATGCCACAATGGAACAATAATCAAGACAGACTGTGTTCATCTCCAGCTTCAGTCTAAAGGAAAACTTGGTTTATATCAAATATCTTTGTGAAAATCTCTTCATGCTCACTGTAGAAGAGATGATGCCTGACAATCAGAGAACTAATGTAAACTCAACACATTAACAATGTTTGACTTTACTTCTCTGCTCACAACAATATTATTATCTCATTACAAATGCTGATGTAAATATGAGACAACCATAAAATTGCATTTGTTCTAGTTTTTGAACGCAGACTGCTAAAGATGAAGTTTTGGATAGGATACCAATGTCTTATGTTTCAAAAACTTTGCTGATCTGTTTCAAAAGAAGCTTCATTCT
The DNA here is from genome assembly GCF_023724105.1 of Carassius gibelio. Lineage (NCBI taxonomy): Eukaryota > Metazoa > Chordata > Actinopteri > Cypriniformes > Cyprinidae > Carassius > Carassius gibelio. Next base: position 20,008,572 of record NC_068420.1, read on the forward strand.
AGACATTGTGCCTTAAACCACCATGTGAATCCTAATTTATGTCTCATGTTACATTAATTGATTGATTGATCGATCGATTGTTTGTCCATTAATTAATTTTCTTTTTTTTTTTTTTCTTTTGGTATGTCATTGTTTAATATGTCCTTTTAACATCTTTTTAAAAATCCTTAAGACATCTGTTGTCACTTCAATTTCAAAATTTTCAAAGAAATGTTAGATATTTAAATGTCTATAAGCTTACATTTAAATGATGATACTGTATATAGTTTTAAATACAATTCAGTTATGAATAAAATATGTGTGAAAAATAGGTCTATAGAGTATATGAATAACAAACAAGCTGAAACAACAAAACACACATTGTTGAAATTGTTTATAAAAGCTCATATTCATCACAAAATATTTGAGCTTCTAATGGTTTGCAGAGCATAAACGTGACTGAATTAATTAATCTGCGGTCTGAGACTGACAGCTGTCTGTTCTGTGTATGAAGAGCATTTACATACAGAGACACTTTGCATGAGAGTGTTTATAGAGCTGTGAGTTTAACACTTCATGACTGAGAGCAGAACAGAACACAATCTTCATCATCACACAAGACACAACAACAACAATGAACAACATCATCATCCTCATCTGGACCACTGCAGCTTTTATTCATGGTAGATGTTGATAATATGCTGTAGTTGTGTTCATCTTTGTATTATTCATAAGAAATTTTGTTAAATAATTGACTTTATTTTCTCTTCTTCAGGATCCAGTGGACTCACTGTGACTCAGCCTAAAATTAAAACGGTCCGACAGGGTCAACAAGTTACAATAGAGTGCAGTACAGATGTGGAGATATACTATGACAACTTAGCCTGGTATCAGCAGAAACCTGGAGAAGCTCCTAAACTCCTCATTTATGATATAAGAAGCCTTTATACAGGAACTCCATCTAGATTCAGTGGCAGTGGAACAAACTATGGAAAAGATTTCACTCTGACCATCAGTGGAGTCCAGACTGAAGATGCAGGAGATTATTACTGTCAGAGTTACCACAGTGGTAATGTGTTCACACAGTGATAAAGAGTCGTACAAAAACCTCCGTCAGTCAGAGTCACAGTGACTGCACTGATACAGCTGAGAGACACTGCAGCTGCTGATGGAGGATGTTTTACATACAAATTGGTGTAACAAATTTAACAAAATTTTAAATGTCTAAATTAAGATAAAAATAATGAAATATGCAATTAACAAAATGTTAACGGTTTTACATTTCTTATACAATTGTTGCGGTGGCGGTGCTAAGAAGAATCAGATTAAGGAGATTATGTAAAAAAAAAGAAAAGAAAAAAAGATTAACCAAATTAATAATCTGATTGGGTTAGTTCGGGTGCCAGACAAGCTCAGTCTTGTCAAATATAATCAGTCTTGCCAAAATAGCTCTTAAAACTATCGGTTACAAAATCAATTTGAATGAAAATGTCCACACAAAATAAGTTTCAAAAGGTTTTAAAGTTGTATTGAAGGAAAAAACAGAAAAACTTTCCAGTTCAAATGTAACTTCAGTTTCACAGAGAAATACAGAATCAAACAGAAAACTTAGTAATTTGGTTTATATTCATATTTTAACAATCCACAAAAGTTCAAAGATTTGAAAAACAAAAGAAACAAAACAAATTAATTACACCAATTTTGTAGTCCAACAATGGAAAGGAAATAAAACTTGACAGAAAAATGGAAGGTGCCTCTAAGGTAGCAGCTTCACTGACCCTCGAGATACAATGTGTTGAAGTAGCAAGAGACAAAAGAAAACATTAAATATAGAGTTTAGATCACATGAGACATTAGTAAACTCTTGATTATAGTCATGGATAATATAACTACCAAACAGCAGGGATTACTAACGTGTGTGTGTGTGTGTGTGTGTGTGTGTGTATTTTTGAGATACGAGGGGATTGCTGGCCGCTAATAGGGCGGGTGACGTTTTCATACTTAAGAGATGAACATAACAGCAATTCACCTTGAGATCTCACACTTGTCAGCATAAGAGACTTGCTTCTCCCGAAAACCCGCGGCGATCCACCCTGCTCAAACATAGCAAGGTCTCCACAATGCAGCGACAGCCTCGGACTCGATTCTTTTTGTTTAGAGAAACAGCAGCCAGAGTGATTCAGTAAGAGCTGTGAGAGACACAGATACTGAAGGACACACATCAGAATGAATCATTGACTGAGTCTCATCACAGATCAACAGTTGATTCAATCATTCAGAAGGTCAGTATGACTGCTGAGAGTCTCAGTGTGAACAAACCTCATCTCTCCATCAGTCCAACTCAACTGACTCATTTCAGAGAATAAAGAGTCAAACAGTCAAACTCATATTTGAGTGATTGTGTTCCTCTCAGAATAGAGCAGCTCCATCAGCAGATGTTCAGCGTCCTCACAGGAGCTTCATGATACAGCTGTGTAAAAGCACACATGCACTCTTTTCTGCTGTTGTTGGTGAAAGCAGAGCAGATGTCAGATGAGAGAGAGTAAAGCTCAGTGTGGAGAATGATTGGAGTCTCTCATGTGCTGTTGGTCTCGATGTGAGACATCAGTGAGAATCCAGAGGAGAGAGTGAGTGGATCTGCTCTGAACAATGATCTCTCCTCACTTCTCATCACGAGAGAGTCAGGCTGCTGCTCCAGATGTTCAGACCGTCCTTCTGCAGGACTCCAGCACTGCTGTCCTGAGACCTGATGTTCCCAAACACCTTCAGCTCCGGCTCCAGTCTGAAGAGAAACTCCTGTTTGTCTCTCACATCAGTTCTGCTGATCTTTGTGACAATCAGAGAACACATCATCTCAAAACATTAACATTTATATTATATTATTATTTATATTTATATTTATATTATAACACATTAATAGTGTTTGGCCTTTACCTCTCTGCTCACAGCAAGTAGCTTAGGAAACAAATAAATGATGTAAATACAAGATTTAATATCTAATTAAAAGTACTATAGGTGTTGAAAACATCATGGTAAAGTTTTGAAAAGTGTAAAACCAGAAAATCTTGCCAAACTGTGCTGCAAGAAACAGCTATTTCATAAGAATTAGTTACAATATTTGTGTTAATATCTTTGAAAATATATACAGTACAGACCAAAAGTTTGGAAACACCTTCTCATTCAAAGATTTTTCTTTATTTTCATGACTATGAAAATTGTAGAGTCACACTGAAGGCATCAAGGGTTATTTGAGCAAGAAGGAGAGTGATGGGGTGCTGCGCCAGATGACCTGGCCTCCACAGTCACCGGACCTGAACCCAATCCAGATGGTTTAGGGGTGAGCTGGACCGCAGACAGATGGAAAAAGGGCCAACAAGTGCTAAGCATCTCTCGGGGAACTCCTTCAAGACTGTTGGAAGACCATTTCAGGTGACTACCTCTTGAAGCTCATCAAGAGAACGCCAAGAGTGTGCAAAGCAGTAATCAAAGCAAAAGGTGGCTACTTTGAAGAACCTAGAATATGACATATTTTCAGTTGTTTCACACTTTTTTTGTTATGTATATAATTCCACGTGTTAATTCGTAGTTTTGATGCATTCAGTGTGAATCTAAAGTACGATTTTCATAGTCAAGAAAATAAAGAAAACTCTTTGAATGAGAAGGTGTATCCAAACTTTTGGTCTGTACTGTATTAAAAAATTAAAATCAGTTTTCATTCATTTTAAGAATTCCTAAACTATTTTTTCAATAAAAAATGAATTTAATACATGTTTGTAACATAGCTTCAGTTAGATCCATCTTATAAGAGATACACAACTTTCCAGAAGGAATTAAACTGAACCATGCTGTACTGTATTTTATCACAAAAAAAAAAAAAAAAAAAAAATGAATTCTATATATAAACATATAATTCATGATAAAATATGAATGCAAAAATTTTCTGTATTCAGTTTGTACAGTTTACAGTTTTTTCGGCCACTAAACAGTGTTTGTCCAACAATAGCAAAACCAATATTGCAAACCTTAGCTGCAGTATAAAAAAAGAGGTGCAGCGATTATAACACCCATCCCTAATATATATAATATATATAATCTGGTTACGTGATTACCGCTAAATTGCCATCACCTGCTTTTAAATGGAGTGGCATTTAAATACAGGTGATGGTGATTTAGCGGTAATCACGTAAGCAGATTTACTGACTAGATGCGCACGGTCATATCGTTGGATGTGTTGGATAACCTAACTTCAAGATTCAAGTTATCTTCATTAGTACCCGAAGGTAAATTATTTATTTATTACGTTTTTTTTTTTTATTAATGTTTATTGCCATGTGTTGTTTGGGCCTTCCAAAAATTTAAATTTAACATTACATATTAAATAAAAAAATAAAAAAAAGTTAAGAATGAATCATTTAAATATTAAAATTCATATTAAATCTTGATCAAAAATTTTTCACACAAAATCCATTTACACGTAAATGGATCAACTCTTCATAACCAGAAATTTACGTCATTTGCATATTTTATGTGGGGGAATTTAAATATTATCAAAGTTCAACAAATATAAAACATTACATAAAAGCGAAAAACAAAGAATATAACTAACAAGCATGTGAAGTTCACATTCACATTGTGAACACCCCAAGGAATACAGCACCTTCATGAAAATACCATACAAAATCTAAGATTATACGCTATTTACCATTGTAAACTAATGACGGCCTCAACATATGCATGAAAACTAAAATATCTTCCCTGCGTCTCCAAATAAACAAATGTTCTCTTGAATTCCTCACACTGAAATTCTTCTGTTTTGCTTCTCATAAGATGGCGCTGATCTAAAAGAGAGCTGAAGCGTGATCGTTGATTCTGCTTTCCAACTGCGCATGTGCAGATGTTACCTGCTGACCAAAAAGCAGTGCTGCAGAAGTAACAAATCAATTTCATTCATTTCACTTAAGTGAGCTTTGTAAATTTGAAATATTAATTTTTCTACTTTTTTAAATTTAACACACAAACTAAATTATTTCATTTAAATACATAGTAATATTATTTGGACCAACACCAGCCACATTTCATTTTTTTGAGTGTAGGACACATGTGAAAGACTGATGTCGATGCCAATGTTCAGTCAGGACAGGCTTTTTCAAACCATAAAGAGTGTAAGGCAATGGATCTTAATCCTAGTCCTGCCCCTGCTGGAGATGATGAAGCTGTTCTCCTGCATTTGAGTCTCAAGTAGGACGAGAAAATACTTCTTTGAAATAGAGACACATCATGTACAATGATGAGTAAAGAGAAAATTGCTTTCTCTTCTGAGGCAAAGACATTTGCAAATATGATTAAAAGATGAATATGCAACAAAACTACAGAATGTCACATTTGATTATTAGGCCTTTCGACACATGTTTTACCAAATAAAAAGGACAGCACTTAAAGGAACACTCCACCGTTTTTTGAAATAGGGCTTATTCACATTATTTCCTACATTTAGATAGGTGGGCAAATGCATTTTTGTGTCAGTGCATGCATTGTTTTAGTTTGACTGGGTCGGCGTTAGCTTAGCTTAGCACAATGAATGGAATCCTTTGTTGCCAGCTAGCATGGCCTGAGTAAAAGTGATCAAAAAAAAAAAAAAAAAAACACCTAGTTACTTCTTGTGGCCTGCGTATTCACAACGAGTACAAATAGCGATCCAGATTAACACTAGGCGATTTCCTAGGCAGATATTGACTTGGGACTATATTATGGGGAAGCACAGGCGAAGCACTGCTGCTTAGGCGAAGCACTGCTACTTCGGCGCAGAGATATCACGCAACACATGAAATCCCACAACTTCCGTCAACATAAGTGAATAGTAGCTGCCTGGCTATTTTCCTTACAGTACACGAATGGCGATGAACATGGCTGATTTTGAGAGAGTCGAAGACGGTGACTTCTCAGACAGTCAAGAACCAGAACCATACCTATTTGAACCAGAGTTTACAGAAGACGAGCTGCGTGCTTTGGAAACAGAACGACAGGAGGAGGAGGTTGAGATCGCTCAACAGCCTGAGGACGTGAGGATGAGAGCCAACATGAACTGGTGGTGTGAATGTGGGGGAATATGCCAATCTATGCCGACGGAAATAGAGTGTCTGTGCTGTAGAGAGTGGGACATGTTTTTGCCATTGATGACCAGGCTCAACACGTCAGATCAAGATGAGCGTGCCCGAAGTTGTGTCACATCTACAGAGGATTTCACGGCGCTGATCCATTCTGCAGTACTCGATTTTTTTTTTTTCCTGTGTGACAAAGTGAACTGGAAAAAACGCCCCACGCCGAATGGACCAAATGGACAGCTGTCCACAGAGTAAGTGATTATTTTAATCATGACGCATGTATAGATCGACCCATATTATACCTGTATTCACATAGAGTTGATGTTTTCATGTGTTGCGTGATTCTCTGCGCCGAAGTAGCAGTGCTTCGCCTGTGCTTCCCCATAATATAGTCCCAAGTCAATATCTGCCTAGGAAATCGCCTAGTGTTAATCTGGATCGCTATTTGTACTCGTTGTGAATACGCAGGCCACAAGAAGTAATTAGCTGGGTTTTTTTTTTTTTTTTTGAGCACTTTTACTCAGGCCATGCTAGCTGGCAACAAAGGATTCCATTCATTGTGCTAAGCTAAGCTAACGCCGACCCAGTCAAACTAAAACAATGCATGCACTGACACAAAAATGCATTTGCCCACCTATCTAAATGTAGGAAATAATGTGAATAAGCCCTATTTCAAAAAACGGTGGAGTGTTCCTTTAAAGAGTTCATCCCACTATTTGATATTAGCGTAAGTATTGGATTTGTTGAATTTAAGGCAGATGTAAAATATTAAAGCTAATATTTTGTTGCAGATCCCTTGCATGCAATCAGAGCAGTGAGTCTGCAACCCATAGACTTCACCAGACTCTTGGTCTTCTGCTTTGAAATGCTTTTCTCCAGCCTTTAATGCAGCCAATTCCAACTATTGCTTGTTTTGGCGAGTTTCTGACTTTAGTCTCCTCTTCTGCTGGTGAAATTAATGTTCAATCAGATTTAAATCTGAAAACTTTACATTTCTTTGCCCTGATAAAGTCCTTGACTGAACTGGCAGGGTGTTTTGGGTCATGGTCCTGATCCAATATGAGGTGCTTTCTAATGAGTTTTGTGGCATTTTCTTGAATATTGGTAGCCAAGATGAATTTGCACCCTTATAAATACATTCTGCTACTGCCATCATACATTAAGTCATCATTAAACTGAAGAGGTCCTGTTCCAGAGACAGCCATTCATGCCCAGGCCATGACACCACCTCCACCAAGCTTTACAGATGAGCTTGTATGCTTAGGATCATTTGCAGTTCCATTTTTTTTCTCCACACTTTTGCTTTCCAATCACTTCAATAAAGGTAAATCTCTGTCTCATCGGTGCATCAACTCCGATCCAAAACTCTACTGGCTCACATTTGTGTAGAATCTTGCCTTTCTATTTTTGGTGCTAACTGGAGTCAAATTCTGTGTGGAATTCTCCTGCGGACTGTAGATTGACCGAGCATCACCCCAGCTTTCTGGAGGTTGTTGGTGATTTTACAGACATGTATTTTGGAGTTAATTTTCACAGATATTATGATTTGTTTGTCATCAACTACTGTTGTTTTTCTCAGCCGATCAGGTCGTTGTTGGCATTGCTGATCCAAACTCTTGATTTCTCATATTCTTTGTTTTTGCTATTGTTCTATTTGACTTCCTCTTTTTTTTTTTAGCATCCAAATTGCTTGCTTTTCTATTAGAGTCGGCTTCCTCATCTTCATCCTGGTTTGTGTGTGTCATCATCGAATGCAAGACTTCGAATGCAGAAGTAATGGATTTAACTTATGAGACACATTCCCTGCTTTTAATATCTGGAGAAATAATGCAACAGGATACAGCTGAACACTTAGAAAGACCTATGAAGCAAATGTTTCAATACTTCTGCTCACATAAAGGAGATAAGGAGATGAAACTCTATTAGTGCTGATCTTCTTAGCTGGTGAAACATCTGTGTTGAATCACCCAATAATAAAAAGTGACTTTCTTAAGTTTTGTCTCACATTTATCTTTAAATTGTATTTACAGGTTTCTTGACTCCTCAGTAAACAGAACAATTTTGTTTTTACTGTTCCAATATTCATGGAGGGCACTGTAATTTCCCTCAGTGATTTTTTCTGGAACTTGGTTGATACACTTACATATTGTGGTTTATAACTCCTCGCAGAACTCCCCGCTTCTCTGTATCTTGATCTCTCATTGGCTGTCGGTCATCGCTGATGTAGTTTTCAGTCAGAACACTTTTCACACAGCATGATTTTGAATCGCCGACAGCTCCAGATATTTAGCATGCATCGGCGACTCATCTGCAATTATTTCAGATCACGTCTTTGCTCATTCACACTGCGTGATTGTCGCTCGCGTGAATGATAACAGATTTGCCTGTGATTTCGGGCATTTGTCAGCGATTTCTCAAAACCTGTCAGCGAGCCAAAAACTGGGCTAAAATCGTGCTGTCTGAACTCGGCTTCAGAACTTCCGTACATTTGAATTATATTCTGCTTAAATGAATTTTTTCAAAGATTCAAAGATCTGAGTCAGTAAAATGATCCCCATCACACATCTGAAGCAGAGCACAGAGAACAGCGGTGTGTGTTCCCGGTCTGTGTCTGTTCTCGTGTAGTTCCACTGAAGATAAAAACAGTTCTGGACCAGAGATGACTTCTCTTTCACTCTTGTGATCATTATGCAGCAATTTTTTTTTGGACTTCAAAAGATGAGAAAGAAAACTAAGCAGTGTTTCTAAATTTGTCAATTTCTGTGCCTGAAATGTGTTCAGTTTTATTTTTCATGTTATTCATAACTGGTTTATTGTTTCTAATTTACCATAATAAAACCATAGACAAGAGTTTCTCTTGTATCCATGTTTTCTGTAGCCTGCTGTTTTTTCCTCATGTTACACAGCTGCAACAGAACGCTTTGTAAAATGACAGAATAAATATGTTTGGCATCTAAATGTTTGACTTAATTTTTATTGGATTTTTTTGTTTATCTTATTGGAACCTAAACTATAGGAATTGATAAGCAGAATCCGAATCAGATTCGATAAAATTCAATCAATACCGAACCCCAGTCATTGTAAAATGATATTTTCTATATTTTTGTAGTATATGTGTTTGTTAGCAGCTCAGTCTGTTGTGAATCCTGCCCACTTCTTTGCATGGTCAGCACATGCTTCAGTGCTCTGAGAGTGTTTATAGAGCTGTGAGTTTAACACTTCATGACTGAGAGCAGAACAGAACACAATCTTCATCATCACACAAGACACAACAACAACAATGAACAACATCATCATCCTCATCTGGACCATTGCAGCTTTTATTCAAGGTAGGATGTCTAATTTTGATAATGATAATATGCTATTATTTTTTTTTTTACATCAATTTAATATTCTGATATTAAGAAGATTTGCAAACTAATCTATTTTATTTTAATCAGAATCCAGAGGAATCACTGTGACTCAGCCTAAAGTTAAAACTGTCCAGATCGGTCAAACAGTTACAATAGAGTGTAATACAGATCCAGGAATATACAGCAACTACTTAGCCTGGTATCAGCAGAAACCTGGAGAAGCTCCTAAACTCCTCATATATCAAATAAACAGCCTCCAGTCAGGAACTCCATCTAGATTCAGTGGCAGTGGATCTAGCCAAGGAAAAGATTTCACTCTGACCATCAGTGGAGTCCAGACTGAAGATACAGGAGATTATTACTGTCAGAGTTTTCACTATCCAAACAGTCAAAATGTGTTCACACAGTGATAAAGAGTCGTACAAAAACCTCCGTCAGTCAGAGTCACAGTGACTGCACTGATACAGCTGAGAGACACTGCAGCTTGAGGAGATACAGTTTGTATCAAACAGCAGTTTCATCACAATACAATATAACATCGATTCTTGTTTTTTTTTAATATGATTTAACATTTGCTATTATAGCAAAACATGCCATGATAAGATTATGATTTGATTAATACATACAATAATTAAGCCATATATAAGAAGATGACATCACTCAACTAATGTTTCCTTCTGGTATTTTTGAACATCAGAAAACAAATCACCTGAAGACAGACGCTTCATATAATGACTATAACACGACATGTTTCCATGTAGGACTGAAAAGAGTTCCTTCTTGTGAAACAGACATGGGCAGTTTATTTAAAGTACCTGAACTTTGATGGAAAAAGATGCTCTCTGTTTATTATTTTATTGCTGAAAATAATAATAATAATTATAATATGAATCTTATCCATGATACTAGGAGCCAGAGTGATTCAGTAAGAGCTGTGAGAGACACAGATACTGAAGGACACACATCAGAATGAATCATTGACTGAGTCTCATCACAGATCAACAGTTGATTCAATCATTCAGAAGGTCAGTATGACTGCTGAGAGTTTCAGTGTGAACAAACCTCATCTCTCCATCAGTCCAACACAACTGACTCATTTCAGAGAATAAAGAGTCAAACAGTCAAACTCATATTTGAGTGATTGTGTTCCTCTCAGAATAGAGCAGCTCCATCAGCAGATGTTCAGCGTCCTCACAGGAGCTTCATGATACAGTAAAACTACACAGAGTCAACACACAGAGAACCAACAGTGATCTGTTTCAGTGTTTGAGACTCACAATTTGATTACACAGAATAGTTTCATAATCTCCTTCATCTGCAGGTGTTTTCATGATTCACTGAGTGACATTTGATTATAAAATATGAGCTTGAGTTCTAGAGCCTCATTTATGAAGATGTACGTTTCTGAATTTCTGAAATGTCCCCAAACAATTTATAAAACCATCCACACAAAAATGTTCCTAAATCTATTAATCTTTATAAATCTTAATTCAATTTTAACTCAAGCATAATGTAAACAAACACATAAACCTGCAGAACAACCACAAATATCTCTTCATGGTTCAGAAGAAGTACACACACACAACACTGATCAACACAGACACTAATAACACAGTATCATTACTACTAACAGAAATCTTGTATTTCTGAAGAGAATGAGTCAATGTTTAATATGCTCATCATGTTTTAGATGTAAGATATGATTCCTGTCAGTCAAACTGAACAGACTTCATTCAGTCACTTCTGATATCTGGACGTGATGCTTTACATTTGACCCACAGACATATTTATATTCTTACAAATTTTGTTTTTATGTTTCTGTGACATTTTTCATATACAGTACATTTGAATTATCTCTTGACTACAGCAGAAGTGAAACTGGTGTGTTTCAGTCCAGATCATGTAACCAATCAAACAGTGACTCTGGGAGTGTGAGCTGAAAATCTCATTTGCATTGTCAGGGTGGAGTGATTGTGATCCTCTCAGAATAGAGCAGCTCTGTCTCCAGAGACCATGTTCAAACCCCAAGAGCTTTATTTGACTAGATTTACTGCTACTGATCGAGCTTCTGAAAAACACCTGGACAAACACTACATGCATCTTCATCTGTTAGTTGAATGATGTTGTCAGACACAAATGGAGTTTGTTGAGAAGCTTTATTGAATGTTGCAGCAAACACAGCAGATTGAAAGATCAGCCAGTGCTTTGACACTAGAGCTCTCTTTCAGTATTGAGTTGTAAATGACTACAGCTGCAGCACTAGACTCATGTGAATCCTGCCTGACACAGGACACTCAGATACGCTCATCTTCAGGAGAGAGCAGCGCTCACTGGAGAAACATCAGCACTGCGAGCGACTAACAGCGACTCTTGTGGAACGAGGCCTCATGAGGAGCTCCATCATGTGTTACTCTGCAGACGTACTGCTCTCCCGCTTCCCAGCGTGCTTTGCTGAGGGTCAGGACACTACTGCGGCTGTAGCGGCCGTCCTGCTCGCTCTCTGCGCTGGTCACAACCCCCTCGGTGACCTCTGAGCCGTCCAGTGTCCAGCTCACCAGCGCCCCCTGTGGAGAGTAAGAGCTGAGCAGGCAGAGCAGTGCGGCTGAGTCTCCAGAGATCTGCAGAGAAGAGGGCGGCAGCAGAGACACTGAGGGCTTCACTGTGGGACCAGCTGCAGGAGACAAACACAACACATTCACAAACACTGAGAAAACACACTGAAGCTCCAGCACTCTTCTGTCCTGCAGCATTCACAGCATTTCAACAGGACTTTCAGCAGCAGACATGAGGAGTGCAGTCAACATCACTACAATCTCATCATTCATGATATTCAACATCACTACAGCTGATATATATGCAATATACAAGCTATATATAATCACTAGATACATTTAAATGAAACCTCCTAAAATGAAATGATGTACATGAATGACACTGTACAAAGACACTGAACGCTTTAATTCCAGTATAGTCTCAAATCTCATCATAAAGTTCTTACATTGTCTTAACTGAACTTAAAATCCTCTTACACTGTTAAATATTTTTTTACACTTTTTAAAATATAAAAGTTTCAAGCTGCTATTTTATTACTATACCTCACACCAAATGCAAATTATTTAATAATAATAATAATAATAACAATTTAATCAACTTTTCTAAACATTCACATATTTAGTATTTTGTATGTTTTTGAAGCATGGTATGTACAAAAGAGATTCAAAATCATTGACTTAACTACAAAAAGTAACTTTATTTACATTTTGATGTTTTCCATCCATAATATCTATAATAAAATATTAACTTTATATGAAGTGTAAACATTAATGAAAATAAATCTGTAAATTAAATTAACTGATAAACTCAAAATGAGACACATCATGGAAATGTGTTTTGGACAATATTTGTTTCCTGAGAGTTTAATTCAGTTCTTTTGAAACTCTAAATGTGATGATAAAATAAATAAAACGTTACAATCTATACATTTTAAAACTTTTTTTAACCAAGACAGTTAAAAGAGAAAAACTTACCGAGCACCAGTTTAGTTCCTCCACCGAAAGTGTACCACAGTGATACAATCTAATGAAACACTCGTACAAAAACCTCTATTCCACTCGAGTGAACACACACTCCAGCAGAGAGACAAACAACACTTCTACACTCGGTCATTTAGTTTAAAAAATGTTTTTCAAAAAGTAAGAGCAAAGACAAAGTATTTTCAAAATGTTCGTTATTAACTGAAAAATAATTTAGTTATTTTCATAATCAGTTAAAGAGTTTATTAATCTCATATATGATAGACATGATTCACTTTGACTTTAAATCCTGTATGTCTCTATCAATCTCTAGCTGTCTGCTGATTTTGAACTTTCTAAAGAAATCTACAGTAATTGATGACCTGTGACCTCTGAGGTGACTTTTGACCTCTTTTATCATGACAATGTAAAAAAAATCAGCTTTGCATCACAGAAATAAATGATAATTTAAAGTATAATACATTTAAAAACAACTATTTAAATTGTAATAATATATCACAATATAAAAAAAAAATTCTGTATTTTTGATCAAATAAATGCAGGCTTGATGAGCAGAAGAAACTTCTTTCAAAAACATTAAAAATAGTAATGTTTCCAAACTTTTGGTCTGTACTGTATATATATATAGCGACTGAAATAGCCTATATAGGCCTATATAAAAAAAAAATATTTATATATATATATATATACCGGTAACCAGTAACAATAGTTGCCGGTGGGCAAATATGTTGTATTCACCGCTTCAATGTCAAATTTGAATAGGAGGAGAGCATTTGGCATCTAACTCAAAATAACTCCTTTCAACCAGGGCCGGCGCAAGCTCAAATGCCGCTCTAGACGGAGCACGATCGTGCCGCCTCCACCTCACATTCAAAATTAGGTATCCTTAAGATGCATTTAAAAAAAAAAAAAACTAATATTTATCTTACACTAAAATAAATACGTGCAAGCATGTTTTCAGAGTTTTTTTTTATTCTGCAAAAAGGTGAAAAAGGTACACAATGCAACAGCTGCATATCATTTCTGTTTTATAGGCTAATAGATAGTGTACAGAATAAAACTAAACATATGCTCACAACTTTTTAGCTCACAAAACTGGAGGTTTCTTTTTTTTCTTGACTGATACACACATTCACACACCTACATTTCAGAAGCGTGCGCGTCGGGCTTCATTTTTATCAGTTTAAGCTTTGAGAAACTGCGTTCTCCAGATCTCACAGTGACGGGGAAAGTGAGAAGCACTCTCAATGCTACAAAAACATTTGGAAAAATTGATTCCATCCCTTTTTCACAGATGAATTTAAGCTCATCCAGTGGTTTAGATTCAGCAACCAGGTGTCTGCCCAAAGCAGTCAGCTCTTCAAACAATTCATGCCATCAACATCCCGCGAGTCTCCATGAGTCAGGGCCTTTTCCAGTCCTAGCAATCCTGAATAACTATTGTATTCTCCTTTTCTTTGAGAGATGCGATGTCATATAAAAATCCAAATACACCCCATGGTCTCTAAGCAGCGAAAAGCGCTCTTCCACGGAGGCGATTGTATGACCAGATAATTTTATTCGTTTTGACATTTCTGAATAGTATTTTGCATGCATATAGACCTACTAATAGGGCGCTGCCGGGGGGGGAATTTTTATTCGAAATGTAAATTTTTTTTTTTTTTAATTTATTTATACTAAAAAAATTATGTTAATATAAGTGCGATAATTGTAGCCTAATGTGAAACAAACAAATGCATTAATAATTCTCTCTCTCTCTCTCTCGCCGCCCTGGCTGAGCTGTCTAGTTCGCCTATAGGCACGCGCCGGCCCTGCTTTTAACAGATCAATCTTTCTTCATAAACAAATTTATCATGCATAAAATTCGAAGAACATTTGATGCAACCCCCCAAAAAAATCATCTATCTTATAATCTCTTAGATATGATAACACAACAAATCCATTTGTCTTAAAATGGTGGAACATAGATCTGAACACAGTGCAGAGATTAAGTTGACCCAACAGGGTATGGTGTATAAAAAAGTTAAATGAAAATCAATACATAAAACTAAATAGAATGAAGAAAATATTACATCTGTATCATGAAAAAAGGTATACCTGAAAGAAACAGTTTAGTTACCAACATTCAGCAAAATATCATATTTTTGCTCAACAGAAGAAAGAAACTCATTGGTTTGCAACTTCAGGAAAACTAAATGATGACACAATTTCCATTTGTGGGTGAACTTCCCCTTACATAAGCAGTGAAGGTACAAGTAGTTTTATAAATTTACACAAACATATTTGCATGCTATTCTTTGTGATTTAAGAAAGTCCTTGATAATCATGAAATTAATTATATTATTTTTAAAATATATGTTTTTTATACATTTATCATGTGTCGGCTACACCTATGTTTGTTTGTTTGTTTATTTATCTACTTGATATTTAACATGCAGGTATTTTCATTCTAAGAGGTGTGTTAGTTAAAAATAAATACAAATAAATAGAATGAAGAAAATATTATGTCTATATAATAAAAATTATGAATTTCTGACTGTGATAGGTGATTTCATATAATAATGTTAAAATGTAAAGTCATTTACATTACAATGGAATCATAAGCTACTAGTCCTTGACCAATTAGAATAAAACACACACAAACTGGATAAAGGAGCCTCAATATTTTGCTGTTACAATACATAATGTCTACAGCTATTAATCCCATATGTTAGCTCTTTATATTTCCGTTCTTCCTTTTGTGTGACTGACTGAAGTTTGTAAAATGCTGCTGAAATTTAGGAGTAGGAACTTGACAGCTCATGTGACACCTTTTTATTTCTTCAAATCCTTTATTTGGTTGTTTGCTTGCATGTCATTGAGAAATAAAACATGGATGACATCTAGAAAAATGGCAACTATAAACTGGTGGGCTTAAATTGGTTATCAGAACGTTTTCAGTCCATTTTATAATGTCAGGCCCACACAAGGATTCATAATAGACGTACAGTCAGTCTTGATACTTTATGAACAGACTCATGTTTCTTGCTCTTATTACAGCGGTGGCAGCTCATCTAATGGAATTTATGTAATGATATATTCTATAACTCTAGTTTATTAGTCTTGTATCAGCTCGAGCTGTTGTGAATCCTGCCCACTTCTTTGCATGGTCAGCACATGCTTCAGTGCTCTGAGAGTGTTTATAGAGCTGTGAGTTTAACACTTCATGACTGAGAGCAGAACAGAACACAATCTTCATCATCACACAAGACACAACAACAACAATGAACAACATCATCATCCTCATCTGGACCATTGCAGCTTTTATTCAAGGTTGTTTTTTTTACCATTTTTATATACCAATATTCTGCTATTAAGGCGCTTTACTGACAAACTGACTTTATTTTCTCTTCTTCAGCCTCCAGAGGAATCACTCTGACTCAACCTTAAGTTAAAACTGTCCAGCTCGGTCAAACAGCTACAATAGAGTGTAACATAGATGTAGGAATATATAGTGTCTACTTAGCCTGGTATCAGCAGAAACCTGGAGAAGCTCCTAAACTCCTCATTTATGCCATAAACAGCCTCCAGTCAGGAACTCCATCTAGATTCAGTGGCAGTGGATCTGGCACTGATTTCACTCTGACCATCAGTGGAGTCCAGACTGAAGATACAGGAGATTATTACTGTCAGAGTTACCACAGTGGTAATGTGTTCACACAGGGATAAAGAGTCGTACAAAAACCTCTGTCAGTCAGAGTCACAGTGACTGCACTGATACAGCTGAGAGACACTGCAGCTGCTGATGCTCATCTCAGTATTTTTTGTCTGTAACTCTCTATTGTATTGATGAAAATCATCTATTTATTTGCCCAACATTACGAGTAAATATTAGAATTATGTAGGAGGAGCAAAACAATTCAATGCAGTACAAATTCAATTCAAGTTTATTTGTATAGCGCTTTTTACAATACAAATCTTTACAAAGCAACTTTACAGAAAATAACGTTTCCACAATATTTAGTGGTAGCTTAGAAGTGGTGACTGTCAGTTTGTGCACGTATGGGATTTTTCAGAAAAATTAATACAAGACGTACAGTAGTCAGCCAGACAATGAACATTATTAACAGCAATTATTATCTGATGCAATCACACTTGTAGCAATATTTGTTAGTTCTGTTTGTTGATTCAGGGTTAGCATCATCTGAGGTCCTCTGAGGGGTCAGCATCAACTCTTCTCAGGTGTTTTTATTGGAGTATACTGTATAAGAAAGTGTATTGAAGTTTATTTTTATTAATTGCATTAATGCATATAGTATATAATATAGACTAAATAGTAATACATTTAAAACACATTAACAAATGTAATTTTTGAGAACACACTTAAGTTGAAATTAAAATGAATTATTTTACATGTGCTTTAGTATATTGATAGACATATAAAAATAAGTGTACTTATTTAAAATACAATAAAATCATAGTTATGTAAACTGTATGTTTACAGATTTTTACAATCGCTATGGCAGCTTTTTCAATACATTTAACAAGTTTGCTAAACTCTTAACGCACCAACACACCTGAAACACACAATTAGCAAAACGGTTAATTTCATGCTCAAAATCACACTTTGAAAACTAAACCCCAAAACTAATTTTCAAAATACAATAATAAACTAACACAATACACTATGTCTAACAAAACACTGCAAACATGATTCAAAATCAAATAATTATTCAAAACACTAAAACATGTTCTGTTCCAACAGGAACATTTAGTCAATGATAACACAATGACAAAAAAAAAAAAAAAAAAAAAAAAACAAAAAAAAAAAACACTATCATCAGCTAAAATTACACAAACTGCATTATTTTATGCTTCAGGTCTGCCCTTATACAATTGACAGTTTATTCTATTGATCATAGATTGTGTTTTGCACTGTAGTTTCTTTTGAAGCCTCTCTACATTTTTGTTTTGTTGGGTTAGTAAATGCATGTATTTTGTTTATTTTGCTGCAGAAATTCAGTGCAAAAATTGAATGACCATCTCAGAGTAACTTTATAGAATGAACAGTTTATGGGGGAACAAAAACAGACAGAATTGCTGCAGTTGCAAAGGCTTTATTTGCAACAGGACACTAGAAAAGGAAAGAAAACAAAAATACAAGAAAAAAGTGCAATATATCTGTCATTTATTTATAATTTATGTCAGTGGTTTTCAACCGGTGGTATTGTAGGTGGGCCGCAATTTACTATTAAAAGAAATAATAATATTGTTAATATATGTAAAAATTTCTAAGTCATAACATAATAACATCATTGTATATATAATTAAATAACAAAAAATAAATATTAAACTGTAACTTTGCTTCCACTATTCGAGCTTGCTGATTGGTTTAAGAATAAACCACCAAAATAATTTTTTTTTGCAAACATGCATAAATGGCTGTCAACAGTTTCCCTCCTGACTGCTTGCTCCGCTGACTGTCTACCCGCTTCCGAGCTCTGGATGGATCTTTTCCCGTTTCCTGAGCGTTGCCAGCCCGATTTATTTTCTGTTCATTGACAGTTCATTCCAGGGCTGTGAATGAAATAGAAATAAAAAATCGTCAAAAAAATCATGATTTGACCCTGCGCGATTTCTAAATGTCTTTATAGCATGATTTTCTGCGACCCAGTTCCAGAGTGTTAACGTTAACACTGCACGCGGTAAAAGGCTAGAAATAAAAACGTGTGAAAAATAATTAAAGGCCATCTTTCAATTTAATTGTATAACTTAATTTATATGGAATCTTGCATGAAAGTGTTAATTTAAAAAGACATACATAAGAATACTATGTTTTACAATACCCAAGGGCAGAAATTAAGAAAAAAGTGTACCTATTCTAAGCTACGCTCCAAGAAACCGCCTTTTCCCAGAGAATGCGTCATATGACGTAACGACAGGCAAACATAGGCGCTGCCGCCCTGGTTCTCAGTGTGGGTTTAGGTCATGGGTGCCCAACCCTGCTCCTGGTGATCGACTGTCCTGCAAACTTTTGGAGCTGAACTTTGCAGGACAGTCGATCGCCAGGAGTAGTGTTGAGCACCCTGGGTTTACGCAGTCTGAGAGGTGATAACAGAAAAGAGAGTTTGTCATTATCGTTATTATAGTAGGTTTTTGTCACAATGACTGTATTTACATGAACAGCATATTCCCGTCCTAACCGGAACACTAACTGCTTTCATACACGTACTCCGCAGTACATGAGAACTCATTTACATAATGTCCGTCGGAAATATAGAGTGGAGTAGTATAACAGCCGGCTAAGTTCGGAATTCCAGCTGGCCGGTTATGTTTTTCAGATACACGGACCAAACGCTTGACATCTGCAGAAGCAGAACATGCGGACACCTACACTAAGTAGACATCGAAAACGCCTCTTTTACCGCCGCGGGTACCGCTGCCGCAGCGTTTGTAAAGTGCATTTGCAGCTTTTGACCGCTGAGTGGCGCTTTAACCACAAGTTATCAAACAAGCGCATCAAAGCACATTTTCACAAATAGACGTCAGCTTTGCCTCGCTGATGTGTTACATTTCACTGCTACAGTCACGGAAAATGAAAGAAAAACACTATAGTTTAAATATTTAATATATTTAATATTTAATATTCACAGATGAAAGTTTGGTATTTATGAAGTTATGTGCATTTCTTAGAACATATTCAAGCAGGATAAATGTTAAGCCTGTGCCTAAATCTGTGCTTATATTTTCTAAGCTACATGATATAAAACCATATTTTAGATTTGAAACATTTAAAAGGTGTGCAGTATTATTTATATTATATTAATTATGCGTTATATTATTCAAAATATATTGTGGTTTACTTTGCATCGGAGCATTAAAAGTGATAGCCTATTTTAGGGGGGTATAGGCTGTCAGGACTCGGGTATGATCTGTCCTTTTTTCTTCCTTTTTCTTACTTCGTTCGTTTTTATATTTATTTTTTCGTTTCTACTCATTTTTCTACACTTGTTTTCATTTTCTTTGCTTTTTTTTCTTTCTCTCTGATTTTTTTATATTTTTCTGGTTTTTCTTCCCTTCGCCCTAGCGCCAGCTGATCTCGCTTTGCAATCTAGGCTGCGGCTTGTCTGATGCACCTGTTCCCCCTCTATCTCATTACTCACCTGTTCCCGGTATCTCATTACTCACCCTATTTATTCTGCTTGGTTTTCACCCTTCCTTGTCAGTGTGTTCTGTGACCCTTTGGCTTCGGTTCTGTCCAGTTCTGGTCAGTTTACTGGTTGGTTTGTCTGCCCAGTTAGTGTAACCTGTGTTTTGCCCTCAGAGGATTTCGGACCGCTCTTCTGGTTATCGATCTGGACTGTTTTTGACTCTGATACTGCCCGCCGTTCTCAGCCCTGTCTGCACCTCGCTTGACCCCTTGTCTGCCCGACTATTCTCCTGCCTGCCGTTGTTGGATTTGTTGCTCCCTCTCTCCTGGCGTTCGCGGAGGCTGAGCGCTCGACCTGCCCGCTGAGCAGCGTGAAGTCAAGACTTTTTCTCTCCTCCTTGAGGGGTTTTTGTTTTATTTTGTTTTGTTTTTGACGTTAAGTCGTCCTCTGAAATAAAACTCTGTTCTCCAGCCTCATTCCGCTCTTGGGTCCTCATCTGTCCTGACACCACACACTGACCACGAATGGACCCAGCGGAGAATTCGACTTGGCAGGCGGCTTTGGAGCATCAAGGAGCGATGCTGGGCCGTCATGAGATGGAACTCTCTTCCACCCGTCACTCTGTGGATGCCTTGTCGGCTCAGATCACGGATCTAGTGGGTCGTCTCGATCGTCTCACTCGTCAGGAATTCCCTTCTCCGCCTCCCGGGCCTCTCCCGTCCGCTTCCTCCTCTGAGCCGAGAGTGAACAACCCCCCCGTGTATTCCGGTGAGCCTACTAATTGCAAAGCTTTCCTTATTCAGTGCGAGGTGGTGTTTTCCCTTCAAGCTCGAACCTACGCGTCAGATGTCTCCAAGGTGGCGTATGTCATATCCCTGCTTTCTGGTAGAGCACGTGATTGGGGGACTGCGGTATGGGAGTCACAGGCCGCGTGCTGTTCGGACTTCAGTTCCTTTAAGGAGGAGATGGTCAAGACCTTTGATCAGTCTGTTTTCGGCAAGGAGGCATCTCGACTGTTAGCGCGCCTTCAACAGGGCAGGCGTTCAGTGGCAGACTACTCCGTGCAGTTCCGTACCCTGGCCGCTACCTGTGGATGGAACGCCGAGGCCCTTATCGCTCGCTTTTTAGAGGGTCTCAATGACTCAGTCAAGGATGAACTGTTCTCCCGCGAGGTTCCAGAACGCTTGGACGATGTTATCAGCCTGTCCCTCCGCATAGACGCCAGGAGAGAGCTTCGCCGTCGAGTTCGTGCCGACTCCGAGCCTGTTATGTTCGTCCCTCCATCCCAGACTACCGAGGAGTGTGAGCCTATGCAGGTGGATCGCTTGCGCCTCACGCCCAAGGAGAAACAGCGCCGCCTGTTGGAGGGTCTCTGTCTGTATTGCGCGGCTCAAGGGCACCGAGCTCACTCCTGTCCAGCTAAGGCTGCTCGTTCGCCACAGAGCGTTAATCTGAGTGGTACTGCCATTTCCCCTGCTCATAGGTCACGCACTTTTCTGTCTGTGTCTCTGTCTACTAAACACACTCTGTTTAAGGCTTCAGCACTCGTTGATTCAGGAGCAGAGGGCAACTTCATCGATGAGGAGTGGGCTCGCGTTCGGGATATACCCATCCAATCCCTGCAGTCACCTATAGTCGCTCATGGACTCAATGGCAGGCCACTTATGCAGATCTCGCGGATCACTGATTCGGTGAGTCTTCTTGCCTCCGGGAACCACCGGGAGGACCTTAGATTCCTAGTCTGTGACTCTCCATCTGTCCCTTTAGTATTGGGTCATCCTTGGCTCGTTCGCCACGGGCCAAACATTAACTGGGCAGACAATGTAGTTTTGTCATGGAGTCAGTATTGTCATACACATTGTCTCCAGTCTGCTTTCTCCCCGCTCTCTGTTTCTGTTTCCCTACAGGAGGAGGAGGCGGATCTTTCTCGAGTTCCTGCTTGCTACCATGATCTGCGGGCGGTCTTCAGCAGGTCCCGGGCTGTATCTCTTCCTCCTCACCGACCGTACGACTGTGCCATCGATCTCCTCCCTGGGGCTTCTCCGCCTCGCGGGCGGCTGTATTCTCTCTCCGCGCCAGAACGCGAAGCGATGGAGAAGTATTTAAGTGATTCTCTGGCAGCCGGTATTATTCGTCCCTCTTCTTCTCCGGCCGGTGCGGGGTTCTTTTTTGTGAAGAAGAAGGATGGCTCTCTGCGCCCCTGTATAGACTATCGGGGGTTGAATGACATCACAGTTAAGAACCGGTACCCTCTGCCGCTGATGTCTTCGGCCTTCGATCTCTTGCAGGGGGCCGAGTTCTTCACAAAATTGGATCTTCGCAATGCTTACCATCTAGTGCGGATCAGGGAGGGGGACGAATGGAAGACCGCGTTTAACACGCCTCGCGGGCACTTTGAATACCGGGTTCTTCCCTTCGGCTTATCCAACGCTCCAGCTGTCTTTCAAGCACTTGTCAACGACGTGCTGAGGGACATGATCGACAGGTTCGTTTTTGTTTATTTAGATGACATCTTAATTTTCTCCTCTTCTGTTCAGGATCATGTCCAGCACGTCAGACAGGTGCTTCAGCGGCTGTTAGAGAATCGGCTGTTCGTTAAGGCGGAGAAGTGCGAGTTCCACGTTCAGTCAGTTTCGTTCTTGGGCCACATCATCTCGGTAGGGGGGATTCGCATGGACCCTGCGAAGGTGAGAGCCGTCTCCGAATGGTCGACTCCTGATTCCCGCAAGGCGTTACAGCGGTTCCTGGGTTTCGCCAATTTCTATAGGCGATTCATCAGGAACTTCGGGCAGGTGGCGGCCCCTCTGACCGCGCTAACCTCCACCAGGATCAACTTCCGTTGGTCAGCGGATGCCCAAGCGGCGTTCGATGAATTAAAACGCAGATTTACTTCAGCTCCCATCCTGGTAACTCCAGAGACTTCCCGGCAGTTCGTGGTGGAGGTGGATGCGTCAGAGGTTGGTGTCGGTGCCGTGCTCTCCCAGGTATCCCCCCTGGATAACAAATTACATCCTTGTGCTTTTTTTTCACACCGTTTGTCTCCCACAGAACGAAACTACGACATCGGTGATCGCGAGTTGTTGGCTGTTCGACTGGCTTTGGGGGAGTGGCGCCACTGGCTGGAGGGAGCGGCCGTTCCATTTCTGGTGTGGACTGACCACAAGAATTTAGAATACATTCGGTCTGCACGCCGGCTAAATGCCAGACAGGCTCGGTGGGCGCTCTTCTTCGGGCGCTTTGACTTCACCCTCTCTTATCGACCCGGGTCCAAGAACGTTAAACCCGATGCGCTGTCTCGTCTTTTCGCTTCTCCAGGCGACCCGCCCCCTGACACTATTATACCTCCGCGGTGCGTGCTGGGGGCGCTTACCTGGGGAATCGAGAAGCTCGTCAGACAAGCGCAGGGGGGAGTCGGAGTGCCCGCGGGGTGTCCCATCGGCCTGCTCTTCGTGCCCAGGTCAGTTCGCTCCGCCGTTCTCCAGTGGGGTCACTCCTCCAAAATCATGTGCCATCCAGGTGTGAGGAGGTCGCTGGCAGCCATTCGCCAGCGGTTTTGGTGGCCTGCCATGGCGGAGGATGTTCGCCGGTTCGTGGGGGCGTGCCCGGTCTGTGCTCAGAATAAATCCTCCAATTCTCCTCCCGCTGGTCTGTTAATGCCGCTTCCCATCCCATCCCGCCCCTGGTCCCATATTGCCCTGGATTTTGTAGTTGGACTCCCTCCATCCAGTGGCAATACGGTGGTTCTCACTGTGGTGGATCGCTTTTCCAAAGCGGTCCACTTCGTTCCTCTTCCTAAACTCCCCTCGGCTAAAGAAACGGCCCGGGTGGTCATTGATCACGTCTTCCGGATTCACGGCCTTCCGGAGGACGTGGTTTCTGACAGGGGGCCCCAGTTCGTTTCACATTTTTGGAGAGAGTTCTGTCGACAGATTGGAGCCTCTGCGAGTCTGTCGTCAGGCTTTCATCCACAGACCAACGGCCAGACCGAGCGCGCCAACCAGGATCTCGGTCGGATGCTCCGCTGCCTGGCATCCCATAACCCCTCCTCCTGGAGTGATCAACTCACCTGGGCAGAATATGCTCACAACTCGCTACCGGTGACGTCTACAGGTATGTCCCCGTTCATGTGTAGTCTGGGTTATCAACCTCCTCTGTTTTCTTCCCAGGGCTGCGAGGCAGCTGTCCCCTCGGTTCAAGCTTTTGTTCAGCGTTGTCGCCGCACCTGGAGGAGGGCCAGGGAGGCGCTTCTCCGAGCTAGGGGACGCGTTAAAGCTGCCGCAGACCGCCACCGAAGGTTGACGCCCCGTTATGTCTGCGGACAACGCGTGTGGCTCTCCACCAAGGATTTGCCACTGAGAGTCCCATCACGAAAGTTGGCACCTAAGTTCGTGGGGCCGTACCGCATTGCCAAGGTCGTCAACCCGGTGACGGTCTGTCTCCGGTTGCCCAATTCTCTTCGTCGTGTGCACCCTGTCTTCCATGTGTCCAAAGTTAAGCCTGTCTTGCGTTCCCCCCATTCTCCTACTGTGTCTTCCCCTGTCGCCCCCCCTCCCCCTGTTATGGTTGACGGTTCTCCTGCATATAGGGTTAGGAGAATCTTAGACTCCAGACGCCGTGGGCGGGGATATCAGTACTTAGTGGACTGGGAGGGGTACGGTCCGGAGGAGAGATGCTGGGTTCCAGCCCGGGACGTCCTGGACCGCTCGCTCATCGACCAGTTTCACCAACGCCGCCCTTCCTCGGGAGCGCCGGGAGGCGCTCCTGGGGGAGGGGGTACTGTCAGGACTCGGGTATGATCTGTCCTTTTTTCTTCCTTTTTCTTACTTCGTTCGTTTTTATATTTATTTTTTCGTTTCTACTCATTTTTCTACACTTGTTTTCATTTTCTTTGCTTTTTTTTCTTTCTCTCTGATTTTTTTATATTTTTCTGGTTTTTCTTCCCTTCGCCCTAGCGCCAGCTGATCTCGCTTTGCAATCTAGGCTGTGGCTTGTCTGATGCACCTGTTCCCCCTCTATCTCATTACTCACCTGTTCCCGGTATCTCATTACTCACCCTATTTATTCTGCTTGGTTTTCACCCTTCCTTGTCAGTGTGTTCTGTGACCCTTTGGCTTCGGTTCTGTCCAGTTCTGGTCAGTTTACTGGTTGGTTTGTCTGCCCAGTTAGTGTAACCTGTGTTTTGCCCTCAGAGGATTTCGGACCGCTCTTCTGGTTATCGATCTGGACTGTTTTTGACTCTGATACTGCCCGCCGTTCTCAGCCCTGTCTGCACCTCGCTTGACCCCTTGTCTGCCCGACTATTCTCCTGCCTGCCGTTGTTGGATTTGTTGCTCCCTCTCTCCTGGCGTTCGCGGAGGCTGAGCGCTCGACCTGCCCGCTGAGCAGCGTGAAGTCAAGACTTTTTCTCTCCTCCTTGAGGGGTTTTTGTTTTATTTTGTTTTGTTTTTGACGTTAAGTCGTCCTCTGAAATAAAACTCTGTTCTCCAGCCTCATTCCGCTCTTGGGTCCTCATCTGTCCTGACATAGGCTACATGGATTAAATGTCAATATTTTAATATATTATGCCTATATTTTAATTTATATTTTAAATATAAATATATTTTTTCCTTTAATAAAACAACATGCATTATTGTTATTCGTTACCTGTCCTTTTTTTTTTTTACATAACTTATTGAGAAAAAGACATTTGTCTGTAAACTGATTAAGAAATTGTTGTATGTTTAAATGTGAAGCACTGTATAATTTTGTTCCCATTATTTAGGCCTAATTTGCCTAAAACAATAAACGAATAAAATTAAACTGTCACGATTAAATCTTTGAAACTCTAAAGAATTAATTTAACGTCCTCACGATTAAACTCAAGTTCTCTCATTATAATCAACAACATTCTTTACTTGCTTTTAAAGTAGGGTATAATATCATATGGCCTTTATGATTTAAACCGATTTTTAAATCAATATTCAAATGACGAAGAAATTTTACAAAAGATCCTTCTGTGTTAAGGACGCTGTGCTTTGGCATTATTAAGACCGGGGACAGTCTCGTTCACACACTGTCACGTACACACACTCTCAAGTGGCCAAGACTGCATCTGGACGGGGTCAAAGTCTTAAAAATGATCCCTAAACACATCACATCTTAATAATCCAGTTTAACACTTGTATGATATTGTACAAGCCCCAGGACTGTCTCATCTGACACTATCAAAAGAATTCATATGACTATAGCTTGCTATTAATTACTTGCTTTCAATAATGGATGCATTTAACATTTAATTATACTGCATCTTTACAGAGGTGTAATGTACAAGTTGCACGTAATTAATAATATTTCCTTCCTTCTGTCTTACAGGATTTTTTGCAGATAATGCTGTTCTTCTTTTTCAGGTCTACAATATCGAGCTCAACAGCTATTTTAAGAGCCAGCCCTCACAAACCTTCCTAAAAACTAAAAGAGCTATTACTGAGTCTCAGCGAATCTTGCCATGATCAGCTTTTTCCAGGTACATTAGTTTAGAATATTTTTTTAAATCAACATTTACTCCTCAAATGCTCTGGTCTGAATCTTACTTTAAATTAACTTAATTATGTTTAATGAGCAATATTAATTGCACACAGAGTAAGTAGAGATTATCTTCACAGAAGAGAAGGAAGAACAAGGAAATGATTTGCTCAGGATGAGAAATGAAGATGGCCATCTTGTGCAAACAGAAGTCCTCTGGTATGTGTGTGTTGAAGCAATGCTGTGTTATACAACATTTTATGATGATCTCTCACAGAACTGGTCATGTCAGCCTTGATTTCTTTTTATACTATTACATTTACAGCATGTTAGCAAAGTGTGACTGGACATTTTTAATATTATGTTTTTAAAAACACACCACCTGTTTTAAAAGTAGACAAGTATCATGAAATTGGTTTAGTTGATATAAACACCTGACATTATTTCATTGTTTTCTAAATGTTATGTTATAAATTGTGAATTGATAATGGATTGGTTTGAAGCCAGGCCTTACACCACACAGACTAAAACACATTTGTGAGAGAAGTCAGGAACTTTGGAGAAAGCTTCTAGAGGAAGAAAACACATTTACTGCAACAATAGATGAATTCTAGAGTCTCTGAGAACTACACATGCTAATGCAGTCTTATGAGCAAGACCTTTGCCTCTGTAACTTTTTCTTAATTCTTGCAGAATTACATATTTATTGCAGTATTTTACTTTGTACAGATGATCTCATCAGCCAAATGAGGGGTTTTGACCAAGTGATGCTCTTGAAAGGAGTGAAAAAAGAGGATGTGGTAAATTCTCTTCAGAGAAAAAGCTTCTCAAAAGGTCTTAAAGCAGCTTGAAGAATGGTAAGTGTACAGTACTACAAGGGTCATAGTTGCTCACACTGCTAAAATCACACAGAACATAAGATGAGCTCTCTGTCCATTAAACAACTTCATCTGGATTGTTTGTTTCACTTTGACCAGGTCTGGGATGTTAGGACTGAGAGATCCTCTGGCTGAGAACAAGCTACACCACATCAGTGCTGGATATCAACCACAAACTGTTTCCAGACACGAGAGAAGAAGATCACGATGGGGAGATGAAACCAGTTTTGATGTGATGATGGGAATCATTATTTTCTGAAACAGTATTACATATCTTATATGTATCACATGATCTGTGTCACAGTTGACTGGATGGGACTGTGTGACTTTTAAGGACATTTCATCACTCATCTGTGTGAACTGATTTATATATGAGGTTAATGTATTTTTGATGATAATTATTTTCATTGAATCTTATTTGTCTTGATGCTACTTTATCAACTTTATAGTCTATGCTTCAATAAAATGAAAATGGTGAATATTGTGTTCTGAAGATTCTTGGTAAATACATAATTTTACTATGTAGGCTCATATGTGTTTATTTTAGACTTGGAAAAACGACATATTTATTATTGGGATTATTTTTTATTTAAGACATAAACATTTTTGATCGGATTAATAACATCTGGGACATCAGTACACCAGAAAGTATTTTTTTTATATTTTAGTAGCAAATATGCACATTTTTTTGTGAAATAAAGGGAGTTACGAGATTAATTATTCTGCATTACAAAATGGTGCCATGGGCTTTTTTGTTACAAACACTTGAGGGATAACTGAGAATGTAGCAGGAATGATCAATGTGGATCTTGTACTGCATTAAAACCAAGAGCATATATATATATAAATTAATATTCTTAGCACTGCATGAATTTGTCCTTGTGTAATAGTGAAGTATCACAATGTGTATACATTGTCCTTCATTACTGCTTTACAGTGGGGAATAGACAAAGGCAAGTTGTTGCAGGTTCATCCATTATATTTCTTGCCATTTACTTCAAAAATCAAATAAATAATCTATTATTTTCATTATTAAATCATTTCTTTCTAATTTTTCAATGTTTCATCAGATGGCCTCACAATGTCCTGTCAAAAGGTATAATAGTCATGATGAATAGAATAGAAAACAGAGGACTGTGAAAACTGTCAGATATAAATGTGACTCAGCTCAGTTTGTTGTTCATGATGAGGAGAATACATATATGTAGGTTTTACTGCCCTGCTACCCCCAGGGGCCCAGTAGCACCCCCCGGAAGAGCCCAAAACTGTACATTTCAAATGGCTGTAAATCAGAGTCCAATTAACATATCAAAGAGAAAATAGGCAGGATTATTGCTTATGCTATGCTGATAAAATAATGTTGAGCTCAGTTTTCAGAAATAAATGGAAAGCTGGCATAAAGGCATTTTAAATATTGCTCACTGTAAAATACCACATTTCAGCCTGCCTCTCAAATATATCATAGAGGTTTGCACAATAAACATATTTAGATATCCAGTTTTCCTTAAAATAAATAATTTATTTCGTTTCGTTAATAAAAAGTTTTAAACTACATTACCCACAAGCCTCCGTCGTTCTATCTATAGAAAAGCAACACTAGGGGGCTGTTTTTGTAGTTCATTGAAGTTATGCTTAGGGTTAGGATTAAGATCTCGCTAAAGATGTCATTTTTCTCAAGATAGCAACATTTCATTGTTGACTTAATATATTACTAATGTGATGATAGCAGCAAAACATACTTTTTAACATGATGCGCTGTTTAATATGGGTTAAAAGATAGTCCAACCACAGACTGTCCTGAAAATTCATAGCCAATGAGATCAAAGCTGAGCAGCAGCGTCACACTTCCTTATCCATTTATGACAGATGTCTTTCGTTTTTCGGCTGAAGGGATATATTCGGTTAACAATCGATTAAGCTGGCTACTTATTAGATTCTGTTTTATTAACGTCTTCACCTTCCTCCGTTGTTCAGCTTGACAAAAATTGGGCAATATTGATGTGCACATGCCCAGCAGTCGCAGTTGTATCCAACAGATAGATTCCTCTCATTAAATATAAGACACATTTTTAAGATTTGTATTTTTTTTTTTTGACCAAAGACAAATATATTTACTAATCAAATGACATGCTTCTAAAATTTACATTGTATATTGCATTGTGTTTTAAAGTTAAAATTGTTCACATTTGTGTTTCTGTGATTTACCATTCTCTACCATTTGAACTCTAGGAATAAAAACAGCAAAATTATAAATTAATTAATGAATGAACAAATAAATACATAAAGCATAATATACACGCATATTTTTGTAAGGATCTTCCATTATTTATTGATATGTCAAACTCATTTAAAGACAACATGCCCAAATTACTACACTGCATCCTCTGTCACCAAGCTCGTTTTTGCCACCATAAAGAATAAAAAGGCAGTTATGTTGTAAACATTAACTATTTTCAGTATGCAAATGAAAATGCTTTCATTAAAAAACAAAACAGTAAATACAGTATGTCTTTCAGAGAACACTGGAAAAAGTGTTGTGACCAAAATGTTATACAACACAATGTAAACGTTTCAAACTCAATGAAGACATGCATGTCAAGTGTGCAATATATTTTTAATATGGAGCACTATTTTTAACTATTGTTTTCATCACTGGTTCTGTAATGTATTCATTATGAGCTTATAATTAAAACAAAGTTACATCTGCAAAAATCAAACCACTGCAAAGTCTAATCACTGATCCAGGGACCATTTCTGTGTGTGTGGGTGACAAAGAGTTAACGAGGTGAGTCCTTGTGCATGATGGAGAACTACAGCGTTACCAGCAAACAATCCTGTAAGACAGAAAGGAAGGAAATATTACATTACATTCAACTTATACATTACACTGTGTTTTGTTTAGACCATAAAAGCAGCCTCTGTAAAGATGCTGTATAATTAAATGTTAAATGCATCCATTATTGAAAGCAAGTAATTAATAGCAAGCTATAGTCATATGAATTATTTTTATAGTGTCAGATGAGACAGTCCTGGGGCTTGTACAATATCATACAAGTGTTAAACTGGATTATTAAGACTGTGATGTGTTTAGGGATCATTTTTAAGACTTTGACCCCGTCCAGATGCAGTCTTGGCCACTTGAGAGTGTGTGTACATGACAGTGTGTGAACGAGACTGTCCCCGGTCTTAACAATGCCAAAGCACAGCGTCCTTAACACACACTAAACCTCTCCAATACTGCTCCGGAGCGCTATACAAAGCTTAGTGTATCCCATCATACATGTTTTGGAATAAATCGTCAGACTTTTTGCCGAGATCTCACAAGAGGTCATGGAAAGCTGTCCAATGTACAGTATGTGAAATATTGATAATTAGATATTAAAAATCTCTGTAAACACATAAGTGTCCCATAAGGCAGTGGCTCCCAATCCTGGTCCTGGAGAAGCCCAACACTGCACATTTGAGATGTCTCCCTGATCAAACACACCTGATTCAACTCATCAGCTCATCAATGAAGTCTCCAAGACCTCAAAAGTGTGTTTGTCAGATAAGAGAGACGCCAAAACCGTGCAGTGCTGGGGTTCTCCAGGATCAGGATTGGGAAACACAGTCATCAGGTCATGAAAAGTTCGACACACACTTGTGGTCATCATGCTCACTTGAACACTAGGCCAAATACAGGAAAGACGTCAAATAAGTAATCAAGTGCTCAAGTGAAAAGATGGCAAGTGTGGGTATTTGGACAGTGCAACAGTTTAAGAAACAACAAATGCTGTACAAATTATAACAGCAGGAATGTTTGATAAAAGGGACAAACGATCACAGACTTACTGCTGCAAATATCTGCCTCCGCAGCTTTCTGTCTTCTCCATTTCTGAAGGAATCCCTCTCCAGAAACACCACTGGGCTTCCTTTACGTCTTTTCAGCTAAAAATAAAAATAAAAATAATAAAAAGGGGAGAGTAAATAAAATTGAATTATATACAGAATGTTAATAATGATCTGTGAGCAAAATATTTAGATATAATATATATATATATATATATATATATATATATATATATATATATATATATATAAACTGATATGAATGAACTGCAAGATGGAAAAATGCATGTTTTATTATTTATTTTTAATTAGATTTTTTTTTTTTTTGGATTTACATTAAAAGGTATTAAAAGCATGGTACAGAACATATGATTACTGTGATATCTGTCATATAAAAGCACATAAAAACACTAACATTACAGTGATACAAACATAGCTGGTTTGGTGATTATTGTATTGTTGTATTGATTATTAATATACCATAGTAAAACTACAGTTAAAGTTACTAATGTCCTGTTTACTGTGTTTTAACTTCACATTTCATTTATTGCTATTTTAAGTGTCGTGATTTCCATGATTTTACTACAAATACAACTTAAATCATTGATCCTGAAATTAATAATAATATAAAACGGATCGAAGGTGTATGGCACGTCACGTGACAGATAGAGTTTAATCACACTAATTAGCAGCTGTGTTCATTTATTTAAACGCAATGAAACTCAAAGACAGCCGCGGATGACCGATATAATAGAGCGATTAAACATATGGCACTAATCTGATTAATAAATAAGACAGAATACATTTTATAAAAGGCATTAAAAGAGCGTATCGAGGACTACTCACCCAAACTTTGGAACTGATAGCAAGTATCGCGATGTGTGCTGAATGAGACTTCTTGAACGTGATTTCATAGCGATAAACATCTCATGTCCTCGTGTCGAATTCTGACGCCAAAAGTTTCCCACTGAAAGCAATGAAGGTCGTAGTGCTTCGATATTCGACGCCGGGAGGCACATTTGGCGTCATAAAAGTGACGTTAGGGGCGCTTGACCATGCTTCGGTTTTTGACGCCTTTGGAGTGAGAATGGGTTGTATATTATTGATCACTTCTAAATCATTGAAATGTCAACATCATACTATTATCTCACAGTTAAAATACTTCATGTGTGTCAGAAGACATCTGTTTAACTCTCACCAGTCGGCCCTTACACTGCACCTCTGTGCCCAGTGAAAGACTTTTCAGTACTGCTGGGGACATTCGTCCCCACACTTGCAACAGGCTGTCACCTGTTAATGCAGAGCGTCTTGTTTTTTTTTTTTTAAATGAAACTCTCATTTCATGTGAAAGATTAGAGGTTTTACGTTAATGTAATTGATTTAGGAGGGACCATCCTGGTGGTGGTGGGGTGGTTGGAGGGGAAAAAACATCCTGCGGTGTTTAAGAAGATGGAGAGAAGAAGCTTTGTTATTGGTGAAGTGGAAACCATCTTGGTGGTGGTGGGGTGGATGGTGGTGAGTGAAGCGTTCAGCATCTGCAAACTCAGACAGGTGTAAGCACAGGTCTTTTATACTTATTAGAACGTGATTGGACAATTGAGAAGGTAACAAGTGACGCTAACAATTGAGTCTTCCCGTCCCGGCAAAACAGATTAACACTTCTGGATGTCTATATATGTCCACAGTAGTGTAAAAAGTAACACTGAAGCAGTGTCAAAGTTAATGAGGTCATTAAGAGTGTAAATGAGTGATGATTGGCCATTATGTTAACTTGCAGAATTACTAAAGAAGAAAATGATTTTTTTTAAACTTACCATTATAGTGATCAGTGTTTACTGTAATGGAGCTTGACCCTTGACTTTTTAATATTACATTTTATTTGGCTGCTTTAACTGAATCATAAGAGCCAGACTTTAGCAAAGAGTAAAAGTCATTATTACCAAAATAATACAAGTAAAACTTAATGCACTATAATGAGATAATATACGTCTGCTTTCCATTTGACTCACAGAAAGATTTAAAATCTTACACAATTACTGTCAGAATTATTTATTCTGTATTTACAATCATACATTTTTATGATTTTATTGACATTTTCATATACATTATCCCTTTGTAATGTAATGGGTTTGTCTGTGTGCTTACAGGTTGAAATTAAATGCATTAAAAATATACTTAAAGTGCATTTGTACATTTGTATCCACAAAATGCTTATTTGAAGTGCATTAAAATATATTAAACTGCATTTTAATATATTTCTAAAAATCAAGCTAATAAATGTATGCTTATTTGAGCTATTGAGTCATATTCTTAGCACAAGCATTCAAGTGAAGTTTTAATGCATTTTTTAAACTCATTTTAATGTTACTTTTACCTAAAGTATATTTTATGTGTACTTTGTGTAAGAAGATAGCAAAATGATTTAGGTTTTATAGGGTTTAATGTATAAGTACTTTATAACAATGTGTAGGCCCACTTCAATATTTTTTAAAATATATCCATGTGCTTCAATCTGATTTTCAAATGTAAAATATTTTGACAAACATTTCTTTATATATACCACGTTAATTCACTAGCAAAAATACATTATAGCTAGGGGTGCACATAAGTGGTTCACTGATGCTCTACAGTCGGCAGCGCTAAAGAAGCACATACTGCCGGTAACCCAAATAAAAGCTTGCTGATTTTCAGTTTGCAAATAATAATAATAATAATAATAATAATAATAATAATAATAATAATAGCATTTTACTTTTAAGTTTACTATGCAATTATTGTTTTCATATTTAATACTTTTTATTTTATATAAATAAATAAAAAATAAATTACATGCAATAATTTTGTCACTATTATTAATATTATTATATTTTTTTACATAGTTTTATTATATTTGATGGGTGACACTATGTGCAGTGTAACCAGAGATTCTCATATAAAAACTTATGTGCACCCCTGATTATAACTATATTTGCCATATTTTATAGTGTGTTCTAAGTGTCTAAGTGTATTCTTACAATCTATAAACTTCTAATGTATTATAAAAATAAAATTAAATTAAAATGTCAACTATGATTAATTCAATCTAAGAATTCTAATGTGTAAGCAAATTATAATGCATATATTCAAACACTGATGCAAAACCAATAATCATCGGTTAATTTTACAGAATTGTTTTTTTCAGTTCTGACATCTTTCCTGAACAAGAACATTATTATAACAGACTCACTGACTCATGATCAAGTCAAGCAAGTAACTTATTGTCTGGCTCATCTGATTCTCTCATCTGATTTTCATGATGAAACATTCACAGATCAAGAGTTGATTCAATCATTCAGAAGGTCAGTACGACTGCTGAGAGTCTCAGTGTGAACAAACCTCATCTCTCCATCAGTCCAACACAACTGACTCATTTCAGAGAATAAAGAGTCAAACAGTCAAACTCATATTTGAGTGATTGTGTTCCTCTCAGAATAGAGCAGCTCCATCAGCAGATGTTCAGCGTCCTCACAGGAGCTTCATGATACAGTAAAACTACACAGAGTCAACACACAGAGAACCAACAGTGATCTGTTTCAGTGTTTGAGACTCATAATTTGATTACACAGAATAGTTTCATAATTTCCTTCATCTGCAGGTGTTTTCATGATTCACTGAGTGACATTTGATTATAAAATATGAGCTTGAGTTCTGGGGCATCATTTATGAAGATGCACATAGAATTTTCTGAAATTATCTACGAGTGATTCATAAAACCAAATAAATAAATAAATAAAAAACCACACAATTATTATTATTATTATTATTATTTTTTTAATACAGGCACAATATGATTGAATTAAACACATCAGCCTACAAAATGTCCAGAAATATGACTTTATGGTTCAGAAGAAGTTATTAAAAGTCTTTATTATTATTATAATTTTATTTTATAAATATTTAATTATTTTGATGGTATGTATGTGTACAGTTTCATACTAATGCTCTTTTGAACAGATACAAATATTTTCACATAATTTTTCATCATTTATGTCTTTGAAAATCTCAATTTGTTCCTCACTTTTAGGATGAATCCTACATCATTTAGGATTCGATCATACTTCCATTTTAAAAATGAAGCTTGTGACAAATTCAAAAACACAAAAATAAGTCAAAGACAAAGATAAAATATAGTTTTATTGCTGAAATTTGATTAAATAATATCCAGTAGAGTTAAAAAACAGCTGTTAAGTTTTAATTTTTAGATTTAATTGTGCTTTTATTTTTACTTCTGTAAATATTAATCAGATTAATATTAATCTAATATATCTCTGAACAAAACCAGCAGACGATCATTAAACACCTCAAGATCTGAATATTTAACTCTTAAAAATATGTTTAGAAAGCAGATGATCTTTAATATTATTACGTTTTTTAAATAATTAGTAATCAGTAAAATAATTAAAGACTCACTATAGAGAG
This sequence comes from Carassius gibelio, assembly GCF_023724105.1. NCBI lineage: Eukaryota > Metazoa > Chordata > Actinopteri > Cypriniformes > Cyprinidae > Carassius > Carassius gibelio. The sequence continues at coordinate 20,044,333 of NC_068420.1, forward strand.
TGTCTGTGTGATTTATAAAGCTCATTATCATCATAAAGTATTAAAACATTTATTATTTTGTTGAACATGAACAGATCTGAGACTGACAGCTGTCTGTTCTGTGTATGAAGAGCATTTACATACAGAGACACTTTGCATGAGAGTGTTTATAGAGCTGTGAGTTTAACACTTCATGACTGAGAGCAGAACAGAACACAATCTTCATCATCACACAAGACACAACAACAACAATGAACAACATCATCATCCTCATCTGGACTCTGACGCTCTGCATTCAGGGTAAATATCTTATAATAAATCACAAACTACAACATCTCATATTCTATGCACTAGTATGATTAGTTAATCAAAATGTTAAATAAACAACTAAAATGTCTTATTTCAGAGATCTGGGGACAAATAACAGTGACGCAGAATCCAGAAATAAAATCCATCAATCAAGGAGAAACTGTATCGATCAGCTGTAAAACCAGTCAGACACTTACTAGCTGTGGTACCTGTCTGTCTTGGTATCAGCAGAAACCTGGAGAAACTCCTAAACTCCTCATATATTACATAAGCAGCCTCCAGTCAGGAACTCCTTCTAGATTCAGTGGCAGTGGATCTGGCACTGATTTCACTCTGACCATCAGTGGAGTCCAGACTGAAGATACAGGAGACTATTACTGTATGGGTCACTACTATATCAGTAGCTGGGTGTTCACACAGTGATAAAGAGTCGTACAAAAACCTCCGTCAGTCAGAGTCACAGTGACTGCACTGATACAGCTGAGAGACACTGCAGCTGCTGATGAGAGGATCACAAACTTAATTCCAATTTTAATTAATTATTTTATAAATGTTTTAATGAATAATTTAGGTGGATTATAATTGTACACTCTATATACAGCAGATGAACGTACAATACTCTTTGATCAATGTTTTTTTCATCCCACTTTATATTCGGTGGCCTTAACTGCTAATGTCCTTTACATGTATCTCACCTCAGTAGCAGCAGAAGTGTTTTTGCAAGAAACTATGAACACAATAAGTACATTGCACCTATTTTCTGATGCAAGAACATGATAGTTAAAACCATATAATATAAAGTGGAACCAGAGGAACTATCAGTCAACTGTCAGAAATGATCTGATGTAAGAGAGAACAGACGAGAAAGAAAAAAACACTGTCCTAGTTTTATCATTCCAAGTTCTCTCAAATTTATTTGTTTATTTATTTTAATCCATAACACCAACTTAAACTATGAATGCTTGGAGCACCTGGACAAACACTACGTGCATGTTCCTCCGTTAGCTCTCCGGCTTCCCAGCGTGCTTTGCTGAGGGTCAGGACACTACTGCGGCTGTAGCGGCCGTCCTGCTCACTCTCTGCGCTGGTCACAACCCCCTCGGTGACCTCTGAGCCGTCCAGTGTCCAGCTCACCAGCGCCCCCTGTGGAGAGTAAGAGCTGAGCAGGCAGAGCAGTGCGGCTGAGTCTCCAGAGATCTGCAGAGAAGAGGGCGGCAGCAGAGACACTGAGGGCTTCACTGTGGGACCAGCTGCAGGAGACAAACACAACACATTCACAAACACAGAGAAAACACACTGCAGCTCCAGCACTCTTCTGCCCTGCAGCATTCACAGCATTTCAACAGGACTTTCAGCAGCAGACATGAGGAGTGCAGTCAACATCACTACAATCTCATCATTCATGATATTCAACATCACTACAGCCTATATATATGCAATATACAAACTACACAATCACTATATTAATTTCAGTCAAACCTCATAAATAAAATCTAACATATTAAGACTGCAATCAGTGAAAACAGAAATATCTTATATATTTAAGCAGATATTCTCTCATATTTCTTATGTGCATTTTTTTTATTTGCAATGTAATAATGCAATGTTAACACTTCAGCTCAGAACAAATTATATAATACGAATAAGAACATTAAATGAACTAGAAAAGTAATTATACATTCATATTCAATTGCCACTTATTTAATGTATTATATTTTCAAAAATATGAAGTATATAATTTTGTAAAACTAGCTGGAGGCAGATGACTCTGGAAGCCAGACATTACATTAACAAATGGCTGCACCTGCTCTTTACATAATTTGGAGAAAATAAAAAAATATTTTTTCAAATCACATAAATAGCTGAATGCTACTCTCTTTATCTTGGAACTTCTTTATTATCAGATGCTTTCAGTTACAGTTTTTTTACAATTGCTATGACAGTTTTTCAATACATTTAACAAGTTTACTAAACTCTTAACGCACCAACAACAACAACAAAAAACAAAACAAAAAAACAAAACAAAAAAACACACAATTAGCAAAACGGTTAATTTCATGCTCAAAATCACACTTCAAAAACTAAACCCCAAAACTAATTTTCTAAATACAATAATAAACTAACTCAATACACTACTGTATGTCTAACAAAACACTGCAAACATGTTTCAAAATCAAATAATTATTCAAAACACTAAGACATGTTCTCTTCCAACAGGAACATTTAGTCAATCATAACATGAAACATAAAAAAACACTATCATCAGCTGAAATTACAGAAACTGCATTATTTTATAATGCATATAATTATTTATATTATATTTATATATATATTATTTTGTGTCAGGTCTGCCCTTATAGACAGTATATTGTTGATCATAGATTGTGTTTTTCACTGTAGTTTCTTTTGAAGCCTCTCTACATTTTTGTTTCATTGCGTTTAGTAAATGCATGCATTTTGTTTCTTTTGCTGCAGAAATTCAATACAAAAAATAATGACCATGACAGAGTACACTCAAAAAATGGCAATGGGCAGATTGTTCAATTTGCACAAATGCATTTCGTATTTCCTACATGATTATTTTGTTTCTCATCTAAACATATTTTAGTCTTGTGCCATTTATTTAATGCTGACGAATATTCAACCTGTTAGAAATAATCATGTTTAAATAATATAAATTTGTAGTGTTTTCTCTGGAAACTCCGCCCCCTGCGGATACGCAAAGGAAAAACAGTTCGCCATCTTCTCTCTTGCTTTGGATGCTTTGGATGCTTTGGATGCAATGCTAAACCTTGAAGGTAATTAACATTTTGAACTGAAATGCTATTGAGAATCAGTTTGTAGTCAGTTGTTAACGTATTTTCACTGAGGTAAACGTTTTTATGTAAGTTACCTTAACATTTCTGATTTCATGGAAAGGCAAAAGTTAGTGCGAATGTTTAACAGTAACAGTTACCTGTTTAACATAACTTTTATTAACGTTTTCAAATTGTGTACATTCCTTAAGGCATATGTATTCCTATTTTATTCTGTGTATGACAACTAATTATCTTCAGGGAGGGATGGCACCAAATACTTTTGGGTGGTGTAACGTTAGGGGATATAACAGAACGTAATCGACTTAAATTGGGAAATACCAAAAAATCATGCCACACTCAAATTTACTGTCATATTTCAAATCCGCACTAAAATCTTATATGCTCTTGTGTTTTATGCTGGAAAATAGTTATTTCCGGTTCGCGAACAAATCGTTTAATTTAATCGGTTCTTAGTGAACCGTTTGAACCAGTTCACCAAATCGAATTGAATCGTTTGAAACGGTTCGCGTCTCCAGTAAGCATTAATCCACAAATGATTTAAGCTGTTAAACTTTTTTAAGGTGGCTGACACTCACTCTGAGTCAAAATAAAACAGTATCCTTGAGTAATTCATGTACTCAAACAGTACACTGACTGAACTGCTGTGAAGAGAGAACTGAAGATGAACACCGAGCCGAGCCAGATAACGAACGAACACGCCCACTGCTGGAGCGCTTCTCGTTCTAGAGTCAAGAACCGGTTGCATCGGTTGTCGGATCACCAGTACACTGAACCAACTGAACTGAGAATCGTTTCTGTCGGACGCGTCTCATTTTAGGATCGATGAGCTGATGATCCTGCGCATGCGTGTAATTTTACAAGAGGAGAAAATTAAATGTGTAAACTATCAAGACAAAACTTTTGCAAATGGTAATCTTCCAGGTCTATGGCGGTTAAAATAGCAAGTAATCCACAAATCACATGCGTGCTGGAAGCCTAGTCAGTACGAATCACAGATAGACTAAGATCTATTAAAAACATTAACTACTGTTCACTAATTAAACTCATAGTAAGCCTTACTGTTACAATAATCATTTATCACTTTATTTTTTTAAGTTAAGAAGGAAATGTGCTCAATTCTCTAAAATCATTAACTAGCCTACCACTGAGAAAATGTTATTGCTTTAAAACGAATGTATTTTTTTCTTATATTTTACAGATATGAGATTCATCTAGTCAAGTGCAATTTGACCTGCAAATGCTCTATAGAAGTGGTGAGTATTTTTGTCAATCTACTGCAAGTAAATTTGATTGCCTTTTTTCTATTTTCAGTATTCCTCTCTATTAGGGCTGGGTAAAATATTGATTTCTCGATTTTTTCTTCTTAAATACCAGGAATCTATTAGTCATCCTGTTTTCAGTTGATGAATGAATGGAACATTGTAGTGCACATCCCATCCAATAACTCACAATAATCTTTGTGCTTTGTTATTATTGGTATGAAACAAAGTCTCAGATTTCAAATACGTCTGTTTCCTTACTAAATTCAAAAACATAAATACCGTTTTGGTGCTGTGGCGTGAGATCGCTCAGGCTCAGCTCAAGAGAAGCACATGATCCTCTCTTCCTCAATAATACCAGTTACAGCGCGAAATAAACATGAATGAGCATCAGGGCTGTCAACTAATATTCTAAATTTGAATATATATTCAAAAAGGTGAAAATTAGAAACGAAGGTGAAAATTTTAACACTATAAAAGAATCATGTAAAACCAAAACCCAGTTAACCTTGAGATTATTAGTAGAACAAAATATATGGATATTAGAACATGTACAACTAATTAGTGCTGGGCGGTTGACCAAAAATACAGTTTTTTTTTTTTTTTTTATTATACCTGTTTTCCGGTTTATGATGGTTTAGGTGTCTAAACAAGCAGCACGTGCTGTCAGTGATTTCAGCCACTAGAGGTCGCTCTCACACTGTATAATGAAAACAGAGCCTTCTCAGCCGCTGCAGCAACAGACCCAACCCGGGAAACTTTCAGCCGCTCCAGCAAAGTACGAAACACGGAAAACTATCGGCAGGGATTTTTGCAGATAACCGACTGTTCCACCAATCAACTATCGGTGCCGATTAATCGACCTTTAATCCCGATGCACTACATCTTCAATTTTCAATTTTACTTCACAAGTGATGTGTGCGCGCGTGTGCGTGTGTTCACCTATTCGGGAAGTCGCAGTGACATTCCAGTTAAGGTTTCAAGGGAGTAAAGCCCTTTTTTTTCAGTGTAGCTTTATAAAGTGTACAGTTTATGTAAAAAAAAAAAAAAAAAATACAGACACAGAATTGCTGCAGTAAAGACTTTATTTGCAACAGGACATTAGAAAAGGAAATAAAACAAAAATGCAAGAAAAAAATGCAATATAGCTGTCATGTATTTATTATTTGTGTCATTATGTGAAAATACTAAATTTACAGAACAGAAAAAGCCACAGTAGAATAAAAAGTAAATAATTTTACGTTTGGCCACATGTTCTCATCCACATCACACCTGATATCTTCTCTGGCAAGGCATCTGGGGAAGTATCTTTTGGTATGCTTTATCCTCTTCTGGTATTGTTCAGCTGTAATGCCTTGGCATGCAGCATCAGAATCAGAAATTAGAAAGAGCTTTATTGCCAAGTATGCTTACGTATACAAGGAATTTGTTTTAGTGACATAAGCTTCCAGTACACAGAGACAACAACAAATAGAAAAAAAAGATATTTACAAATTGGCAAATAAATAAGTGTATAAACAATTGTGCTATAAATGATAATGGAATAGGATTGAGTGAGATGCAGGAATGTTCTAGGATGGAGGTTTAACAAATAAATATAAGGATATTGCACGTTTATAAGCATAAGTAGGGAACATTTAACTGTTCATGAAGTAGATTGCCTGGGGGAAGAAACTGTTCTTGTGCCTTGCCGTTCTGGTATTTGCGGCCAGATGGCGAAAGTACAAAGATGGGGTGACTTGGATGTGAGGGATCCAGAGTGATTTTCTGAGCCCTTTTCCTCACTCTGGATGTATACAGTTCTTGAAGGGTGGGCAGGGGAGCACCAATAATCCTTTCAGCAGTCCGAACAGTTCTCTGTAGTCTTCTGATGTCTGATTTTGTTGCTGAACCAAACAAGACAGTTATTGAAGTACAGAGGACAGACTCAATGACGGCCGAGTAGAACTGTTTTAACAGCTCCTCTGGCAGGTTAAACTTCCTCAGCTGGCGAAGCATCCATTGTATCCTGGCATCTCCCTCAGTGGGGTTGAGGAAAAGGGAGTAAGGGCCAAGGAAAAGAGACATCATTGACTGTCTGATCTGGGAATGGTGGGATGCACATTGTTCCATGTGACACATATATTGCCAAATGGTCCCCCACCTGTCCCCTTTCTCTGGCACCAGTCTTTGGTACTGATCTTCTAAAATCTCACATTTACGCAGGAGTGCACTTTTCAACACAAGATCAGCCCAAATAGGTCCTCTTTTACTGTATATAGAATGATCATGCGAACACCTGAGTGTGGTTCCTGGATGGGAATCAGCTGTGATTTATATACTTGCATAACTGCAATAAGCTGTTTCTCATTAGCAATGGAATAAAATACAGGGAATATATTTGTGTTTCAATTCACAATATGAACAGCTGTTCACTTTGACTTTAACCTGTAAGTTAGTCTTAGAACATGATGTTATCTGGTCTGGCATACAGTGTGAAAGCATTTGTAAATTTGACTGTAAAATTACATTGTTTTGGTCTTGGTTGAGCTTGTGTGTAAAAGAAGTTCAAGCATTTTAAATTGGTGTTGACTGTATGCATTTTGTATCAAAGCAACAAGAAATGTGTTAATTGTAAAGCCTACAAAGACGGATGTTGTGCTAACCTTGTTAAGAGTTTAGGAAACTTGTTAAAGGTATTGAAAAAACTGTCATAGCGATTGTAAAAAACTGTAATAGACAAATGAATCATGCATGACTAGATTATATGAATAAGTTATGAATATGTTATTTCTACAGCAGCACTGGAAACTGAAAGTGTTGCATCTACACTGATAGCGGTATAATGTCTAAGACATTATATTAGCAGCTGGAGTTGTTGTGAATCCTGCCCACTTCTTTGCATGGTCAGCACATGCTTCAGTGCTCTGAGAGTGTTTATAGAGCTGTGAGTTTAACACTTCATGACTGAGAGCAGAACAGAACACAATCTTCATCATCACACAAGACACAACAACAACAATGAACAACATCCTCATCCTCATCTGGACCACTGCAGCTTTTATTCATGGTAGAATTATCATTTGTGACAATAATATTATGCTGTTGCTGTTTTATAGCATTTTAATATGCCAATGTTATGCTATAAGTGAAATTTACATGTTTATTGTTTATTGTGACTCAGCCTAAAGTTAAAACTGTCCAGCTCGGTCAAACAGCTACAATAGAGTGTAGTCTGGATGTAGGACTAACCTATAATGATTTGGATTGGTATCAGCAGAAACCTGGAGAAGCTCCTAAACTCCTCATTTATTACATAAACAGCCTCCAGTCAGGAACTCCATCTAGATTCAGTGGCAGTGGATCAAACTATGGAAGTGATTTCACTCTGAGCATCAGTGGAGTCCAGACTGAAGATACAGGAGATTATTACTGTCAGAGTTACCAGAGTGGTCCAGTGTTCACACAGTGATAAAGAGTCGTACAAAAACCTCCGTCAGTCAGAGTCACAGTGACTGCACTGATACAGCTGAGAGACACTGCAGCTGCTGATGGAGGATGAGATTAAACACATTTACTTTATTTATTATTTACTTTTAGTTCTTTGGAGATTTAAAGGTGCCATATGCAGAAATTGAGGTAAAAATATCCATAACATGACCTACACGCATCAAAAGAATGAGAAGAAATAAGGGCGATGATGTCATTAAAAAAATATCAAGTTATAGTGCTGCAGAGATATCAACCTTAATTAGCATTAGCATTACTAGCCCCGGCCGACAGGTGTTGTAATACCAGTTTCGGCCGTGGGAGGCGGTATGCGGGCAACATATCCAACAGCCAACCTGCAATACACGAATAACTCGCACGGCTTGTGGGCGTGTACTTGAACCTGATGTCAATCGTGTGGAAAGTACAGCCCACTACTTTCAGTTCAGGGAAAAGAGCGGAAGGATAGCTGAAGCCCTTGGCAAGAGACCAACACCCGCTACAGGGAAACAACCGCGCTCGGAATCACAAATCAAATCCGATAAGAATACCAGGGTAAATATCGGCACTGCTTTTAATCGCTGGAGACAACTGATGGACCTGAAAGAAATGAGGTTCGACTCCGAACTTGCAAGTTAGATGCTGTTAGTATTTCGCTAGAAGTTTGTTTTATATGTTTGTGTATTTGCTTTCGGGAAGTTATAACATAGAAATGTATCAAAGGCTGTTCGATAAACATGCTAATGTTAGCGATGGCTAACCGTAGCTGCGTTTGATAATTAGCTAGCTATAACCTAACGTTACCCATTTTATTATATAGGGCTGTGCATGTCTTTACTCATGTACATCTCATCAGTAAAGACGCTTCTGTAATTAGGAGTATATCTCCAGCACGTGATCAGGATTGCCAGGTTTTCACAACAAATCCTGCCCAGTTGCTTCTCAAAACTAGCCCAATCTCGCTTCCAGAAGGTTCCCCGATAAAACATTGCTTCCCGGGGTTAAAATATAGTTTTTTTTAGCAGGGTTGCCTTGGCATAATTCGCATTTTAGGGGCTAAATATCACGTTATTTGTATTGGGGTCGCTGTGACCAGCGGACATGAAAAACAACCACCACAGACTTGGCAACACTGGTTGGCATTTACTACACAGAGCCGTAATTCACTGACAATCTACACAACATCGATGTTAAAATCACAGGCGATTCTTTGTCGATTTTGAAATCAATTTTGTGTTAGTTGTCGGTAGAGTAATGCTCTGTGCAGTAACTGCCGCTCCACCTGAACCAGTGTTGCCAAGTCTGCGATTGTTTTTCATGTCCGCGGTTTGAAGCAATCCCAATACCAATAACGTGATATTTAGCCCCTAAAATGCTAATTTTACCAGGGAAACCCCTCCCAAAAATTTATATGTTAACCCCGGGAAGCAATTTTTATTGGGGAACCTCCCGGAAACGCGGTTGGGCTAGTTTTAAGAAGCAACTGGGCAGGATTTGTTGTGAAAACCTGGCAACCCTGATCTGAACGCACAGGCTGGAGATATACTGGAGATATACTGGAGATATACTGGAGATATACTTCTAATTACAGGAGCGTCTTTACTGATGGGAGGGGCATGAAAATCGCATTCGATTTTTTGCACAGCCCTATGTATCATAACTAACCTGCTCTGTCTAGTCTGTTGGTCTCCGTGTCCTCTTTGCTTCGTGGTTTTTCTGTGCGTGAAAAAATTGATGTGTGGCGTGAAAGCGTGTGAAAAGAGTCAATTGCGTGTGTCTCACGGTGAATGCTTGAGAGTTGGCACATTAGTTCTCAAGGAGAATAAAGGACAGGTTGATTATTGTTGTTTAGCGTTTGTATTCATCTATGATGTGTCCCTGTTTGCCTACAGGGACATAAAAAAATTAATTAAAAGTGATACGTGGACCAAGGTGTCTGAGATTGTTCATTTTAAGTAAAGGATCCTAATATTTCGTCCACAACAATATTTAATGAGGTTATAACTCCTTGTGTTTAGTCTGCACGAGATCAACAAGCTTGTTTGCTTTGCGGCCGCTTTAAATACAGAATAAGCATTCGATCGACGTTAGAGCGTCTGAGAGCACATAAATCTTTCTGCAGCATCGTGAGCAAAGCAGCAAGAGCGATTTTTGACGCTCTAGACGCCAGGCGGTGTGAACGCACAGTTAGGATTCGGCTATGACTAGTGTTGTTGTGAAAGTAGGGGCGGAGCATAGAGACTATGCCGTTTCTCGTTTGTTACTCTAGAGTAGACCAATTCACTTTATTGAGGCATACTGCCCCCATCTGGTATGGAATGTGGAGTATGACTTGATTTTTTTTGCCAAACATTACAGATGGCACCTTTAAACAGTTCTTGGTGTGTCATTATAGGCTCTTCAAATCAGTGCACGGAAAGTATGGACCATGTAATAGCAGACTTGAGGAGATACATTATATAAAAAACATATTTTTTATATGTTATTTATTTTTATTATTATGATATGTTTTGACATATGCCAATAACTTAAAACATGTAATGATAATATTACAATTTGGTTACTACATCTTAGTCATTTGCCATATCACAAGAAGGTGACACAAACATATATATATATTTTTTTTTTTCTTTGTGTACAGCATGTGGTATTTTTGAACTCAAACACACAAACCACTATTGGACACATGTTTCAATGTAGGACTGAAAAGTGTTCCTTCTGGCACTATTGGTGGTTTTCTCGATGTACCTGGAGTAAGAGGCTCTTTGAGGATTTTCCCACACAACTGACTCATTTCAGAGAATAAAGAGTCAAACAGTCAAACTCATATTTGAGTGATTGTGTTCCTCTCAGAATAGAGCAGCTCCATCAGCAGATGTTCAGCGTCCTCACAGAAGCTTCATGATACAGCTGTGTAAAAGCACACATGCACTCTTTTCTGCTGTTGTTGGTGAAAGCAGAGCAGATGTCAGATGAGAGAGAGTAAAGCTCAGTGTGGAGAATGATTGGAGTCTCTCATGTGCTGTTGGTCTCGATGTGAGACATCAGTGAGAATCCAGAGGAGAGAGTGAGTGGATCTGCTCTGAACAATGATCTCTCCTCACTTCTCATCACGAGAGAGTCAGGCTGCTGCTCCAGATGTTCAGACCGTCCTTCTGCAGGACTCCAGCACTGCTGTCCTGAGACCTGATGTTCCCAAACACCTTCAGCTCCGGCTCCAGTCTGAAGAGAAGCTTGAGTTTGTCTCTCACATCAGTTTTGCTGATCTTTGTGGAAATCTCTTCACACTCACTGCAGGAGAAATGATGCCTGACAATCAGAGAACACATCGTCTCAACACATCAGCATTTATATTATATTATTAATATTTATATTTATATTATAACACATTGATAGTGATTGGCCTTTACCTCTCTGCTCACAGCAAGTAGCTTAGGAAACAAATAAATGATGTAAAAACAAGATTAATACCTAATTAAAAGTACTGTAGCTGTTGAAAGCATCATGGTAAAGTTTTGAAAAGTGTAAAACCAGAAAATCTTACCAAACTGTGCTGCAAGAAACAGCTATTTCATAAGAATTAGTTACAATATGTGTGTTAATATCTTTGAAAATATATACAGTACAGACCAAAACTTTGGACACACCTTCTCATTCAAAGAGTTTTCTTTATTTTCATGACTATGAGTCACACTGAAGGCATCAATAGATATTCTTAACCTAGATGGATATAAGCCCATTAATAAAAATAGGCTTGGCCGTACCGGTGGTGGTGTTTGTTTATATGTTCACTCCAGATGTCAAATTAATGTTTGTGATGACATTGTCTTAGATGACAATCATTCTGATTCACTTTTTGTGGAGATAAATCTCACTAATGCAAAAAAAGTCATAGTAGAGTGATTTATCGTCCCCCTGACTCTGACCTTGATGTTTTCGAGGGTAAATTGGAGGACATATTATTCTCCATAAACAAAAAAAAACAAAGATTGTGTCATAATTGGGGACTTCAATATTGATGTATCCAAAGATGACGTTGTAAAAAGAGACTTTGTAAATAACTTGCATTCATTTTCTTTTTTTTGTACCATAAATCAATTTACCAGAATAACGCCCTCCACTAGGTCAGTTATTGACAATATCATCACAAACATTCGAAATACTAGATTAGAATCTGGAGTAGTGTTATCTGACATTACTGACCATTTTCCGATTGTATTGTTTCTAGATATTGCAACAATCCTGATACTGCTTATGACAACTTGATAAATGAAATTACAAACTCTATTTGTTGTACTATCCCTGAAAAGAACGCCGGACATTGCGCGACTGGTCTCAACCCCTGGCTCACAAAGGGTATTTTAAAATCTATCACCCATAAAAATAAGCTTTATAAACGTTTCTTAAAATGCCCAAGTGTTATGAACAAGGATATATATACTAGTTACAGGAATAAACTCACTAATATAATAAGGAAAAGTAAAAATAACCACTATACATATCTCATAAAAGCATCACAGGGTGACTCTAAGAAGTCCTGGAAAGTGCTAAATTAAGTCCTTAACAAGAGCAAAAACAATGTTGTGCTTCCTAATGTTGTGGGCTTACCCTCAAATCTGGATAACAAATATACGCATGACATTAATTTAGCAAATAATTTTAATAATTACTTTAACTCTATTGGGGAAAAACTCTCTAACAAAATAGTTCAACCGCAGGGTATCACTTTCGACCATTATTTACGGGGCTCTTATGCACATTCTTTTTTTATGAAACCAACTAATTGTGATGAAGTCTATAAAATAATTAGAAATTTACGAAGTTCGGACACTGCTGGTGAGGATGAAATTTGTGGTAAAATTCTGAGAGCCATAGCATTTAATATCATGGAGCCATTGACTTATTGTATTAATCTCTCTCTGCTTGTTGGAATTGTACCAAAAAGGACAAAAATTGCCAGAATGATACCAGTGTTTAAATCTGGGGATAAAAATGATATGTGCAATTATCGTCCAATATCAATCTTGCCCACAATTTCTAAGGTTTTAGAGAGAGTAGTGTACAATAGGCTATATGGCTACCTTGATAAATTAAATATTATTGCTTCTTCTCAATATGGTTTTAGAAAAAACAGAGCCACATGCATGGCGGTACTCGATCTGATCGACAAGATCAATGATGCCATTGATAAAGGCGATAGCGGTATTGGTATTTTTTTAGATTTATCTAAGGCGTTTGAAACTATTGATTTTGACATCTTATTGAATAAATTACACCATTATGGAGATAGAGGATTAGCCCTTAGCTGGTTCAGAAGTTATTTGTTTGGTACACAGCAGTATGTAAGTATCAAGGAACATTGACAATTGACAATTAATAAAAAAATTATCAAAATACGTTTGATTCTTTTTCAAAATAAGAAAATTTCTCCCACAGTCAGCATTGTCATCTTATATAAAACCTTGTTTGAATCTCATATAAACTATTGCAATGTCATATGGTGTAACACTTTTACTAGCTACCTGAAAAAAATACAGTCTTTACAGAAAAAAATTATATGGGTATTAACGTGGTCTGAGCCAAATACCTCTTCACGTCCCTTGTTTTATCGCCTTGGTCTATTAAGACTTACCGAATAAAATACTTTTCATAATGCCTGTATGATATTCCAGGTTGTTCATAAGTTAAATTACAGGTTGTGTGAACTTGTCCCAATTAGCAGACCCCAGCATACATATCACACAAGGGAAAAACATTTAATTACTGGTAAAATAAGACGATTGAAATGTACGAGCCTGAGTGCTGTCTGTAGAGGTCTGCAGATTTGGAACGAGCTTGAGGAAAACCTTAAATTGATGCATTCTGTCTCCATTTTCATGAAAAATCTTAAGGAAAAACATATACTTTTTGATAATTTTGAAAGTGTTACATTTGTGCTGGGATCGTTTATTTGCTGTAGTGTTTGTCTTGTTGTATTTATATTTATTTGTGTTTATGGATTGAGTTTTTTGTTCTTGTATGTTATATGTTGTATGGTGTTATTGGGCCCCCTCCTAAAAGCTTTTAGTAGCTTCTTTGGGGTTTCCCCTTTTTACACACATTAACCTTTCTGTAACTATTGTTAATTTTGTCTTTAAAAATGATGAAATGTGTGAAATAAATTCTTCAAAATCAAATCAATCAAGGGCTGTTTGACCAAGAAGGAGAGTGATGGGGTGCTGCGCCAGATGACCTGGCCTCCACAGTCACCGGACCTGAACCCAATCCAGATGGTTTAGGGGTGAGCTGGACCGTAGACTGAAGGCAAAAGAGCCAACAAGTGCTAAGCAACTCTCGGGGAACTCCTTCAAGACTGTTGGAAGACCATTTCAGGTAGTGATGGGTCGTTCGCGAATGATCCGACTCTAAGAGCCGGCTCTTGTAGGTGAACGACGGGAGCTGGCTCGCATATCTGAAGAGCCGACTCTATTTAAAAAAAATATATATATAGCCTATAGAAATTAAATCATTATGTAATAATGAAATAATGGATGCATTTTTTTTTTTTTAAGGAGCCGTATGTAGGATTGTGGCCTAAACTGGTACTGCAATCACTATAAAAATACTGCAGAGCGGTGTAGCCCCTCCCCCTCCCCCGAGGTTGCCAGATGAGCTGCAGGATTCAGCAGAAACGTAGGCTGCTTCATCGAGCTTCCAATGGCAGGTGACGATTATGTATTTAAAAAATTTACTAATTGTCATTAGTTAAATATAATCGTAAAGATTTATGCTCGTATGTGACAGTATAATCGTAAAGGTTTATGCTCGTATGTGACAGACAGAACGGTAACTGTTAGTCTAACTTGTAACGTTATTTATCTGTCATTAATGTAAGTACAAGCACAAGCCTGTCACTGTGTAACCAATATCAAAGATACAGCTATTCATTTAGCTGACGCTATAAGTGAAAGTGGCCAGCTGTATTTTTTTTACTTACCCTGCAGCACACGTCCATAACGCTAAATGACATTCTATTATTTTTGGCTGTAGAACTTGCATGAAAAACAAGTTGGCTACAAAACATTCCAAATGGCCCAAATTTTTCACATCATAGGCTACACTGTGCTTTTCATTAGTGTTATGGATATTAGAAAAAGTAATTTTTCCTTGGAATTGTACCTACTGTAGTGCTTCCAAACCATCACTAACATAGTACATAGCCTAAAAGTTGATAATGTTTATTTTGAGTTAGCACTTGTACTGCTCTCACTTGTTGCAGCCTGATTTAGACCTCAGTTATGAGGTGCCCGCTTTCCTAAGTGAGGCTGATGAGAGCTGGGAAGGCGAGAGGAGGCGCAGACAAAGGAAAAGAAGAGCAAAAGGGAGAGGGACAAGAGTAGAACGTGCAGGTCTTGGTCCAGTAGACACAGAGCAGAGAGAAGGAGAGAATTTAGAGGGAGGAGATGGACCAGGTGGAAGAGGCTAGAGAGCTGGAAGAGAGAGTGCAGATGTTTCAGGGGGAAAAGGAGAGAGTGTGGGCCCTGCACCAGGTGACAGAGGCCATAGAAGTGGAAGAGGCCAGAGGGGTGGAAGAGGCCAGAGGGGTGGAAGAGGTCAGAGAGGTGGAAGAGGAGATAATGCAGGTCCAAGTACTGGAGTTGGCAGCAGAGGAAGGAGAGGGAGAGGAGGCAGAGATGCAGAGGAAGAGAACAGAGTTCAGATGATCCAAATTGACCGAAGGGTCCGGACAGACGTTTGTTTCCAGAATATGCTACACAATTGATAGACTTTAGTAAAATTATGTCTTGTGATAAGTAGTCACCATTTGAATCAATGTTAGCATCTTTGTTATTTTTAATCAAATGTAAATAACACATTTTCTATTATGGTTTGTTTACTTTGGCACTCATTCAGGGCATGAGTGAAGTGAGGCTACGAGCACTAGCAACCCAGGTCTTCTCCCGGAATCCTGGATTAGTTTTTGATGCACTTCCTCCATTGGACAGCACAACCCCACCTAACGCTGCTCTTCCATGGTGCACCTTTGGGAACTGCAGGGAAATGGCCACAGACGCTGAAAGGGACTACTGCATCAGCAAATTGGCACATTTTGATCTGTATTGTCTGGAAGATGGTTATTTGCGTATTCACAGAGATTACAGAGATGATAAGTTGGCGGTAGCTGAAGTTATAGAGCCAGGAGATGATAACAGACAATTTAGGTATGCTGCTTATCGTCAATACATCTTTTGGCAGCATCGGTCACTGGGTCTGGGTAACCGTCGTGTTATTCCCAGCCTCTGTATATGGAAAATAAGGGACAAATACCCTGACCCCCAAGGCCAGTACACTGGCTTTGTACCCACCATTTGATACCATTCTAACGTGAACAGTTAAATTCAAGTTATTTATTGTTGTATATATGGTTTAACAAATTGTTTTTTGATTTGATCTGTTTTTTGGTTTGTTTGTTTGTAAAAAGCCTTCCTCATTTTTTCAATAAAAAAAGTTTATTTAGAATAACAATACTATGCTTTTTACAATGAAGAGAAACAGTATATAAAACGGTATAATGATAAATGTTACACAGTATAAATAGAAAACTAGACTCTGTACTGTTTAAACTTTTAGACTGAAATTTTTGATAAGCAGCTTGTGACACAAAAGTTTACATGGCCATGAAGATGGTCAGGGTTGTGAGGCTCTGGAAACTGGGCTTCACAGGTCTTTAGTCTGGAATGTTGACACTGAGGAGAGCAAAATAAAACCTGAAGTTAGTTTATTTCAAACTTGGAAGTGTTATGCATGACATCTGACTTGGTGTGTGGCATGTAGCCCAAGGTGCAAAATAAATAAATTGGGATTCAACCTACCAAGACCTCTCCTGACTTGGGTGTGCAGGAGTTCCTCAATGGTTGGTGCCGGCACAGGGGGAAGTGGGCCGTACCTTCTGGGGTCAACAGGTCGTAGTGTCCTCCGTCTGGGCATCCCCTTACCAGCTAATCACTTCTGAAGGATCATAGCTTGCAGTTCTGGGATGTAGCCAGAGTTCAGACACTTCAGAGTGTATAGCATATACCTGCGAGCATTCTTCTTGTACAGCCCCCTGTACCTGTACTGAAAGCAAAAAGGGGAGGGAAGAAGACATTTACATTCCAAGGGACATTTTTTGTAGTGTTTAAAGGGATACTCAACCGAACTCACCCTCATGGTGTATATGATGATAGAATTTTCATTTTTCGGTGGAGTATTCTTTACACGGTGTTGTAATCTGGTATAAAACAATAGCATGTAGATGTGAGCAAGTCACTTCCTGTTTGCTTCCATCAGATTTACACAACTCTGGGTGGTCCTTGTGGTAATTATAGTCCATTGCTGCAAGGAGCATCCTGGCCTCAAAGACAGGAGGGCTAAATGCTGTGCGCTTGCTAGCGTACATTAAAATATGGTTCTGGAAGGACTCCAGATCAGCAGTGTGTGAGAAGAGACATTTAGTGGGATTTTGAAAATAACTTTCTATCCACAGTATGTGTATATACTCAAAATATTACCTAAAATTGAGATATTTGTGGACCTCATTAAGCCACCGCTTGTTTCTAACGATGCTCTTCAGGGCCTCATGTGCCATGGATCCTCGCTCAAGCCACTGTTGAGTTCCACCAGATTCTACGTCTGCATGCTGGCAGCTTCCCAGCACCCACCTGTGTTCATTTGTCACATGATGAAGGAGACCAAGCCACAGCTCCTAGAAATAATATAGAAATATAATGTACAGAAACAAAAGCATGCATATTGTCCATAATTCATTATTAATTATGATTCTGTTTGTAAGTACTTTAATCTAAGTGGGTCACATTATTTACCACAATGACATGTCTGGTTAGCTACTGAATCAACAAATATCCAACATCAATGAACCATCCTAACTTATTCTCTTTGCCAGCAAGGTATGTCTAATAAGTCTGCATGTTAGTTTTGCATATTATTTTTAGATGACAACTTTTTTTCAAACCATATCAACTTACAAGGAACTCTTGGTAAGACTCTGCTGTTTTGCAGCACCACCAAAAGTGGTTGAGAATGTCTTTTAGCCAACTGCTCAAACTGGACTGACCCTTGACCTGTGAAGCCTGGAATAGACATAACAGTTATCATGATTACATCGCTCAAATTAGGGTAGATTGCCATGCAGAAAATGTCATGTCAAGCCATAGTAATGATAGCTGAACTTACAGCATGGATCCTTTTTGCCAAATTCTTGGCCCCATGCCACATATCCAAGCTGTGCTGCAGTCCAAGGTCTTTGTACTTTCCTTTGTCTTATTTGAAAAAATAATATGCATAATTAGTACAGTAATGGTCCCCCCACCCCTCCAAAAAAGTTGTTGTAATTCTACAAGTAACACAAAATTTCAGTGGCAACTTCCTCATTAGTGCGGAGATCTGGACATGGGCATCAGTGCAGACCTCTACTAGTTTCACTTCATTCAAAAGAGTGTCGACTGTCCGCACAAATGCCTCTCTCTCCATGATCACAGAATTTCGCCCAGTCTGCCTTTTGTCCACAGTGATGACAGAGGATTTCCCTGAATTCGTTCTCCATGGCAGTGTATGTACAGTAGGCGCAATGTCCAGGACTGTCCATTCTTCCATCCGCTATTCAATTTGTAAACAAGAATCAATGATTTTCACAGAACATAAAATTGACATATTAACATACTGTAGCATAAATGAATAAAAAATGTACATTACCTACTATTACCACATCTCTGTCTTTTAGCCGATTTATTGCCTCAGCCCTCCTCTCCTCCCAAAACTCCTTCACAGTGTCTACACCGTATGTGTCCTAAATTGTGAAAAATGAACTGGAACAGAAGCGAGATTTTGGCGTAGTTGCTTCCGGAGAGTAGTATGTTGCTTGCCAACATAAAGTCCCCTGCTAGCATCCCGTACCTCAAAGTGGGCTGTGAGCTCCATGTCCATAAAGTGTGGCCAACAAGGCAGGTCTGACAATAAATGGGACACAACTTAGCCTATTTAGCATTATCAAATACAAACATAGAATTGCTTCCACTAAGTGGAACTACAACTCAGGAAGCTTGATTGAGTTTCACAAAACCACTGTCAACGTATTGACATTGCCTCCAACACCAATCTACACTTATTTTCAATGTAGTATGATTACAACACATACCCATTCCATGATGCTTGCAGTACCCCTGTGTGTAATGGAAACTTCAAATGGAGGGCGACACTGACACTCCATTTTACTGACGTCACATGTGTATGGGCACTTTTGGACCGGAAGCACAAGTAATGTTGCAAGCTGCCTCAAACAGTCCTCATAAGTGATGGAGGCCCGTTTCCCGATTAGGTCATCTTCAGTCATGACCTCCAGTGTATCAGGAAAGCCAGGTTGTTGAAGTGTTAGTAAGGTTACTGATGGAGGCTCTACATCCAGGATGTCATGTACTGTCTCACTGGCATCTATCACAGGCAGATTGTCAATGCATGGTGGTGCCTGCAATGCTCCAGCCAACCTAAAGACATGAAAGATATATACTGTATATATCATTTACAGATAGATATCCAATCAGATGAATAAAATAAAAATGGCAAATACAGAGACGGGGTTATCTTTGAGATACTACAGGTCCCAGAAAATATATATCTTTTATTTTTATGTTTACATATTTCATTGAATCAATGTTCGAGAATGTATTGTGAATAATCTTAGAGGATCCAATGTTAACATACCGAATACAAATACGAGGGACATAGTCCTCATCTTCACTGTCATCTGTTCCAATCTCCTCATTACTAACACCTTCACTGTCCCCCCAATCAATTCTGGCAAATGTGATAGAAAATGATATTTGTTAATACAAAGCAGAACATCTTGTTACTCCCCAGTCTGTAAAACCCAGTGGAACTTACACACTGTTCATTAGATCATTTATCTCCTGCTCATTCATGACCTGGGTTTCAGCATCCTGGATGCTCATGTTCTGTAGACTAAAAACAAAAACAATACAGCGGTCACAATGGATTGTTTTTTTTTTTTTTTTTTTTTTAAGTACATTTTCTATAACATTTCTTATCATTTGGCATATTAGGAAGCCTGAGAGGCTTTATCTACCTTTCCTCCAGAACCTCAGAGGCATCTATGGTGCGCTCATCATCTTCCAGTCTTTCCTCAATAGGCGACAGGTCCTCTCTGTAAATGTTGTTTAAGACCCAAATTGTTTTAAAATATGCAATGAAAATAAAAAAAGAAATAAAAGTGGTACTGACTACTGACCGATTTGAAAGTGTTTCAGATGATGCACATACAATACTGGAAAGTGATGGTGCAGTCAGGTGGTGCTTCTTCAAGTTTCTCTTACTGGGTGTTGAGGTGCTGGGGCCATAATAGCTGAAGAGATAAGCATTTTTGATTTGATTTCTTTTTTTAACATATAAATGCAATTACAATAAAAAAATCTGAGAAAAAAAAAGATAATAGTAAAACAAAACAAAAAACATATAAACAACAAAATAAAAATTCCTTATTTTTCAATACGAAAAGAAAATCGATTTACAAGTACTAAAGTTTTTGTAATAAGTACGCTAACAAATAACCAAAACATTTTCCACAGCAATTGTAACGCGGGAAAAATTCAATATCACCAATGGCTATCACAGGGTTGTTTTCAGTTCCATCAGAAAATATTGTTAGAGTAACTAAATTACATTAGCAATGGTCATACAGGTCAACTTGCAGCATGTGTAACTTAGTCCACGATATACGTGAAGAACAAATGACGAATCATTTTTACTGAGGTAACATTAGGCTACTGTCTCAATTACGTTTCAAATTGCCATAAATGTTTGTGCTAATGTTGTTTTCCTCAGCTTCTCAGCATAATGACAGAAAAACGGGCTCCTGCAATGCATTGCTTAGCATACGTCCATGTGAGCTAAAGTTATTTTACTTTGCACAAACATGCCTAACTTTGTTCGACTGTCATTAATATATCAAATGTCCATCGACATCAAGTACAAGTTAACCAAGCATAGATTAATCTTACCTGTCCAGGAGAAAATTAGCAACGTTGGCGTCTGTGTTCAAATTCTTCTCTGTTTTCAGCCGTCTCCATCGTTCAAAAGCATCTCCAATACAAATTCTGGTTTTATTTCGGACTTTGTCACGACGAATTTCGGAATTATAATGAGATCTTTTTGATTTAGTAACAGACATTTTTATCCGACTGGAGTTAGAGTAAGTTACAGCAAAGCTGGCAACACGGATCCCGAAACACTACTGACTTCGTGATCGGTAGATAGGTGGAGGGAGAAGCTTCAGGCCAAAACACAAAATGACAACAACAACATCAGTTGAGGGCTGCAAGTCCACTTTTTAAATGACAATATCCTGGCCGGACTACTGTTGTCAATGATATACGTATATGAAATAAACATGATTTCTTAATGTCTAGTGACACATCAGGGCCATTTTATGATTAATCAAAATAGATTTCTTACATACAGCTCCTTTAAGAAATAAACGATGTGCAAATACTGGGCCTTGTTTGTAAAACAAGCATCTTCGAAATGCAGGGAACAAATAAAAACACTTGCACAACTCCGTTGATGCTCTGTAAAAATAAACTCCATCCACTGGTCCTGAATGCTGTTTTTTTTTTGGTAATCTGTGCAGGGTTGTCTTGCCCTGGCAACCAAAAACACACGTCTTTTGTGACATTCCGCGACGCTCTCGCTCTGATCAGTGAATGTCTCTGCTCTGCTATACGGGAGTGCGCGCTCTTCTGGGAGAAGTGCCCTTAGGACCCATATAAGGAAATTCCGCTCCATCTAACGTCACACAGACCCATACTCGAAAAAAAACTTTCCGATACTTGTGACAAACCGGAAGAGGTATTTTTGAAACTTTGTCCATGTTTAGCATGGGAATCCAACTCTTTAACAGTGTAAAAAACTCAGTATGCATGAAATAGCATTTAACCCCCCCTTTAAGATCTTTGAAAATATATACAGAACAGACCAAAAGTTTGGACACACCTTCTCATTCAAAGAGTTTTCTTTATTTTCATGACTATGAAAATTGTAGAGTCACACTGAAGGCATCAAGGGCTATTTGAGCAAGAAGGAGAGTGATGGGGTGCTGCGCCAGATGACCTGGCCTCCACAGTCACCGGACCTGAACCCAATCGAGATGGTTTAGGGGTGAGCTGGACCGCACACAGAAGGCAAAAGGGCCAACAAGTGCTAAGCATCTCTCGGGGAACTCCTTCAAGACTGTTGGAAGACCATTTCAGGTGACTACCTCTTGAAGCTCATCAAGAGAATGCCAAGAGTGTGCAAAGCAGTAATCAAAGCAAAAGGTGGCTACTTTGAAGAACCTGCAATATGACATATTTTCAGTTGTTTCACACTTTTTTGTTATGTATATAGTTCCATACATAATTCCACATGTGTTAATTCATAGTTTTGATACCTTCATTGTGAATCTACAATTTTCATAGTCATGAAAATAAAGAAAACTCTTTGAATGAGAAGGTGTGTCCTTTTGGTCTGTACTGTATTTAAAAATGTTTTAAGTTCAAATCAGTTTTCATTAATTTTAAGAATTCCTAAAATAATTTTTCAATAAAAAATGAATTTAATACATTTTTGTCACATAGCTTTAGTTAGATCTATTTTATAAGACATACACAACGTTCCAGAAGAAATTAAACTGAACCATGCTGTACTGTATTTTATCACAAAAAATAATAATAATTCTACACTCAAAATAAAAGTGACTGAACGAACTTAAGAAAAATTTCATTAAACTTTTCCACGAAATTTAATTACATTTTCCAACCAAAATCTAATTAGTTTGAAACATTTTTTTTGTAATCTTGTTGTATAAACTTACATTATTTTAGTCAAGATTACAAAAAGAAAATTGGTCATTACTACTAGATAAAGTTTAGCCATGCCTAATAGAGAAGATTTTGTCAGGGTTAACTACTCAGAATTTTGTCATGCCTACTATATATAATAATGTCATGTTAACTACATTCAATGTGATTATGTCTTCCATATCTAACAATGCAATGTCAACTACAAACATTTTTGTCCTGCCTACTAGAAAAAATTAAAAGCATTACACTTATCTAACTTGACTCTACAGTTACTTCCAAATGGAAGTGAAATACTTGTGTTCAATTAAATTAAAACCTTTTTAATCTTAAACTCTGCAGACCCGGTACCGGGTCCGAAAATAGCATGCCACGTGTTTGTGTCTCATTTGCATATCCTTCCTTATATGGCATTTGCCCAAAAATGGGTTCATTTGAAAGCTTAGAGTGTTTTCTTTACAAAGAATACCATTAATTGGGGTTTTATGATACATAAAGTAGTCAAATTAAGCTAAGAAATATATTTCCCCCCCCCCATAAATTTCCATCTAACGATTGCGAATACGTTTTCGTAAGAATGTGTATTTAAAATATTTTTCACAAAACAGTCAAGTCATATATCACAAGAAAGCTCTCATTCTCAGGAATCTGATGATGTAGATCATTTTATTGTGTGACAATCACAGATCGAATGATCTTCAACAGAATCGCGATGTAAAATTTCTCACCTTATTATTTATACATTTTGCACCGCTTCAGTCAGCCGCAAACAGCCACGCATACCTATATACTCGATATAATCTTTTAGATTAGAATCTCTTCTTTCAAACAAGACCATTTTTACGTTTCTGCGTGCTTCCATTGCTGAGATATAAAGCGTTCTGTACAAGTGCGCAATAGAGGTCCAAAGCCCTGTGAGCGCTGACCAGACCTCTAACTCATATGATGCGCACTAAAGCCTTTTTCCTGCTATACAGATCTGATCTCTTTGTGAAGCGCTATTAGTCCAAATAGCTGTCACTCAAAAGCCGTCTGAACCAGTCAGAGGTGCGAATAGCCGCAACAGGGGGGTCACTTACTGCCCCGTCCTGTTTCCGTCCGGTGACGTCACAGAACTGCTGGCCGAAGGGAAATCGAGTGTTTGGCTGCTTCTAAACAAAGACCACGCGAGGGGGAAACTACACGCGGAAGAATCTCCGGATTAACAATGAATAATATTCATAATACAAGTTATGGAGGACCACCGTCGCCGTGGAGAGGTCAGGACGCGCATCTGGTAAGCGTATACGCGTGATACTTGCTTTTATACATTTCATTCTTTATTTTGAAGCCTCGAAGCTCCGCTAGCCATAAGCTTATCTGTTTATTTTCATAATTTTCATATTTGACCGCATTTCAGTGAATATACAGTAAACAGTACAGTATACTGGGTGGATGAACATAAATTAGTTTGTTGACGCTCCGAAGTTCGCGTTGAAGCTTCGGGGACGCGGATTTATCGCTGGTTTTGAATAATAACAAACAGACACGCTATAAATATGAAATATCATACATGCTTGAGACAGGCAAGGTCTCCTAATCTTTACATGATGCAGAATAGACATAAATGAAATGATATTAAGCTGGAAATTGTGGATTCTATTTAAGACTGTGACAGACCAGATATTTTAATAATTCTATGCATGTCGCTATTGCCTAATTCTATTTGAAAGACTGTTCAGAAAACATACACACAAAAAAGCACATTGTATTGAGATGGTTCATCATATGTGAAACAACATAAATAATACTATTTGTCACAAACAGCAGCTTTTTATGTAACTTCTGAGTGTTTTCTGTAAAATAATATACAGATATCACATTATTCCATACTGCAAGTGTGCAAAAGATGACTTCATACTTATTTAGACTAAAATTTTGTACAAAAATGGTATTATTCCTTCCTTCAGTTGGAATAGAATAACTTTTGCATAGATTAAGATAGAAAGAAATTTCTTTTTTCCTCTATTAGCTGACATGTGCTAGAAAAACATGAAATTGGTCTAAAGTTACTAGGCCCTTCATTGCCTGAGCTATACTATTTCAAACTTCAGTTTACACAAATAAAATAAAAAAGCGCCTTGTTTTTTTCCCTATTTATTATAACAAAGACAGCATATATTGTCATTTTTATCAATTTCAACAGTGTTTTATGTAATTTCAAAGGGTTTCCTTTAAAATGATACCAAACTTTGTCATCTCACACTTTTGAATGTGAATAGGGAAGCATTCAAAATTAGGAAGGAAAATGAAAAACGGAAATCCCCAAAATAGCATTTGTGCTTAAGAGGTTAATGTATACCCATAGTCTATTGTGAAGAAAAAGTGAATGTTAAAGTCAATACATTTTATAAAAATCTGTATCGAAAACTTGAGTACATTTAACCTTGCATGCCTTCTTCAAAGTTCAAAAATGACAATGCAAATAAAACATGAGCATACAAGAGAATATAACAGCATTTTATGTTTTTATTTAATTTTTTAAGCGTCAGATTAAATGAGTGAGCAAATTAAATGAGGTTGAGAGACTTAATCACCTCTGCTCACCATGCAAAAATGCAGTACAACAATAACATGAGCTTACAAGAAAATAAAACAGTGCCTGTGCTTTGGCAGACAATTTACACAAGTCCAGTTCCAGAATCATTTTTGGAGCATCTTAAAAGTGTAATGGAACTCCTGTGAATGAGTAAGATTTAAAGAGTATATTAGTCCAGGTAGCATGGCTGTAGCCAAAGCTACATTACCTAAACCAGAAAGCACCTACATCTTCCAGTACAATGCCCATATCTTCAGGGTCTTCTGTTGCATCAGCAAATTCATGCTTTACAACACAGATCCTCAAAAAGGTCTTCTTGATGTCCGCTTCGTTTCTTGCTGGGTGTTCATCCTTTGGGGGAAAATTTTTTTAAATAACATATATATTAAAAAAACACTTGCAGAAATTATGCCATTACTATACAGCATGTGACTCATTTTAATGATCAGTCGGTCATGTAAAATCAGCAAGTTTGGATTTTTTATACTTCATGTTTCTTTTTTTTCTTTTCTTTTTTTTAATGAAAACTGCAATACAGCCATTAAGAAATGTTTACTCAGTAGGGCTGCATGATTGATCACATGTGATTGTCATGCGTGTCTCGTCAGTAAAGCCGGTTCTGTGATTAGCGGTAAATGTCCACCACCTGCTTTCAAATGGAGCCGCACTTAATACACAGAGCTGTAGTTCGCTGACAAGCTACGAAATATTGCGTTCATAACCGCTTGCGGTTAATTGTACAGCCCTAGTACTCAGCTTATTTTAGAACTGTGGACCTCAATAAAATAGTTCTAAATCATTTAAATAATAAATAACTGTACAGTAGTGTAATAAAATGCTTTAATGTGACATTGAAAATAGATATTTTTGAAGAGAAACAACCCAATTGTTTTCAGTGAACCACTTGGCTCGTGGCTGTACGAATGTGCTATGGAAGTCATTTGAAAACAATGCTATGGCATTCAGTCACCAGATCACAACCAACATCAACACCTTTGGGAGACCAATGTGTTACACTCTAAAGGAAAATAATACTGAACCTTTGTAAATATCACAATAATGAATAACTATGCTACCTTAAAATCTCTAACGGTCACTCAGTGGAAATTCTAACAGTTTAGATACTGTTTGTGTTAAGAAATGAATGACATTATCAAATTAGATTTTTAAAATCCACATATTCTCAATTTCAATCAAAATATTTGAGAATGAAGTACATGTACGGACAGATTCAACCCAGGTAAAAAAGTAGTATACTTTAGTGTATTTGAAATATGAATAAAGTACATGAATTATAAAAGAAGTATGCTTCTACTTGTTGTACTTTATTTAAAGAGTATTTGATTTGTACTTTTTAAAAGTATACTTCAAAAAAGATGTAGTTAAGTTCAACTTAATAGTCCAAACAATAAGTATACTAATTTATCAGTAATCAAATTATTTTTTAAATGTACTTTTTGAAAGTGTACTTTGTTGTTAATGTATTTTAAATTGTATTGAAGATAAAACATTTTAAGTATATTAAATTTGACATACTTAAGCACTATTCGGACGGGACTAGTTTTCTAAACTACGTTTGAGTTTCGATTCTTACCACCTGACGTCTGTGATTTTCATGTACTAATTCGGACGGGACTAGTATCTCCGTGTTTATTACAGAGGTGGGAGGGTCTGATTTGTGCATCTGGGCGTCACAGAGATCACGCGCTCTGTATGCGTGCATTGCATTCATTCAGAATGATTGCCTTAGTATTATTACACAATAAATACTAAATGGCTAGTATAGCAAAACCATGTTAATGTGTGGTTCCTTTAGTTTAACGTGTTTTCCTTTTTTTTATTAAATGTAATTAGAAAATTATGTAACTGAGTACATAAATGAACGTGAGTAATCTTACCTGATGCTGATATTATAATAGCCGGTATTAACAGTTTACGCGATCTTGCTCTTGATTTTATTATTTGTATTATTTTTTTTATTAATATCTATTTGCCGCTAAGCAAATATATCAAACATCCGCGCGGTAAGAACATCTACGGTAATTCACATTGGCCAAAACACACAAAGAAACGCGCTGTGAAATAAAATATCACCGGCAATCACAGACATTCGCATTCGGACGGGATTAGTTTTCTCAGAGGATCACTGAGTTTGCTGAAAAACGGTAGGTAATTTGCTCTGGAATTATCACAGAGGTTGTGTGAGAAAAACACAGACGTGGCAGATTCGGATGGGATTAAAATCACCGAGTACGTCTGTGAAACGCAGATTTCTCTAACGACCCCCTGTGAAACTAGTCCCGTCCGAATAGGGCTTTAGAGTGGCAATTCAGTGTACTTATGGGAAGTATATTTTTTGGAAATTACTTGTTTTTAAAAGTGTACTATGTTCTCACTTCATTAGAAGTGTGAATTTTGTACACTTTATACAGTACACTCTAAAATAAGTGTATTTCTAGTTGCATATCAGAGTACTCTCATAAAATATGTTAAAAATATAAAAATGTATAGTGGTAATTTAGTGTACTTTTAGTAAGTACGTTTATTTGTAATACAAAGTATAATTTATTAACTTGTACAATGATTTCACTTCATCTGTAGTGTAATCTTAGTACACTGTAAACAAAGTGCACTAAATATAAGTGTACTTTTTTAGCATATCACAGTACTGTCATAAAATAGGCAAAGATGCAAACAGTTTTAGTGGAAATTTAGATAATTATTAATTTACTGTAGCCTACTAATGGGAAGTGTATTGACATTGTTAGGCTGATTTCTTAAAGGGTCATATACTACAATGCTGCAGTGAGTAAGACAAGTTAATTTGTTTACTGTTACATCTTGTATTAATGCACACACACTTAATTGAAAGAAGGGTCACTTTATGTAACAGGTAAAGAACAGTAATTCTTTGTACAGATATTGTATTTACAAGTCAATTCAATAGGTCTCAGGAATTTTGGGACTTCTTGGCAGTATTCAATTTTCTTGATGCCACATTAGTCTCGTTCCATGTTGTTTGGCAGAGGAATAACATATACCTTCTCCCTGCATTCAACCATGACACATTTGCGTGTCAATGACTCTGGATGGATGGCATACACTATATTGCACTCAGACACTTCATACAAAAAGCTTGATGAATATTAAATGTTGTGTGTCTGCACAGCTTCCTTCCAGACTTAACAAGCTTAACAACACAGTGTGTTGCACCAGAAACAACCAAATTCACAATTCTGACTAATGTGCCATTCTGCAACTCAACAACAGAGTTGATTCTTTTCTGTAGGCGGTTGTTTGTGTCAGAGTGATACAGTATTCCATTCACAATGAAACGGTTGTAGTAGGAGGCTTGTTTCACTCTAACACCTAGAAGGTCATCTATTGCAAGCATGTGTAAAACCGAGACATCTTTCTGTACTGATTTACCAAAAACTCTGACATGGGCACTGATCTGAACTGATTTGTCAGTTGAACACTTTCTGCCCTGTAGTTCATAGAAAAGATATTTGACATACTCATTGGCATTATGCATAACTGTTGCTCCTTTCTTTGTGTGACTCCTTTCCCTTAGGTACCTTTTCATTATTTGGACAGGGACATGAGTTGTGCCGTTAAAAGATTCAAAGGAAAATGTGGATGTGGCCCACAATGGTCCCCAGTTCCTCACACTCGCAGCCAAGTATGTCATGAGGTGCACATTAAATGACACATTTGCTGTGCCACATAACCCCTGAAACTCCCTGACAATTTTTTTCAATGCCTGCTCGGCTATCACCACCTCTGCCTCTCTGATCCTTTCTTGCAGTAGATGATATACTGCAAAAACCAAAAGGAGAAGATGATTGTCCAAAGGTTGGAATCGATTCCATAAAGGGGAATCGACTCCTCATTCAGAGTATTTTTCAGTTCAACAAAGCTTATCTATGGGAGTCTCTCTAACGGAAGGCTACATCTGACAAAGGCTGCACACATTTAAATTCATGAAAATAAACAGAAAGAAAACAAGCCGACACTGATCATTTGAATTTTAGGACCACAATTCACCAAAGCCATAATTA
Source organism: Carassius gibelio (assembly GCF_023724105.1). Lineage (NCBI taxonomy): Eukaryota > Metazoa > Chordata > Actinopteri > Cypriniformes > Cyprinidae > Carassius > Carassius gibelio. The sequence goes on from NC_068420.1 coordinate 20,073,691, forward strand.
CAACAGTTGTGAGATAAAAGATTATTTTCAGTTATATATATATTTATATTCTATATATATATATATATATATATATATATATATATATATATATATATATATATATATCAGTTATAGTTTCAGTATATACATATATATATATATATATATATATATATATATATATATATATATATAAACGATTCAGAGGTTATTTTACGGTGGAACTGGCTTGTCTACAATTTTGAGCGCTATATATATATATAGTGTCACGGGAGGAGCACAAGACAGACACAGTGGGCGTGGCGTCAGGCCTCGGAGAGGCTTTTATTAACAGAAATCATAAAACACAGGGAATAAAAGTGGCCAAAAGGGGAAAGTGTCCAAAATAACAGGGAATCTGGTGTCCTCGTTGTGCTGCGGGGTTCGTGTGGGTCGGGCAGTGTTCATGGAGGAAGGGTCCAGGTAAGGGGCGGAGTCCGGCGGCCGCACGCGCTCCCCTCCTTGGTCCGGGGCGCGAGGGGCGGCGGCTTCCTCTAGCGGCCGCATCTCTCTCGTCGGCCGCGGCGCTGGTAGGGGATGGACGGCCCGGCATCCTGGCCCGTCGGCCGTGTAAACGGGTGCGGTTCTCCTCCGGATCGCGGGTCCGGCTGCTCACGTCTCTTGTGGCGCGGGAGTCCCTCAACGCACCCTTCCTGGACCCACGAGGACACCAGTGTGCATGCACGGGGAAGAGACCGGTCTCCCGAGGAGAGGCGCGTTGGGCTTTTAAACAGCGGCGGGGATGAGGCTCCATTCACATCAGGTGTGCCCCATCACACGCCGCCAGCCCTGACTCGTCCAGCGCCCCTCCTCTCACACACCCACTCCAGTCGGGAGCCTGGTGAAGGGCGGCGATTTAGGACGGGGTGCCGGTGACAATCAGGGAGGAGGCAGCTGACTCGTCACATTCCCCCTCCCAAGCGACATCCCCGTCCCCAGAGCGCCACCCACACGGGAGTGCTACCATCCTCAACCAGACTCCAAACGGTCGGAGTGGGCGGGGATTCCTCTCCGGGCGGTCCTCCCTCTCGCAGCGCACCAGAACAGGGACAGAGAAACCGGGTTTTAGTGACAGCCTCAACCAACCAAAGGGTAAAATGACAATGGAAAAGTCACTTACCCCTTGTGTGGCTGGGAGGCTGTCCCCAGTTTTCCTCCGTCCCAGTCTGGGTTCTCACGAACGTTTGCAAGCGAGAGGGAGTGACGTCACCAGACGTTTCCCAACTGCGCTGTCTAGGCTCCGCCTGCCCGCATTCTCCACCAGTGTCACGGGAGGAGCACAAGACAGACACAGTGGGCGTGGCGTCAGGCCTCGGAGAGGCTTTTATTAACAGAAATCATAAAACACAGGGAATAAAAGTGGCCAAAAGGGGAAAGTGTCCAAAATAACAGGGAATCTGGTGTCCTCGTTGTGCTGCGGGGTTCGTGTGGGTCGGGCAGTGTTCATGGAGGAAGGGTCCAGGTAAGGGGCGGAGTCCGGCGGCCGCACGCGCTCCCCTCCTTGGTCCGGGGCGCGAGGGGCGGCGGCTTCCTCTAGCGGCCGCATCTCTCTCGTCGGCCGCGGCGCTGGTAGGGGATGGACGGCCCGGCATCCTGGCCCGTCGGCCGTGTAAACGGGTGCGGTTCTCCTCCGGATCGCGGGTCCGGCTGCTCACGTCTCTTGTGGCGCGGGAGTCCCTCAACGCACCCTTCCTGGACCCACGAGGACACCAGTGTGCATGCACGGGGAAGAGACCGGTCTCCCGAGGAGAGGCGCGTTGGGCTTTTAAACAGCGGCGGGGATGAGGCTCCATTCACATCAGGTGTGCCCCATCACACGCCGCCAGCCCTGACTCGTCCAGCGCCCCTCCTCTCACACACCCACTCCAGTCGGGAGCCTGGTGAAGGGCGGCGATTTAGGACGGGGTGCCGGTGACAATCAGGGAGGAGGCAGCTGACTCGTCACAATATATATATATATATATATATATATATATATATATAAACATTTCTATCAGCCAATGATAATTATAAATAATACATAATAAATCTGATTGACAGAGCTCTATCAGTCATTAATGTTCTGGTTATTTTGTTTCAGTGTAGCTACGGTTTGTTAATATTATGCAAAGTATACAAAGTAAACTTCATCATTCAGCTGAACTGAGCACATTTATTTAGACTCTTCATGTCTTATTTAATTCATGCGATAAACGCATGTCCCTGCTGAGCTGGGCTATGACTAATTTCACGGGCAAAGCTGAAAAAACTTTTTTCCAGCTTCATTTTATAGGAAGGATACATTATACGACCTATCCTACAGTCATCATGGTGAGATTAGGTTCTTTTTAATCTAAAATAAATAAATAATCGAAAACAACAGTGAGGAATCGATTCTTGGAATCGATTCCATTCGATTCCAGGACCAGGAATTGGAATCGGAATCGATTCCAAAAATTGTGGAATCGAACAGCCCTACTAAGCAATAGATGGCTTCTAATGGACCCAGGAATTGGACCTACCCCCCAGTCGGTTACCACATCCAATCAGTGTGCGCAGCATCATCGACATCCAATCACTATGTAGAAGTCTCGGAGGCAATTAGCTCCAGTAGCCATATAGTAACGGTTAATGTTTGAAATTCATCACTGAAACTCAGGCGGTAACAAGGTAAAGTTAGCACCATGTATGGGTTGTTTTATTTCATTGACGGGTCCGTTATTGCAGAGAATACATCTATTATACAGGATGCATATATAAATGCTGGTGTTACAGTGACTTGCAAGGAAGACATCCAGTCCCAGGAAGGCTGGATAGAGGTGATTTTGATCCGAAGCCAGTTGCAGCCAAACTGCTGTTCATGGCGGGTAAGTTCTGAAACATTGGAAATATTCGGAATACTTTTTGTAACATTAACTAACCGACTACTGTCATGTAGCGTAACGTTACTGGCGAGTCGAGCAGTTACCATCATGTAATGGAAAAACGCCATAATTAATTAGTCCTCCTACAGAGAACGCTCCAAAACTAGCGTTTACAGACCCATAGCTTATCTTTGAAGTGTTTGGCTTAGGTTCTAGTGAAGGTTTAGCTAGTAACGTTAGTATAATGGAATTCGTCGTCGATATGCCTCATGCGTCAGCATGACCATTTAATACAAATTCTGATAATTAGTTAAGACAAAGTTACTAAAGTCATTCGGTTGTCGGGGACAACAAATATATAAGGTGCAACAGGCTAAAATATAGGACAAATAAAGTTGTGTCAAGGAGACATTTTGAATGTACCCCCCCCCCCCCCACTGGACATTAGTGCCTAATACTGATGAAAGTAATAAAGTACAAATACATTAAATGACAGTGACATTGCTGTCTTGAAATGATATATTTTTTTCTTATTAAAAGGTCACACTGTATTTGTATTTTGTGTCTTCACAGAAAACTACGAAGTAGTTCAGAAGCGTTTCGCTTTTCTCAAAAGGGGGGATATATGGTCTTCCAGTCAGTCTGGCCAGGAGAAGGGGGTGGTGAAGCAAGGAATGACTGTAAGTTTGAATTATGACTTAACAGTTATAGAACATTGTGATTCCAGTAGGGCTGAAACGATTAGTCGACAATATTGTCAAAAAAAAATTGTTGACATAAAAATGTAATGCTTGATATCAAAAATGCATAAACTGTGAATGAATAAAAGCTAAAATAGCTTGCCATAGCATGTTAAAGGTTTTTTTTTTTTTTTTTTTTTTTTTTGTAATATATATGGTGAAGCAATTCTTGATTTATGGTTATTATTAACTGAGGGATGTGCATCCACACATTGACCAGTATGTCCAGCTAATCAACATTTTAAATTCAATATAGCCTATAAATCAAGTCAATCACTGTCAAATTATCAATACATTGCTTTCCATTTTGCATAATTAGTGCAGTGCAGTTGTAGGCCTATAGAGTTTTTAACTACACATTGACTGAGACTAGAAAATCAGTGTCTTGTTTTAAAAGTATGTAGGCTATGTATAATGTGCACTTTTGATGAGGAGTGCCATCATTCACGGCCATATATTGTACAGTCTGTCTGGTCTCCACATATATTTCTGCTTGAAAAATGCGCATTTCATTTCGTGCATGCGCATATGAACGCATGATAACACACGCGACGCGGTTATCTTTTCCGAGCTGCAGTAAACAAACACCGTTGCACTTTGTCGTTTCTCAAAAACAAACGTAATAAATAATTGTATTTTACTCTCACTTTTGTCAGGCACAAAGTGATGCAAGAGATGCACTGCCTGCCTGCCCAGCTAGGTTAGCAAGACCGAAAAAACACAACAGAAATGCACATAAACTTTACTTTGCTGACCTCAAACTTAGAGAGGAGAGAAGACAAGTTTACCTGATTGTTGTTCCTGCAGTTCACTTTCATGGGTTTTTTTTTCCCCTCTTTTCGTGACCAGAAGGATAGTTTCGCTTCATTTTGTCATGGATGTTGTAAACATTAATTGACGGTGACGTGACGCGCTATGACACGAGGAGGAGGCGGGGCCTTGAGTAATTTGCGGGGCCCTACGCAGCTTGCGTAGTGAGCGATTAGGGCTGATCGGCTCTGGTGTACGGTATACTGTCCATGTCCAGAAAGGTAAGAAAAACATCATCAAAGTAGTCCATGTGACATCAGAGGGTCCGTTGGAATATTTTGAAGCATCGAAAATAAATTTTGGTCCAAAAATAACAAAAACTACTTCTTTATTCAGCATTGTCTTCTCTTCTGTGTCTGTTGTGAGAGAGAGTTCAAAACACAGCAGTTTGTGATATCCGTTTCGCGAACGAATCATTCGATGTAACCAGATCTTTTTGAACCAGTTCACCAAATTGAACTGAATCGTTTTAAACTGTTCGCGTCTCCAATAGGCATTAATCCACCAATGACTTCAGCTGTTAACTTGTTTAATGTGTCTGACACTCCCTCTGAGTTAAAACAAACCAATATCCCGGAGTAATTCATTTACTCAAACAGTACACTGACTGAACTGATGTGAAGAGAGAAATGAAGATGAACACAGAGCCGAGCCAGATAACGAACAAAACATTGACTTCTTTCGGACAGTTTGATTCAGTAAACTGGTTGAAGAAAACGGTTCACCGGTTCTTTTGCGCTCGACGTAATGGCGTCATTTGCGATGATTGCCCTTGATTCAAGTCTTTGGTTTACCTGGGCTCATAACATTAGCACAGAATCAGTTCAGAATCAATCACCAAAAGAATCAGTTCGGTTCAGACACTCTGTGTGTCGTTCTGCTTCACACTGAATCACACATGCGCCGTATCATCAGCTCCTGGGTTCACGAATCGGACGCGTCTGACAGAAACGGTTCTTGACTCGTGAACGAGTCATTATCTGGCTCGGCTCGGTGTTCATCTTCAGTTGTCTCTTCACAGCAGTTCAGTCAGTGTACTGTTTGAGTAAATGAATTACTCCGGGATATTGGTTTGTTTTAACTCTGAGGGAGTGTAAGCCACATTAAACAAGTTAACAGCTTAAGTAATTTATGGATTAATGCGTATTGGAGACGCGAACCGTTTAAAACGATTCAGTTCAATTTGGTGAACTGGTTCAAAAAAATCCGGTAACATTGAATGATTCGTTCACGAACCGGATATCACAAACTGCTTTGTTTTGAACTCTCTACAGGTACAGTAATGTCATAGTTATGAATCCAAATCCATTGTCATGATTGATTTAACAAATCCATTATCATCAATGATTGTATTTCAATGTTATGCATTGTCTATCCTGTTTTAATTCATCCCCATGTCTCTTTCCTGTTTCCACAGATGCAGTGAGGGAGCGAATCCCCAACACCGAGGTGACAGAGATCCCGGCCCTTCTATGGAGGAAGTGCAACAATAACAGCTACAATGCCTCTAGTAACTCAAGTCAGAGCTAGATATGCATTTGTAGTAAGTTGTTTTGCCATTGTTCTGTTCCCGGCATTTCAGAGATAGTCGACTGTTCAAGGTTCCTCCTTTTGCAAATATCTGCTTTTGTGTGTTACTTTTATGTTAATAATAAAAATGATTTTCTGAAATTCAATTTGTAATCTGTTGATTTAATGTACTTTAAGTGAATTGTAATATAATACACTTGTAGTGTCATACCAACATTCATGCTTAAGTATAACAAAATGGGGATAAAATTACAAATGAAATGTACTTTCAATTTGTTTCTACCTTAAACTATAATCACATTGCACTGAAAGTACGTGTCTATGACGTTTAGGTTGTAATTGAACTTCACTTCAAAAACATTATTATTGTCATAGTGGGACACTTTAAAATCACTAAATATAGTTAGGAAGTACATTTGTAGATCACTTGAAATGTTAAAGAGGCATACTAAATTAACAGTTTATGGTAATTATAAGTATGATAGCAGTATTCACAAAATGTACTTAAACGCAACTAAAATTTGCACTGCAATACCTTTTTAAGTGTGTTTCCATTAGAATGTCAATACAATTCAATTGTACTGTTAGTGTGCTTAATTGCTCATGAATCTTGATTTTCATTAGTGTATTTCAGTGCACTTGAAGTTTAAAAAAAGTCCATTTTAGTTATACTATTTACACTAGAAGTGTAATCAAATAGATGTTAAGTTGAAGTTAATGCATAATTGAATGCACTTAACTATACTTGGATTTGACGAAAATAGTACAAAATGTAAAAAATATACTTAGTACACTTTATTAAAGTATATTTTTAATATAATTATTTTTCACCTGGGAAGAGCTATACATACTACTTATTTCAAATCAATATGACTTATCTTTAACAAAAAGCTGGGCACAATTTAAACAACCGCTGATAGCACACCCTTCCCACATTCTCTGACAACGGTTGGGTTACTGAGCACAAGCTTTTTTCCATTTTCTTAAGAACAGCGCACTCCTTGGCACCACCAAGTTGGTCCAATTCTTTGCCAAAATACAGGTTTGTGTATGTTTAATTTCATTTATAAAATCATTAGTCACTTTATTTTCACAGCAACATACATGGATGCAATGCCAATCGAGTGCCTTGCATAGAATAAATTACTTTATTCCTGAACAGATGGAATGTAATTACTTTGTATGTTAAAGGTATAGTTCTCACAAAAATGAAAATTCGGTCATTAGTTATTTCACCTCACATCATTCCAAACCCATAAGACCTTCATTCATCATGGGAACACAAATTAAGATATTTTTTTATTGAAATCCAAGAGCTTTCTGACCCTGCATAGACAGCAACACAATTAAAAAGTTCCCAGGCCCATAAACATAGCAACAATAATAGTCTTTTTGATGTGTTCTTGTAGCTTTGCAAAATTACAGTTGAAACACTGAGGTCACATTTAATATTTTACCAATTTCCTTGCTGTGTTTCTCGATCTGGGAATTTCTTAGTTGTGTTGCTGTCTATGAAGGGTACGAAAGCTCTCGGATTTCAATAAAAATATCTTCATTTGTGTTCCGTAGATGAAAGGTGTTACAGGTTTGGAACGACAGAATTTGCATTTTTAGGTGACCTATCCCTTTACTGTATGTTCTCGGAACTGTATACTGTTTATATATGGGCAGGTTATGGAGTTAGTAACAGCATCTTTCAGCTATGAGCCAACAGCAGGATGGCAGTCTAAGGCAGTCTACATCCCTGAATGTCAATGGAAATTATCATGTCAACTAGATGCGCCCCAGAGACAGATCAACTCTGAAGACCACAAAAACTAGTCAGTCATCGGGACAAGACCATGGAAACTAGACAAGTCCTCTGAACAATCTGATTTTGCTGCATCCTGGAATTAAACTGATATTTTCATCTGGCCAGATGAAAGTAAAGTTTCTCCCAAGTTTTTTTTTTTTTTTTTTTCTGTTACCAAAGGAGTTTTGGTTCCTTGCTGCTGCCACCTCTGGCTTGTTAGTTAGTTGTTAGTAGTTAGTTTAGTTGGGGATGCTTGACTGATTGCACAGACACTACTGGAAGAGAGCTGAACTGGATGATGACATCACTGAATAATCAATGAACTGACTTTAGCTTAAAAAAAAAAAAACTGTTTGTTATTGTCTTCTTGCATTATCGACAAATTATTTTCCTGTTTAATTATGCTGCTTTGACAATTTGTATTGTATAAAGTGCTATATAAATAAAGGTGAAATGACTTGACTATTAAGAACTTTGCTTATCAAACAGGATGATATCACGTAAACCTAAACCAGTGGCAGTGTGGAGTACAAAGGTTTAAAGTGAATCTTGGCTTTACAATTTACTCAATATTTTAACATTAAAAATTTACATTAAAGGGATAGTTCGTCCAATTTGAAAAATTATGTCATTAATAACCTACCCTCATGTTGTTCCAAACCCGTTTTTTTTTTTGGAACACAGTTTAAAGATATTTTACATTTAGTCCGAGAGCTCTCAGTCCCTCCATTGAAGCTGTGTGTACGGAATACTGTCCATGTCCAGAAAGGTAAGAAAAACATCATCAAAGTAGACATCAGAGTGTCAGTTAGAATATTTTTAGATTAGATTAGATTCAACTTTATTGTCATTATGCAGAGTACAAGTACAGAGCTAATGAAATGCAGTTAGCATCTAACCAGTAGTGCAAGAATATAGTGTTTTATATACATAAAAGTGCAGAGTAAGTAAAGCTTATGATATACAGAATGTACAGTGGAGTTGGTATATACAATATTGATCAGAGTATATACAGAATATAAATATGAATGTAATGTAGGGAGTGTATGTACATTATGAACAGAGCAAAGAAGGATTATATATACATTATGAATAGCAGGAACTTGAGAACAGTAATAATAAATACAGTTGAATGAGTGTGCAAAAGTATTGTTTAACAATTATATGCAAAATAACAGTAGTGCAATTATATTTTTTGTAGAATAGTTTACTGTGCTTGTACAGTAACAGCTTAAGACAGTTTATAGTGTAATGGATTTAACCATGTGCAGTCTGTGCAAAATATGAGTAGTGCAATACATGTATGTAAAGTAGGGCCGGGACTCGATTAAAAAATTAATCTAATTAATTAGAGGCTTTGTAATTAATTAATCGAAATTAATCGCATTTTAATTGCAGATAAATATTTGACCTGAGAACAGTGAGAAGTAATTTTTTTCACATGGATTTATAGTATACCATTGAATAATGACTGAATACATAAGCTTAAGCAAAAAAAAAATATTGTTTATTTTTGTTCAACCAAGTCTAGCAGACCAGTGCAATTTTTGCCATGAAGTGTAGCAATAGCATATTTAGAAATACTTTAGAAATAGTACATTTCAGAAATTCAGGAAGCTCATAGGTGCTGGAACCTTCTGTAAAGTGTTTTTTAAGTAAAACACAATACTGTCAATTACATTCAGAACATTGGAAACACTGACTATAAGAAAACATCTCTCTGTTGCTTCAGAGGCCATAACATACTAAGTCCAACTCTCAATAACCTTGGCCAAAACAATAAAGGGTTCAACATAAACTGTTGCACCAACAAAATAATACATAGTTCAACATAATGTGTAAAGTCCACGCTAGCTGCTATATGTTTTGCGTTGAGGTGATACTTGAGACTCGATGTGTAGTGATATGCGAACGCTAGTTGGTGCTTCAGTATAATCGGTCCCGCCGAGACTCATCCAGTGAGAAACGTTCCGCGGTGCAAAAATAAGTTATTAAAAATGCGGGAATTTTTTTTCCTGTAATTAATTAATCTTAGTTAATGCGTTATTTTTTGTGTAATTAATTAATCTCAATTAACGCGTTAAAGTCCCGGCCCTAGTGTAAAGTACTGTGACCAGTGCAGTAAAAGAGCAGGTGCAGGTTAGATTGGTGGTGTGGCGTTCAGGAGTGTCACAGCCTCAGGAAAGAAGCTCTTCCTGAGCCTACTAGTTCGAGAGCGTAGGCTCCTGTAACGCCTGCCGGATGGAAGGAGGGTGAAAAGTCCATGGTTAGGGTGAGAGGCATCCTTGATGATGTTTCTTGCCCTGCCCAGACAGCGCTTCTGATAAATGTTCTCGATGGATGTTAACTGGGTGCCGGTGATCCGTTGAGCAGTTTTCACCACCCGCTGGAGTGCTTTGCGGTCAGATGCAGAGATATTGCTGTACCATACTGAGATGCAGTTTGTGAGTATGCTCTCAATGGTACAGCGGTAGAATTCAGAAAGGATCCTAGGACTGAGGTGAACTTTTTTAAGGCTCCGTAAGAAGTAAAGGCGCTGCTGAGCCTATTTGACCAGGGTGGAGGTGTTTAGGGACCAGGTGAGGTCATCTGAGATGTGGATGCCAAGGAACTTGAAACTTGACACACGCTCCACTACAGCTCCGTTGATGTAGATGGGTGTGTGTGCATGATTCCTAGTCCGCCTGAAGTCCACAATGATCTCCTTAGTCTTCTGGGTGTTTAGTTCCAGGTTGTTGGTGGCACACCACTCAGCCAGGTGCTGCACCTCATCGCTGTAGGCTGACTCATCGTCATCCTTGATCAGACCTACCACCGTGGTGTCATCTGCGAATTTGATTATGGTGTTGGAGCCATAAACAGGAACACAGTCATGGGTGAATAGGGAGTACAGGAGAGGGCTAAGTACGCAGCCTTGTGGCACTCCAGTGTTCAGGGTTATGATGGAGGAGGAGAGGTTATCTAACTTAACAGACTGAGGTCTGTTAGTCAGAAAATCTAGAATCCAGTTGCAGATGGGTGTGCTGATTCCAAGATGGCCGAGTTTGGAGATCAGCTTGGAGGGGATTACCGTATTAAATGCAGAACTGAAATCTATGAACAGCAATCTCACATGTGTGTTCTGACTGTCCAGGTGGGTGAGGGCAGAGTGAAGTGCCGTTGAGATGGCGTCCTCAGTTGACCTATTGTTGCGATAGGCAAATTGGAATGGGTCTAATGTAGCAGGGAGACAGGATTTTAAGTGGGATGCGACCAGTTTCTCAAAGCACTTGGCAATGATGGGGGTGAGTGCAACAGGACGGAAGTCGTTAGGGACCGAGGCAGTGGAGTGCTTCGGTACAGGCACAATGGTGGAGGTTTTGAAGCAAGTGGGGACAGTTGTTTGGGCCAGGGACAGATTGAAAATGTCTGTGAAGACCTCAGCCAGCTGCTCCGCACAGGCTTTAAGCACACGACCAGGTATTCCGTCAGGGCCAGCTGCATCGAAAATAAATTTTGGTCCAAAAATAGCAAAAACTACAACTTTATTCAGCATTGTCTTCTCTTCCGTGTCTGTTGTAACACAGTTCAATACAAAGCAGTTTGTGATCCGGTTCGCGAACGAATCACTCGATGTAACCAGATCTTTTTGAACCAGTTCACCAAATCGAACTGAAACATTTTAAAAAGTTTGCGTCTCCAATACGCATTAATCCGCAAATGACTTCAGCTGTTAACTTTTTTTAATGTGGCTGACACTCCCTCTGAGTTCAAACAAACCAATATCCAGGAGTAATTCATTTACTCAAACACTACACTGACTGAACTGAATCTTTCCCCATTAGCAGTTTTCTTTGAATATTAAAATATATCAAAATATAAAGTATATAAGAAAGTGTCTCTGCTTTTAAATTGAACAAACCATTTTATGCGCAGTTCATGTCACGTATTTTGCACGATCAAATGTGTTATTGCTTGTGATAACTGTTTGTATTGAAAGAGAACTCTATACTCACCAAATACTCCCTTCACCAGATACTGTGGATCTTCATTCAAGTGGATGCATACTCCCTTGAGAATGCACTCTTGCTTTGTTTCTGATATTTATACATTTGACAACACCCTTCAATACACATCTCTGAGCCCTTATGCATTACAGAGCACTATATCAATAGCTTGTATTAGAAAATAAATAAATTACAAAATAATTAAAGTAATAATACAACCTGAGAGATTGGCACTATCACATCCAGAATGCTTTTTCTAAACACTGTGACTCTCACTCAGACTGTAAAGGAAGGGTTGTGATCCGACGGAATTCAGCATTTATCTGAAGACATAAGTTACAGAGGTCTTGTTTATGGGTAATTTAGCAAAGAAAAGAAAAAAAAGTTAAAAATGCTACTAAGAAAAAAAGTTATTTTGTACAGGGTCAGGCTGCCAAATTATTTATGACAAATCATTATTGTTGTTTATTCCTCTTGATATATTAAGCTCAAGTAACAGAATAACATTAATTTACACATACACGCTTGGAGAAACGTAACGTTATTAGCTGCCTAAACAGACATAATGATTATAGGTATGATGACATAGCAACCACTCGCGGCGAACATTCTGCCTCAAAAATGTGTTCCAAACTGCGTGGTACTGTTAATGTGTGTGTCATTCAATATCTACTCCTGGCCGCCTGGTGGGAGTATGTTTTTCCTGAATACGACGTTAACTACGTTGAGTGCAAACCCCTGCAGCGTTGGACACTTCGGGATTTCAGCCCTGAGGTGTTTTCAGGTCACTGCGACTTTCGGAAAATATTTGTGGCTTTCAACCGGTCGGTGGGCTTCATCTAAGCTTTGGACACTACTGAAAGGTAAGTGGACATAAATATATAGCTTTTATCTTGGTACTGACGAAATTCCATAGAAATCCATAAAGCAGAAGGTATTTAACTAAATCGCGGAAATTGGCTAGTCACATTTGTGGCGGGTAGATTCACTTAGTCAGATGCACTGCAGGCCTCGTTCAAAAAAAAAAAAAAAAAAAAAAACTAGTGCTGTCAATCTATTAATTTTTTTTTTTAATTAATTGCGATTAATAAATTAATTGGAATTTTTGTTTAACTTGTAAGACAGATTTTCTCATGTAAACAACATACCTGCAATAAACCATCAATATCCTCCAAATTAACTGTTGGCTTGAAAGCCATATTTATTACAGAAATAAAAACACAGGCATGTAAGTGCCATTTGAATTTCAAAACAATCAATGCCAATAAAAAAACAAAAATGATTTCCATGTTGAATTCTAAGTGGACTGCAAAAAAATTCCAAAGTATAGTCATTGCCAGTGCTTTAAGTTGGCCTGTACGCACCGGTACTACCGCCACTTCCAAATATAGCTCTTGAGCGTATCGCCACCTCTCCGTGCGCCCAGAACGTGCTTGTAGCGTACCGGTACGCTCATTTGGACATCTGTTTTAATAGAGGTTTTAATCGTTTAGCTGCACTTCTGATTTTCAGAGCGCCCTTCACAATGCAAGCTTCCTAATTCATCCCACCCAGAGCAGAAACTACATTACCCATTCACCCTTAAGTTATACAAGTGAATAACGCATGTGTCGCTTTTCCCACTGTTAAGTGTCAACAACTCAACGTGGCCGGAGAAGGTGTGTGAAACTCGTTATGAGTGTACACCACACTCGGTTCGGTTAAAAATCAAATACAGTTAACAACAACACTTAATATGTTTTCTTGGCTTCAGACTCTGAATACTGCAAGAACAAGACCAGAATCAGATGATTCGCTGACTGACACCTCACCAAATTCGAATCCTATCACTGCAGGTCAGACTCAAGCTAATGAAGTAGGCTAATGCAGCTCTTTCAGGAAAGGTGACCAGACGTCCCGAAAAATTCGGGACAGTCCCGAAATCTAAACTGTTGTCCCGACTCCCGAATCTGGCCCTAATTGTCCCTGAAGTTATACTAAAGCAAAATCTTGAGTATTTATTGTCTGATAAACATTAAAAACAGTTTGCGGAGGTTGAGTCGTCCTGCAGCCCCCGCTGGCTGCTCATTGGATGCAGCATCTTTTTTCTATGTTCTAAAAAAATACCGTAGACAGCAAGGCACAAATTTAGATATTCATTTATCTAATTAATCTATAGCCTATGCACAAAGACAATATGATCTTTTTGTCCCCTTTTTGTTTTAAAGCTTGATGAAGAGAGAGAGCGCAAGTTACTGCAGCTGCGAGGAGGACAGTGATGCACGCGTACAGGAGTGATTGACAGTTCGCGGCACTGTGTACAAAAAATACTCCGCTACACAATTATTTCGTTATTTTCGTTTAAGCTTATTAACGTTAGCGTTACAGAAAGGTCTGATTTACGCACTGTTACAACAGTCATTGTTTTTTTTTTTTTTTTTTTAAACAATGACATTTGAGTTCATGATTTTAATGTTGCTGTTTCTTGTGGCAGACTGAATGAAGAGTAATGTTTCTTGTGGCAGACTGAAGAGTAATCCGGCAGAGTTTTATACTGAAACTTTCCGTCTAAAAGTCCTTCCTTGGTCTTATCCATATTTCTTTGCAAGTTGAACACACATAGGCCACAACCGGAAATAAAAAAAAAAACTGCAACCGCGTTAATTGCGTTATTTTTTTTTAACGCGTTAAATATTTCAAATTAATCGAATGCGTTAACGCGCTAATTTTGACAGCACTAAAAAAAACACATTGTCTGTATTTAACTCATTCTCACTGTGTTTTTCTTGACTTTATTACTGATGCTATGTAGTTTAATATGTATATCATGTTTTTTCTGACATAACTTGTCAAAATGGTAACATAGTTTACATCACTTCGAGTTAGATTACTGAGTTCTAGCCTGTAACTCTGTCTAAATTAATAGGCTAAGAACACTTGACATGACAGTAAGCTTGACAAAATACAACGTGGATATGACAAAGTGAACAAGCATAGTATTATTTAGATCTTTTATGCACTTTATCATGTATCATCTAGATGAATACAGCAAATCTGTGCACATAATTTAAAAGCGGCATTGGATCTGTGAATGTGATCAAAAAGTTATGCTTGCTTGTTGTCTGTTATTTTTTTTTACTCTTTTATCCAAAGTATCCTGTGACAAATAAGCCATGTTGATTAAAACATTTTATGCCCAATTTCCTTGAATCATGTAGATTATGTAGACTTACAAACATGTAAGAGGATTCTCCAAGTTTATTAGGCTTCTGGTGCTGTTTATGTTACAGAAATCCAGTGTTAATCAATGTATGTACAGTTGAGGGGCTCGTTAGCCTAATATTTTATGTTATTTCTTTACAGCTAATTATGAAAAGAAGAAAGGGGCCCAACACACAGCCAGGTCTAGCCAGACAGCACCTCCTGGACAAGTACTGTGATGTACCATCTTCTCATTTTATCCAAAATGGACATATTCTCTATCTTTACATCACAGCTGGAGAATCCAGCAGAACTGCAACTGCAAGAGAACTTATTAGATACATACCAGAAATGACTGAAGATCAGGCGAAGACTAAAGTGAAGCTGCTTGTTGAAAAAACGAAATGCAGAAAATTAACTAATGAGCAAGAATTTAGTCAGTTTGAAGTAGTATGTAGCCAAGAATTTTGTGGAATCTCCACTACCACCACAGTTCCCTAGGCAAAGTCTCCTACTGCTGAACAAGTTCCGAAACGTAGTCCTTTGAAGACAAGACAGGTTGCTAGGACCAATTGTCCTTCTTGTAACAGATATAAGGAGTCTCTAAAAAACATGAGGCAGAAACATCTGCAGATGCCGAGAAGCAAGTACCTGGCAATTAAGGCACTCAGAGCAAGGCAGAAAAATAAAGGAACAATAAGGGTACTTAATCAGAAACTGAAAAGAAAAGAAAAGCAAATATCCGACTTGAAATATCTGTTGAAATCGCATGAGGCTGAAACCATTGCTACATTAAAAAAGCAATACAAAGTGAAAGCAAGAAGTCATATGCGACTGAAGAAATCCCTTACACACATGAGGCAAAAGGACAAATCAAATGCTGTTGATGATGTGGAACAAAGATGCTGCAAATTAGAATAAATAATTAATTCAATGGACAGTGAGATTCATGCTCTTCGGGTCGAAAACCTTCTTTTGGGAGAAAAAAATCCAGGATTTGGAAAGTGAAAAAAAGCTTACAAAAACAGATGCGAAGTTATACTCAAAGGAAATGCAATTGATGGTGTTTGATGCAATATCCAATCAGGTGCCCACTGCCAACATCCACAATTTGATTAAAAAAGTTCTGTCTGCGCTTCAAAATTAGTTTAAGTGATGTGCCAAAAAGGGCTACTGTGGAAGCCATGACCAGAGAACTGGGGGCAATAAGTGACCTCCAGACTGCCGAAGCACTTTTAGTGAACTCACACTGTACCCTGGATTTTGATGCAACCACACAGGAGGGAATCCACTTAAACAGCATACATTTCACCACCAAAGAGAAATGGAAGCTTTAGCCTAAGTTTTGCCAGGAAGACTCAATCACTTCGTCACCAATTACCTTCATCATTATCCAATCACGTCCTTATACTCCGGTATAAAAGATCGTACACATGTTTGAGTTTGCAGATGCCGACACGACAACAACCTCCACCCTCCCCACCACCACCAGGATGGTCCTGTCCTTACCTTCCAGGGGGGTCGGCTGCGTCCCTGCCCTTGTCTTCAGGCAGGAAATGCAGATTCGCTACCCTCGGATTACGAACCTTGGACGGGGCCTTCCACCAAAGAAATATATAATTGTGCTTGCTGAGCTGTCAATAAATGTATGCTTCGTACATCATTTTATCTCCCGAGTCTTTCTGGTAGAACTGTTATGTTGTTGCTGTAGATGAACTTCCAGGAGGCACTGCTGAGGATTACCAGATCCATATTTGTGACTCCATCTGTAACCTAACAAATGTCTACTGTCATTTTTTTTAGGGAGACTACGAAATCATCCTTCAAAAAATGATAGAGAATATATCAAACACGCTCACTGACCGCTGTGCTGCCAATCATGCGGCCATTCGTTTAGTCTGTGCATCTTGGATCAAGGCCTTGAATGAGCTGAATTGCAACCTTCATCATCTGGAAACAATTGCTTCCAAGACAAAGAGTTCTCTGAAGGAGATTGAGAAATGCATGGGGATTACTGGGAAAATCAAGGGGAAAGAGTGCATTGGGGCCAACATTTTGGTCCAGATTAATAAGATGAGGTACATGGATGGCAAGGGTGACCCTTGTGGCTTTAAGACCTTTCTGAATGACAAAAATCTCCCTTTCGGTCCATACCATGCTACAGAGGTAATTGACTGCACATTCTTTTCCATATATATGGGATATTCTCAAGTCATCATGCTGCACTAAAGTCATATCTCAGTGTAGGAACATCCTGTGGAAGCCTACGTGCTAGCATACTGGAAGACTTCAACTCTACAGCTGGACAGGTTAAAATGCTAGTTCTGGGTTTGCTTGGGAAGTTACTGACAGGACCCTGGATGACCAAATTCTACACTGGTGCAGATGACCAAACTGATTACATTAAAGGTATTGAAATTATCAAAGAGAGAAACTGAAAGATCAACTACACTCACCTGCTGAATTCCTCACTCTGAGTTCCTCACTCGCTTCAGTTGGAGCGGTATTGAAATTATCAAAGAGACCGTGCAGAAACTGAAAGATCAACTACACTCACCTGCTGAATTCCTCACTCGCTTCAGCCTCGTTGGAATGCTTCAGACAAAATCCTTGAGAAATTGCAAAAACCACCAAAAGACAGTCATGTTCACTCAAATGATGGAAAGCTGTCTGAGAGCAGTCATTTTAGTCCTTGAAAGGCAGTATCAACAAAACTTTGCTGATACGTGGATAGTGACGGAGAAACTAAAACAAGAGACAACCTCAGCGAGATCACACAACATGGATGCTGAAGAGCTGATGGGGATGTTTAGTGCATTGAAGAAGAAAGCTCCAAATGCCACCATCTGCTACTTGTCCTATAAAATGCGAGCATGGAAAAACAACACTGTGGACTACTTGGACAGTTTAGACAAGGAAAAACAAGAGCTGGTCATCAGGAAGGCAGTGAGGCTGGGTGTAATACAAAGAAGAAAGAGGAGGAAGAAGCAAGGAGAGCTACAGGAGGATTTGCACAAACGTCAAGCCACAAAAGAAAAAAAGAGAAGCGAACATGAACGGAAACTGTTAGAGAAAATTAAACCTAATTTTTTGAAAATTACATTGTTTATGTTAAATAAAATTAAGTTGGGACAATTTTTACCAAGAGTTGTGTTGTATGTGCTCATTTTAATTAATTAAATTGAACAAATAGCAAAAATCATTTTTTGAGTGTAGTTACTATATTTCACACACTGGTTGGCCAAAAATATAACATTAGTTCTACTGAACACACACTGCAAAAAACACCATCACCCTTTTATCTGCAAAAAACACCCTTAATCTTCAGTCCAGAAAATATTTTTTCATATTTCATGGTGCAATGGCACCAGCGGTATTCTAACGTTCAATGCTCAACTTAGTTTGCAGGCTGCTAAGCTAGCTTTTGCAGTGTAGTTCGACTTTTAGCTGCTGCTTAGTGCTTGATAAAGTTTTCCTACACATTCAGAGTGAACTACGATATAACTAAACATTAAATTACCATACCTCTCAATCGACTGATTCCAGTGCTTTTCAATTCAATTAAATTCAAGTTTATTTGTATAGCGTTTTTTTCAATACAAATCGTTATAAAGCAACTTTACAGAAAATTAAGAAAAGTCGTAGTCAGCCAGACTGTGAACATAATTAAAGCTCCAACATGGAGGAATTTTGTAATAAAATTTCCGAAAATAACTTGCACAGTGTGATATATTTCCTCCAGTTGTGTACTTACAATATCTCTGTAATAACTGGCCGTCCCGGAAAAGAAATGTCGCCTCTCAGTGACGCAATGTCCGCTCTATACTTTTTTTCAGGTGTAGACCATGTGATGTTCCACCACACCGGAATATCACATGGTCAAATGCGGAAGTGGTGGTTATGTTATAGCCGCGCGTATGGTTTGGTTGTCGTTGTTATGGATCACGATTACTCTTTGGCGAGTATTGAAGTGCCAGTAAAACGTAAGCATCCATATTCGGATACACGCAGACTGTGTGACAAACGGAGGAATAAAACCAGGATAAATATCGGCCAGGCGTTTACCAGATGGAGAGAGCTGCGTGAAAATCTTGGACTTGACATAGACTCTGCTCTCGCGAGTGTATTGATAGACAGGTAAGCAAATCAATTATTTATTTTGTTATTGTACAAGTAACGTAATAGTTACAGTAAAGATGATTTTAATAGATTACACCACATGCCTGTACATTCTGTCACTGTAGCATTCTTTTATCAATAACGTTACCTGTGAGAAAATAACATAACGTGGCAAATGGACTGTTTCAGTTTCAATAATAGCGCTTATAAACAAAGTTATATTGCTCTTTGTACTAAGGTAAGGATTTTTATCACGTGTGGTGACCGAGATTATGGCAGTACAATTAAATACAATCGGATATGTGCTGTTAAAAATATATTTAGTCATTACTTGCAAATGTTCGTTCAAATTTACTTTTAGAACGATTGGGTTGAGCATGTTAAACAACATGGCATTATCCATAAACACGTAACACCGCACAACATTAACCCAACAAATCATTTAACAAATAGTAGTGGCTAGTGGTCGTAGCCATTTAGCCTCTTTGTTAGTGTGTCCGCCTCCCATGCCGAAGACCCGGGTTTGAGCCCCACTCGGAGCGAGTGCGAGGAGCATCAGAGAGGACCCAGGAGAGAGGGGTACATATAGTATAACATTTCACAGTCCTTGCAGTTCATTAATTATGATGACATAAAATAATACGATCAGATATACAGGTAATACAAAAACGAATAAATTACCTCATCCGTGATCATGATTCGTTTATTCAATTTAGATACGTCACCTGCTTCATAGCGTCATCAAGCTTCGCCTTTGTTATTGTTGGAAATGCGCCCTCTTGTGGTCAATTACAAAAATCGCATACTGGAGCTTTAACAGCAATTATTATATGATGCAGTCACACTTGTAGCAATATTTGTTAGTTCTGTTATTTTTGTCGGTTTGTTTCACGCAGCAGCAGTAGGTGCTCATCTCATGGGTCGCCTGACCTGCTTGGCCAAACGTCCGCTGAGCAGAAATCATATCTCAAAGTCTCAGTACAACCGTTATTGTGTTAGTTAAAAATGTAAAACTGGTCCTTAATCTTAAAACCTTAAAAAATTGCATGAGAAATTAGCAAGTAAATGAAGCAGCAGTGTTTCTAAATTTATGTAAATTTCTATGCCTGAAATGTTTATGGTATTCTTAATTGATTTATTGTTCATAATTTACAATAATAAAACAATAGACAAGAGTTCCTCTTGTAGACTTAGGTTTTCTGTAGCCTGCTGCTTTTTCCTCATGTTATTCATCTGCAACAGAAAAATGACAGAATGAGTATGACTTTGTTTATCTTATTGGAATGGAAACTATAGGAATCGATAATAATCAGGATAAGATTCGATAAAATTCAATGATACCGAACCTTAGTCATTGTAAAATTATATTTTCTATATTTTTATTATATATGTGTTTGTTAGCAGCTCGAGCTGTTGTGAATCCTGCCCACTTCTTTGCATGGTCAGCACATGCTTCAGTGCTCTGAGAGTGTTTATAGAGCTGTGAGTTTAACACTTCATGACTGAGAGCAGAACAGAACACAATCTTCATCATCACACAAGACACAACAACAACAATGAACAACATCATCATCCTCATCTGGACCATTGGGGTTTTTATTCAAGGTAGGATGTCTACTTTTGGTAATGATAATGATATTGTTTACATCAATTTAATATTTTTATTTTATTTTATTCAGAATCCAGAGGAATCACTGTGACTCAGTCTAAAGTTAAAACTGTCCAGCTCGGTCAAACAGCTACAATAGAGTGTAATACAGATCCAGGAATATACAGCAATGGCTTAGCCTGGTATCAGCAGAAACCTGGAGAAGCTCCTAAACGCCTCATTTATGCCATAAACAGCCTCCAGTCAGGAACTCCATCTAGATTCAGTGGCAGTGGATCAAACTATGGAAAAGATTTCTCTCTGACCATCAGTGGAGTCCAGACTGAAGATACAGGAGATTATTACTGTCAGAGTTTTCACTATCCAAACAGTCAACATGTGTTCACACAGTGATAAAGAGTCGTACAAAAACCTCCGTCAGTCAGAGTCACAGTGACTGCACTGATACAGCTGAGAGACACTGCAGCTTGAGGAGATACAGTTTGTAACAAACAGCAGTTTCATCACAATACAATATAACATTGATTATTGTTTTTTTATGATATGATTTGACATTTGCTTCTATAGCAAATCATGCCACAATAAGATTATGATTTGATTAATACATACAATAATAAAGCCATATATAAGAAGATGACATCACTCAACTAATGTTTCCTTCTGGTATTTTTGAACATCAGAAAACAAATCACCTGAAGACAGACGCTTCATATAATGACTATAACACGACATGTTTCCATGTAGGACTGAAATGAGTTCCTTCTTGTGAAAGAGACATGGGCAGTTTATTTAAAGTACCTGAACATTGATGGAAAAAGAGGCTATTTGTTGATTCTTCTTTTGCTGATAATAATAATAATAATAATAATAATAATAATAATAATAATAAATATGATATGAATGTTATACATGGTACTAGGAGCCAGAGTGATTCAGTATCAGCTGTGAGAGACACAGATACTGAAGGACACACATCAGAATGAATCATTGACTGAGTCTCATCACAGATCAACAGTTGATTCAATCATTCAGAAGGTCAGTACGACTGCTGAGAGTCTCAGTGTGAACAAACCTCATCTCTCCATCAGTCCAACACAACTGACTCATTTCAGAGAATAAAGAGTCAAACAGTCAAACTCATATTTGAGTGATTGTGTTCCTCTCAGAATAGAGCAGCTCCATCAGCAGATGTTCAGCGTCCACACAGGAGCTTCATGATACAGTAAAACTACACAGAGTCAACACACAGAGAACCAACAGTGATCTGTTTCAGTGTTTGAGACTCACAATTTGGCTACACAGTCACATAATTTCCTTCATCTGCAGGTGTTTTCATGATTCACTGAGTGACATTTGATTATAAAATATGAGCTTGAGTTCTGGGGCATCATCTATGAAGATGTACGTTTCTGAATTTCTGAAATGTCCCCAAACAACTTATAAAACCATCAACAAAATTATATATATATATATATATATATATATATATATATATATATATATATATATATATATATATATACATATATATATATATATATATATATATATATATATATATATATATATATATAAATCTTAATTCAATTTAAATTCAAGCATAATGTAAACAAACACATAAACCTGCAGAACAACCACAAATATCTCTTCATGGTTCAGAAGAAGTACACACACAACACTGATCAACACAGACACTAATAACACAGTATCATTACTACTAACAGAAATCTTGTATTTCTGAATAGAATGAGTCAGTGTTTAATATGATCATCATGTTTTAGATGTAAGATATGATTCCTGTCAATCAAACTGAACAGACTGCATTCAATCACTTCTGATATCTGGACGTGATGCTTTCCATTTGACCCACAGAAAGATTTATATTCTTACAAAATTTGTATCAGAATGGATTTTTATGTTTTTATGACATTTTTCATATACCGTATATTTGAATTATCTCTTGACTACAGCAGAAGTGAAACTGGTGTGTTTCAGTCCAGATCATGTAACCAATCAAACAGTGACTCTGGGAGTGTGAGCTGAAAATCTCATTTGCATTGTCAGGGTGGAGTGATTGTGATCCTCTCAGAATAGAGCAGCTCTGTCTCCAGAGACCATGTTCAAACCCCAAGAGCTTTATTTGACTAGATTTACTGCTACTGATCGAGCTTCTGAAAAACACCTGGACAAACACTACATGCATCTTCATCTGTTAGTTGAATGATGTTGTCAGACACAAATGGAGTTTGTTGAGAAGCTTTATTGAATGTTGCAGCAAACACAGCAGATTGAAAGATCAGCCAGTGCTTTGACACTAGAGCTCTCTTTCAGTATTGAGTTGTAAATGACTACAGCTGCAGCACTAGACTCATGTGAATCCTGCCTGACACAGGACACTCAGATACGCTCATCTTCAGGAGAGAGCAGCGCTCACTGGAGAAACATCAGCACTGCGAGCGACTAACAGCGACTCTTGTGGAACGAGGCCTCATGAGGAGCTCCATCATGTGTTACTCTGCAGACGTACTGCTCTCCCGCTTCCCAGCGTGCTTTGCTGAGGGTCAGGACACTACTGCGGCTGTAGAGGCCGTCCTGCTCGCTCTCTGCGCTGGTCACAACCCCCTCGGTGACCTCTGAGCCGTCCAGTGTCCAGCTCACCAGCGCCCCCTGTGGAGAGTAAGAGCTGAGCAGGCAGAGCAGTGCGGCTGAGTCTCCAGAGATCTGCAGAGAAGAGGGCGGCAGCAGAGACACTGAGGGCTTCACTGTGGGACCAGCTGCAGGAGACAAACACAACACATTCACAAACACTGAGAAAACACACTGCAGCTCCAGCACTCTTCTGCCCTGCAGCATTCACATCATTTCAACAGGACTTTCAGCAGCAGACATGAGGAGTGCAGTCAACATCACAAGAATCTCAACATTCATCTTATTCAACATCACTGAATGACATGACTGCTTGAATTCCAGTAGTTTTCTTTATATTCTGAATCAAATCTGTTTCAAAATCAAATACAAAAGCAGAGAGAGAAACTCTTCAACACACTGAGAGTAGCAGCTTTAAAGAGACAAACAGGAAAATATTGTGTTGATAATGAAAGAGGACAATAGCAAAGACTCAATTTTTCAGCTAAAGTCAGTTCATCATTGATTCAGTGATGTCATCGTCGTCCAGCATAGTTCAGTACAGTGTCTGTGCAATCAAGTTGAAAATATTGCCAGAAATTAAGTGTCCCCAACTAAGCAAGCCAATAATCATAATCAAAGAGTTTATTAATCTCATTTACAGTAAGCTTGATTCTGTCTGTGTGTATAGTAGCTATATTTCTCTTTCATTCTCTTGTTGTGTTCTGACTAACACTTTTTTAAGGAAATGTATTTGATGATCTGTGACTCTGATGTGACCTTTGACCTCTTTTATAATGGACGATGTTGTGGAGTTTATCAATAATCATGTTTCTGTTCTTCATATACAGCTCAATCATTATGATTCACACAAACACCTGCAGTTTCAGACAAATGAATCAGTAGTTTTGAACTTTTCAGATTTACATTGTTTCAGTCTAGACTCATTTGACACAATTATGAGTCCTGATGATCTTTATTCAAATGGAAAAAAGACCACATGAAAATATTTCCCATATAGTGATGTCAGCATTAATTAGAGGATAAAACACTGTAGCAGTTACGGGGCAAGCAAGACATGAGACGTGCGGATCCATAGCTTAATAATTTAACAACTACCTTACTAACTATTAATAAGCAGCAAATTAGGAGTTTATTGAAGCAAATTTCTTAGGTAATAGTTATGTTAGTGAGGATAGCAGAGTAAAGTCAACTGTGACATATTATACCCAAAAAAATCTGCATACAGTGGACTACCAGTGAAACTGATCAGCATTTGAGACCAAAAATTATTCAGACACTGTGACCTCACCATGTTTTTTTTTTTTTTTTTGTTTTGTTTTTTTTTATTAATGATTTCTACACCATAGACTGAAAAAAAAGTACCAGTAAATTTAGGCTTGACTGTATAAATAACTACAGGAAGTGTCTGTTTGCTGTTATTACTTGAAAATTTATTTATTGATTTTGTTTTATTTTACAAAGGAACACTGGCTATCATTTGCAAAAACCCTTATTGATCTAATTAATGATCATTTAAAATGAAAATAATCAACAAATCAGTTCAAAATCGATTAATCGGGGCTTCAAGTTGTACACACACACACACACAAAAACAGCAGAGAATAATGCATTTCTGTGAACAAAACACAGCAGAAATGTACACATTTATACACAAACAACTTTCAAACAGCATTTATTGTTTCATCTCATCTGTCAGAATCGAATGCACAGAACAGTGGGATATTATCTTTAATAAATGACTCCTGACTCAGTGCTTTAGAATTGAGTTATAGTTGATCATGAATGTTTAAGTAATAAGTTTAATTAAGATTATAATTGAACATTGAAAAGTAAAAGTGAACACTTCCCAAGAAAGAAAATAAATAAATAAAATCAAGCAATCAGTGAATTATTCAAGACTGAGCAGGGAGCAATAATAATCACTGATAAACCATGATAGAGTGCATTCAAAAATACAATTCACTTGTTTTAAGATCATTGTTACTCTAATATAATTTATTAACCATTTTAACCAATTATTATACCAATATTAACCAATTTTCTACATGTATTTATGTGTGAATTTTTGGAACCACATTTAGCAACTGCAGAAGTGAAACAGGGTCTGTGTAATGCCAGTGTGTCCTGATATTGGGGAAGAGTGTAAGTCAATGGATCTAGATCCTAGTCCTGACCCTGCTGGAGATGATGAAGCTGTTCTCCTGCATTTGAGTCTCAAGCAAGACGAGAAAATACTTCTTTTAACAGAGACGGACACATCATGAGCCTCCCCTCAGTGATTATTTCTGGAACCTGGTTGATCTGCTTTTATTGTATGGCTATATATACAAAAACTACAAAATACAAATGCACTAAATAAAATAATTTAATAAATGGATTTAAATGGACACTTTAAGCACTTAACTAAAATAAGTACTAAATAAGAAAATAAATTACTAGAGAAGACTGACTGTAATCAGCTTGCTTCCATTTAGTGAAAAAAGTCTCCTCTTCACCTGAAATATAAGCTCTTCTGGTTTTCGGTGATGTAAAGACAACGTTTGAGCGTACACACAATATCTGAGCGAGAGCAGAGCCACATCAGAAAAGAACAATGTATATTTAAAAGCAGACGTCCAGTTTTGTGTGAGTGAAGAAAATCCACTTGCGAGTGTAGAGATTTGTGCTCGCGCATTACATGAATCACGTAACATTATGCACTCTTGACATTTGTAATTAAGATCATGCTTCAGAAACAGCCTAAAATTAAGAGAGAAAAAAAGCGTCCCCTGGGCAGCTGCCTACACATGTGAGGATCCGACACTGCTAGATGCAGTTAGACACTTACTACAAACATGGTGTGGGGGGGGGGGGGGGGGCGACACACAGACACACCCACTGGAGCTCTGAGAGTGTTTATAGAGCTGTGAGTTTAACACTTCATGACTGAGAGCAGAACAGAACACAATCTTCATCATCACATAAGACACAACAACAACAATGAACAACATCATCATCCTCATCTGGACTCTCACACTGTTTGCTCAAGGTTTGTGTGATAAAATTTTATAATTAATATTAATTATTTAATATTGTCACATTTGTCTAAATATTAGTACTAAATATTAGTACTAAATATAATCTTTCAGAGTGTAGACGACAGTACACTGTAACTCAGAGTCCATCATTAATAACAGCAGCTCAAGGACAAGAAGTCAGAATAAACTGTAAAACCAGCAGTAGGGTGTGTTGGGGTAATGAGTTACACTGGTACTTACAGAAACCTGGAGAAGCTCCTAAACTCCTCGTACATGATGCAACAAGCCGTTACACTGGAACTCCTTCTAGATTCAGTGGCAGTGGATCTGGCAGTGATTTCACTCTGACCATCAACGGAGTCCAGACTGAAGATACAGGAGAATATCACTGTCAGAGTGCACACTGTCCTAGTAGCCGGGTGTTCACACAGTGATAAAGAGTCGTACAAAAACCTCCGTCAGTCAGAGTCACAGTGACTGCACTGATACAGCTGAGAGACACTGCAGCTGCTGATGAGAGGATCACAAACAACACAATGACTTCAAGTAACACACTGTACACTGCTGACCTCTTCCTAACCCTTAACGCTATCTGTATCACACCTCAATAACTGAAAAAGTGTTGTGCATTAGCACATGCTTTTAATCATTGTGAAACATCTGTTCAAATCGATTTTAGATTTTCACTATCTGCATGATCATATGTATTAAAAGTTTAGTGTAACACCCGGCTGTCACTATTTAATCATAAGTTTGAAAAGAACTAAACAATTGTTGTCAATATAAATATGGGCCTTAGAAGACTAGGAAGTTTAAGGTTCCTAGGGCAGAGGCAAACACACACACTGTTGTAAAAAAAAAACAAAAAAAAAACTTCTGTTTATATATAAATTAAGTAGAGTGAATCAAGGAAAATAAAGAGATCGACATATAAAGTCACCTTATAGTTTCAAAAAAACAAAAAAACTTTACACTTTTGGAGAAAAAAAATGGTTCACCAGGCTTGGTTAGAGAAAAAAAAAAATACTTTTGTTACTTTTGTTAAGTTTATACATTTTGAAGGTAAATTAGTTAAATTAACTCATATGTTTAAGTGACAGGGCCAAAATGCTAAATTTTAAGTAATGTTTAGTCAACATTACTTGATTTTTTTAAGTCAAGGCAACATTAGGGTTTACAGTGTACAAGTCTTTATCAGTGAAAAAAAAGAAGAAAAATCACGCCAACCGTTAAAATGAGTAAATCAGTGTCTTTGATCCTTTTCATGGGTGGCTCGCCATCTGTATTTCTTCCCTTGGGTGGAGTCGACGGTATCATCACAACAAAACCCAATCCAGCACGAGAATCAGTGGTTGAAGGAATACACATCAACCCAATAGCTACAAAAACCCAACCTGCATATACAGGACAGTACAGTGCACTTAATAAAAATCATCCAGTTAACAGGCTTTTCAAAATCTAAATTATTGCCAAACAGGTGCCTTTGCATTTCCTTTCTAAATAGACATCTGCTATAGTCTCTTTCTCACCTCACTCTTGTCAGTCAGCTTGCCTCACTTTCCTTACGTGATAAATAAAATCTGGCTCCTGGCCTGTGGTGCACTGTCGATCGCGCACAGTTCGGCATGCTGCATTGAGCGTTTAGTTTTTAAACATGTCTGTCCTCTAACTGAACTAGGTTAAATGATTTTTGTTACTATTAAAAAATCTAAACGCCGGTGGGGTGCGGTGACGTAACCATTGTTATGGCTTAACACCGGTATAACTAAAAACCCTGTCTATTGCAGCAAGCCTATTCCCTATGACACTCCTGTGCATATTCAATACCATGATATGCCACATTACTTAAAACCCTATCACATGTGTGGAAAAACAAATTACATTTCAAAGTCTAATTATATTTTTCTTATATCTTATTCTTACTGTGTAATGACCTAAAGCCAGGGCTGTCAAACTCAATTCCTGGAGGGCCGCAGCTCTGGGCTGCGTTTCCCAAAAGCATCGTAAGCCTAAGTTGATCGTAAAAACGATCGTACGATTGATCTTAATATTACGGTCTGTTTCCCAAAAGCATCGTAGCTTAAGTAGCACTTGAAAATCTTCGTAGATCTACGAGTGCTCTGGAGTAATCGTACATCCCGAAGTGCATCGTAAGAAGACAGATTTATGAGGACACATGCAGGACAACCGGCAGATTACACTTTTATCTAGATTTAACACACTGCAACGCGAGTAATATAATAATATTTTGATTGTACTTTATTGTACACTTTATTGTACTCGTTTTTTGTTTACATGAATTTATAAATGAAATAAATAAAAAGGGGAAAACAAGATTAAAAAAACACATCTTTGTTTTTCTCTATCTCCTCTAAGAGGACATTAATTTCATCCTTTTGAAAGGTATCTTTTCTTGTTTTTGTTTTTTTTTGTTCAGCCATTTTGTCAGTGTCTCCGCCTGTATGTATGTGCTTTATATAGACTTGATTGTATTGATTGGTAATCCAAAACAGATGCCAATTATTAGGGTTATACGTTCAGAATACGATTCCATATAAGGTTACATTTTAGCACTTCGCGAATGGACAGCGACTCGTAAGTAGCACGTAGAGAGAGTTCTCGCGCGTTCATGTTAAGTGCATTTTTGGGAAACGCTCGTGGAATTGCTGCGAGCGTTCGTAAGTTTGCACGTAGAAAACGCTCTTAAGAGCTAAGATACATCGTTATCGGGAAACCCGGCCCTGCACAGTTTAGCTCAAACTCTAATGAAACACACCTAATTCAGCTAATCAAGGTCTTTAGGATTACTAGAAATCTCCAGTAGATCTCCAGGAGCAGGATTGGCCACTCCCGATGTATATTTTACAGATGTTATAAAATTTTAAGCAGACATTTATGTGCTAATTTGCAATGTGTGATGTCAACACAGATGTTTAGGGTTGTAAAAAACTAACCCAATTTTAGTAGTTCCTTAGTAAAAAATATAATGGGGGAAAAAATATGTTGGTAATTTCTTTAAGTAATATCCCATTATGCTACCCCTCATATTTCTTGTTCATGTGTTAAATACGGCATCTTCGTGATAAAGCACACTGCAAACAATGATGCCCACAATGTAGGGATTGGGCTAGAGGGTGTGGCAGTGCTTCAGGACCTCGAAAGCGTGGCTTTTCAACTTCAATGTTGTTTGGTCTAATTTATGCTCTTAACCTGCAGTACCCAACAAAGTTTCAAGTTCAAGTTTGTTTATTTCTAGAGCACATTTACTTTTTTCTAGAGCACATTTACCCGGTTTTTAGCTGACCAAAGTGCTGTACAGTAATCACAACAAAATACATACTAACCAGCAACGTCACTATCAACAATCCAATATAGTGCATTAAAAGTGAAGTTCAAGTAAATACCCATTAAAAGTAATAACGACAAAATACATAATGTACCAGCAACGTCACTATCAAAAACCAATTAAAGTGCATTAAAAGAGAAGTTCAAGTAAACTACACATTAAAAGCCACTCCAAACAAATATGGTTTTAGCGCTGTTTTAAATTCTGATGAAGTGGAAGACATTTTAAGATGAATAGGAAGATTATTCCATAAAGTGGGGCCCACCACTTCAAAAGCTCTATTTCCCGTCTTTTTCAAGCGGGTTCTAGGAATACAAAGGAGGGATTTGTTTCCTGATCTCAGTTCTCGCTTTGAAGTATATGGGTGGAGTAAATCCGATAAATACGATGGTGCAAGATTATTTAAGGATTTGTAGACTAATAGTAAAATTTTATAGTCTATTCTATATTGGACAGGTAGCCAGTGAAGGGATCTCAAAAGAGGTGTCACATGATAAATTTTTTGCCACCTTTCAAAAAACGTGCTGCTGAAATCTGAACAACTTGTAATCTTGAGATTTGATTCTTGGAGATCCCATAATAAAGAGAGTTGCAATAATCTAGCCTGGATGTTATAACGGCATGAATAGCAACTTCTAGAGAATCATTGGATAAGAAAGATTTAATTTTGGAAAAAGAGCGCAGATGAAAAAAAACTAGAGCCCACTACCGAGGCAATTTGCCTATAAATTTGTAAGTTGTTATCAATTACCACACCTAAATTACGAACCTTTTCTGAGATAGTGAAATTTAAAAGATCAAGGTTAGGTAAATATTTTCTTCTTTGCTCGGTAGGGCAAAAAACAATAGCTTCTGATTTATCAAAAAAAGAAAGTTCAAAAAAAGAAAAATTTTTGAGAGCCATACCTTTACATCATTCAAACATGCTGATAAGTTACTAACAGCATTCTCATTACCGCTGGTCAAAGGTAAAGGCTGGATAAATGTGCATGTCATCAGCGTAACAATGGAAGGCTACATTATGTTTCCTGAAAATGGATCCCAAGGGAAGTAAATATAAAGAAAACAGAGTGGGTGCAAGAACAGATCCCTGTGGTACGCCACAGGATAGCTTGCGTAATGATAAAGTAAAATATTCAATTTTAACAGAAAAAGTTATATTTGTTAAGAAAGATTTAAACCAGTTTAACACTACCCCACTTAAACCCACATAGGACTCCAGTCGGGAGATGAGAATTCCGTGATCGACAGTATCAAAAGCTGAAGACAAGTCCAGCATGATTAAAATGACAGAAGCTCCCGAATCAGTAATCATTAAAATGTCATTTAAGACTCTAATAAGGGCCATTTCAGTACTATGTAATGATTTGAAACCTGATTGAAAGATCTCATATATATGATTTGTGGATAGGAAAGACTGAAGTTGCAGAGAGACAATTTTTTCCATCACCTTAGAAATAAACGGAAGGACAGACATGGAGCGAAAGTTTGCTAAGATAGATGTATCAAGCGTGGGTTTCTTTAGCACTGGAGTCACAGTGGCCCTTTTTAAGCTATCAGGGATAATCCCTGACTGCAAGCATTTATTAAGTAGAGTTACAAGGCCAGGTCCTACAATATCAATTAATAACTTCAGATAACAGGAGTGCATAGTGTCAAGTGGACTTGAAGAGGTTTTTAGTTTTAAAACTATTTCTTTTAACGAGTCTAAGGAAATAGAATTAAAAGTAGTCCAAGAAGCCACTGGAGTCATTGAAGTCAATTTATCATCACTGGTATCTTGTATTTGAACTCTTAGATTTATAATTTTAGTCTCAAAGTAATTTAGAACATTTTCTCATAATACTCTAGTAGGATTACGGAAAGTCTGTACAGGGGGATGTAATACTGAATTGATAATCGAAAAGAGAACTCTAGGACTTTGATGATGCTCCCCGACCAGATTAGAAAAATAAAGAGACTTTGCCTTTTTAACTGCACTCTGATATGTCCATAAACATTCTTTCTTTAAGTATGGTAAAGGATATTTGAAGTTTGTCTTTCTTCCATTTTCTTTCTGCTTTCCTACATAGTTGTCTCAGGGAGCGGATATCTTGATCTAACCAAGGCTCAGCTTTACTTTGCAGCTTTAGCAACCTATAGGGTGCAACAGCATTTAAAATCTAACCATACAGTGTTTAAGGATTTAAGATGTTGCTCAACATCTAGATCTAATAATAAAGATGTTGCTCAACATCTAGATCTAATAATAAGGATTCATAGGACGGACACTGAGGAAGTGATTTCATTATAACGTTCAGTAAAAGCCTCGCAAAATTGCGGTTAATCCACTCGAACCTGTTTTAAGTCAGAGACAGTCATGTAAGGCATAGCTGGAAGAGCCATTTTAAATATGATAGGAAAATGATCAGAGATGGATAGTTCAATCACTTCAGTATCAGTTATTGAGAGTCCAAAAGACAATATTAAGTCCAACATATGACCATGGTTGTGTGTGGGTTCTTTAACCCACTGCACCAGTTTAAAGGAATCAATGATATTCATAAACTCCGATGCTACAGTATAGATGTACATTAAAATCACCTAACAATAAAATCAGATCGTAAGTAATAATTAAATCCCCAACAAGCTCAGTGAATTCTTCCATAAAGTCCTTCGTCAAATGCGGAGGCCGATATATTAAGACTAAGACAATAGGTTGAGTCCAGTTAAGTATTAATAGTTGAACTTCAAAGCTTGTAGGGTTAATGGAGGGTAGCATTTGGCAACATGCTCCAAAACTTTCTTTAGCAATAATTGCTAGCCCTCCACCCCTAACAACCGGATGGGGAGAGTTATAAAAGCAATAGTCATTTGGAACAAGTTCAGAGTACGGGCTCAAATCTCCTACCTTCATCCAGGTTTCGGTGATAAACATAAAATCAAGGTTGTTAGATGTTATAAAATCATGCAAAATAAGTGTCTTATTGACCACGGAGTGAGCATTGATCAGTGCCATTTTAGGAGAATGCAAGATGCTGTCCGGAGATGAAGCATGTTTCATCTTACGGATTGGCAACAGGTGTGGGGGATTTACTCGGAGAGTTTGCGTAAGGCCTCGTCAACATTGGAGAGGGTAAAAAGCAAGAGAGAGAGGCGGTTGGTGTGGTTTTTCTCCCTCGTGAAAAGTCGTTTTATTGGGTGGTAATAGTTACTGGAGGACGGGTGAATAAAGAGGAAAGTGTTGCTTTGATGAGGGATTCGAGGACAACAGAAGGAGAGTGAAATACCCCGTTTGCATTGGAGAGGAGCTAAGTAACTGAGAACTGAGTCTCGTAATTGTACACGTTCGACACTGAATTGGATGTGGTTTGGAGTGTTTGGATCCCGATCATAAATGTCACTGAGTGGATTGTATTGATTCATTAACGATCTCTTACCTCTCCCTCATTTTTAAATGGTGATGTGAACTCTGCCTGTGACTGTGAAGAAAAATATCTCAGAACATCCTCAGTGGCATTGAGGATCGCACCCCCCTTCCCCTCGGACAGAGACCCGAACATGAGTGCTGGCTTTAAATTGAAATTTGTGAAGTGAGTTTGCAGTGCCAAAATTTTTTTTCCCCCACATTATATGCTTGAAGTGGAATTGCCGTGTGTGGGGAAGATATATTCCTTTTTGCCACGCACTCTCCATGTGTTATGTGGGCTGACGGTCAATAGTAAGCGTTCTGTGACATTGATCTGTTCCAACTGTCTGGATGTTGAAGAATTATCATCTGGGATTTGAATTAACCCCTCTGTTTGTACTAATAGGAGAAGAGATACCCTGTTGAAATATTTACTATCTGCCTCAGTAAAAGCCCTGTGTAATCTTTCGACTTTGAGTCTGCTGTATCCTTGCAACTTATCTGTATGGTGAGAAGTGTTCGCTCCTTCCAATGGATGTGAACTATAGACTTGTCTGAAGCATCTATTCTGTCTGTCTCAGTAGAAACCCCGCGCCGCCTGTCGACTTCGAGCTTGTTGCATCCTTGTAGTCCACCTGTGCTGAGAGAAGTGGCTTTTCCCTCTGTCACGAATCTGAGGCTGGCATGCTGTGTCTGGAATATCCACTCTGTGTCAGAAGAAGCCCCGTTCAGCCCGTTGACTTCGAGTCTGCTGTATCCCTGCCATACATCTGTATTGTGAGAAGTGTTCGTTCCTTCAAACGCATGTGAACTGTATACTTTGTCTGAAGCATTCATTCTGTCTGTCTCAGTAGAAACCCCGCACAGCCTGTTGACCTCGAGTTTGCTACATCCTTGTGGCCCACCTGTGATGAGAGAAGTGGCTGTTCCCTCTGTCACGAACGTGAGGTTGGCACGCTCTGTCTGGAATATCCACTCTGTCGGTGTCAGGAGAAGCCACCTTGCCGTAAGACCATGCACCTGCCGTATACGTACTCCCTTGGCAAACACCTCCCCACCTTAAGGCTGTGTATCTGCCATGTACGTACCTGACTGATATCCATCCGTCCCAAATTCTGCATCTGTGAAAGAAGGAAGGAAGGTTGGAAGTACTTAATTATCAGAGGAGACTTACCAGACTGCTGGCTTGCCAATCGTATCCCTACCTGTGAAATACCTACTTGACCACCCATCTGTCCATCTATTGTGGGGCCCGCACAGAGGAAGAGGGAGGGAGAGTCCCCGGTCGCTGCACCATTCACCTTCGATCCCTGAGGGCAACAAAGAATAATATTTTAGATTAGGATTTCCAATTTGCTTTTACTTCAAAATAAAACTTGTTAAATGTATTCTCTGTCTCTGACTCTTCCCTCTGATATGCTCCTCGAGGTGGTCCTGGTTTAGGGGTGGGCACGTCTAGCTTGGGCCACCCGACCTGTGACAGATTTTTTGGTGTAGTCGGCAGGGTCAACCTCGAGTTGAGTGACCAGAGGTTGAGATGGCAGAAGAGGAAGTGCCTGGGGCACGGCAACCTGTCGTGCCGATCTTTATGGGGGCTCCGTGGGCTCCGAAGTATGGAGGCCCGGGATCTGAAATAAGCTTGTCAATGTGGAAGATTCAGGTGGAGTACCTGGCAGGGCTCCAAGGTCTGAGTGCCCCGCAGCAGGTTCAGTTTGTTTTAAACTCCTTGGAAGGGGAAGCGAGGAGAGAAGTTCAGGTAGCACCGGCAGCAACTCGAGCGACTGTCCAGGCCATTTTTGACTTCCTCACGGGACAATATGGAGACACCACCCCAGTAGCTGTTCTGAGGACGTAGTTTTTCAATTCTCGACAAGGCCCTCGTCAATCTGTTTGGGCATTTACCCTACAATTACGGGAGCATTTTTCTAGACTTACAGGGAGACAGGATCATGGCCTGGGGGGCGAAGAGGTTCTACTACGAGATCAGTTTTTATTGGGGTTGCGGGAGGGCCCTGTGCGTCAGAGTCTGCGGGTGCAATTTTGAAGAACCGCGAACCTGAACTTTAAAGAGCTTCGACAAGAAGCACTGGCCCTTGAGCGTTATCACATGGAGAATGTAGATCCTCCCAGCTGCCTAGCCACGAATGTTGTTAGCACCCCTTCGACTACTATGACATCTGACTGGAAGCAGGCCCTCCGGGAAGGGTTGAAGAGAATTGTGCGGGAACAAATGTCTGACCTATCTAAATCTTTTATGGAGGAGCTTAATCGAGAGTGCCTCCAGTTATCCTCTTTACCGTGGGAGCGGGCATACTCTGATGGGAACCGTCCTCCCGACCGCCGTCCATCCCGACCTTCGTGCTCTCGATTTCAGTGGGATGAGCGTGGGGATCCCATCTACAACGGCTGTGGAGAGCCGGGACATTACTTTCATCAGTGTCCTGCTCGACGTGCATCTCAAGGGGGTTTTTAGAGTTTCCGGCCACTGTTGGTCAAGTGGTCGGGACCCCATTATCAAACCCCTCCCTGCCTACAACTTCTAGGAACCGCCTGGTGGGCTGTTGCCCGGTGGTGGTGGTTCAGGTCAATGACCAGGAAGTGCAGTGCTTCTTGGATACAGGCTCCCAACTGACCCTATTCAACGAAAGCTTGGCCCATGAGTTGTTTGGCACCGAAGGCCGACCACCTGCGGAAGCCCCCTGGTTGACGCTACATGGGGCGAATGGTCTCGACATCCCGTATGTGGGAAACCTTTTGACCGATCTAAAGATTCAGGGAGTCGTGGTGACACAGAAAGGAGTGGTGGTCGTACGAGACACATGCCTGGGGTCTCATCATGCCCTGATTGGGATGAACGTCATTTCGGACTGTTGGGAGGAGCTGTTCCGAAGTAGACCGGCTCGAACAGCTGCAACATCGGCCGGGCAGGAGTGGGACCACATCAGGGCCGACTGCCGTCGAGTATGCCTGGCTGATCAACAGGGGGATCTGGAAAGCACGGGAAGAGTAGCCTGCCATTATGCCTTGTCCATTCCAGCCCAGAGTGAGGCTTTGGTTGGGGTCAGGTTGCCTCCTCGACTTTATAGTCCGGAAGAATGGGTCATGGTGGAACCCCATGAAGATGGTCCCAAGGTGGAAGTTGCTCGAGGATTGGCGACTGTTCAGGGGGGCCGGGTCCCAGTGCGAGTCAGGAACATGAACCCTTTCCCTGTTCACTTGTATCGTCACCAGCGTTTGGCCCGGGTGACCTCAGTGAGGCCCCAGCAGGTTCGTGAACAGGGTGAAGTCAACTTCAATCGAGTAGGCCCTACAGTTGTAGAGGTGGTCCTGACACGAGCGGGTTCGGGGGCGGGAGAGATAGGAGGAGGATTGCCTACCCACCTGATGGGGGAGTCTTTACGGGGTGAAGGACTAGGAGAAGAGCAATTGGGACAACTCCAAGAGTTCTTGATGGAATGGCAGCACTTGTTTTCCATTCACGATGAGGATTACGGCCGCACGGATGTGGTACGACATCAAATCCCAACTGGGGACGCTGCACCCAGCCAAGAGCGCTATCGACCCGCGCCCCCAACCTTGTATTCAGAGGTCTGCACCCTTTTGCGAGGGATGCTCGACAAGGGGATTATTCGAGAGAGCAGTAGCCCTTGGGCTGCCCCGATAGTACTGGTTCGAAAGAAAGGTTTTGTGTGGATTACCGAAGGCTGAATCAAGTAACCAATCAAGTAACCAAAAGGGATGCTTTCCCGTTGCCTCGAGTTGAAGACTCTCTCACGAGCCTCACACAAGCCACCTGGTATTCCTCCCTTGACTTGGCCAGCGACCAACCCGTATATGCATTGCGGCCAGAAGGAAAGGCGGGCCCCGAATGGATGTTACACTGAAATCTGATGCGTCTGTTGCCATGACAACCCCAAATGACGGATTGACAACAGGTGTGTGGGATTTACTCGGAGAGTTTGCGTGAGGCCTCAACAACATTGGAGAGGATAAAAAGCAAGAGAGAGAGGCGGTTGGTGTGGTTTTTCTCCCTCGTGAAAAGTCGTTTTATTGAGTGGTAATAGTTACTGGAGGACGGGTGAAAGAAGAGGAAAGTGTTGCTTTGATGAGGGATTCGAGGACAACAGAAGGAGAGTGAAATATCCCGTTTGCACTGGAGAGGAGCTAAGTAACTGAGAACTGAGTCTCGTAATTGTACACGTTCGACACTGAATTGGATGTGGTTTGGAGTGTTTGGATTGTATTGATTCATTACCGATCTCTTACCTCTCTCTCCTTTTATAAATGGTGATGTGAACTCTGCCTGTGACTGTGAAGAAAAACATCTCAGAACAGCCTCTGTGGCATTGAGGATCGCAACCCCCCTCCCCTCGGACAGAGACACGAATGTGAGTGCTGGCTTTAAATTGCACTTTGTGAAGTGAGTTTGTAGTGCCTAAAATTGTTGTTTTCCCCCACATTATATGCTAGAAGTGGAATTGCCGTGTGTGTGGAAGATATATTCCTTTTTGCCACGCACTCTCCATGTGTTATGCGGGCTGACGGTCAATAGTAAGAGTTCTGTGACCTTGATCTGTTCACATGCACTGAAAGAACCAGTAAAGGCGATCTTTCTCTGTTTATCATGGCGACAACTAGCAAGCGTTTAGACGATGTGTGCATCCATGTTGGCATTATTTGACACCTGATGACAGCCATCTGCTTCCCGCGGTTCAGGACCTGTCCGCGTTGAGGCCTGGAACAGAATGAGCTCGTAAGAATACAGGTGGATCTGTCTGAATGGTTTAAAGAGGGACTTTCCCTTTCGCGCTCGAAAAAAAAAGAAATAAAAAGAAAGAAGGGCGGCAGACGAGAGAGAGCCTCGGGAGGATGATGTTATATCTTAAACACTTTCTGATACTGAGGTTAGTGCTCTGCTGGGTTTTTACCCAGGAAAAGCAGGAGATATTTGAGGATAGTGAAAAAGCTGAGGCTGAGCCTTCTCAATTCTCCTGCCCTGCATATGTAGAGCTGTTGGAGCTTATTGAGCAAAAATGTAAAAAACCTTTTGACCATAACCCTCCAGCTCAGGTGAGCCTTTTTATTTCTGCATGATCTCCATAAAACGAAATTAAAAATGCCGTTTTCTTTTCGTATCCATCAGTTTCGGCATGAAAGTAATCTGCCGACATCGAGGTGCTGAGCGAAAGTGGCTATGAGGGAATGTCCCCTGAAGAAAGAGAAAAAAAGTTTTATAAATAATTTATAAATTTTTATCTGTGAAAATGTTTTTCTTTCTGCAGGGGGAAACATCCTCTCTTAATCTCCCTCCTTGCCATTTAAGCCCCTTCAATAAACTCACAGCCCCTTCTGTGAGTTTCCTTTGCAGTGCTCAGTTACAGCGTTTACTAAACACTCGCCAGCACCATCCATCCGGCTTCGGTATTAGGTGGCTGAGATCACAGGTTTCTGAGGGAGTCTCCTTGATCATCAGGCCTGGCACAGCACTGCAGGGAACTTCATAGATGTCCGGCCAGGTCACCCCGAGGGGTCTCTTGGCCGCTTAGGGGTGCTGTCGCATCTAGCGGGAAGTGGAGGTGGCAGTTACAGAAATCTTCTTGTATATGCTGCCTCAGGTGATGCTCCCCTCGCCCGAGGTTTGTAAAATTGAGCTTGCCTCTGCCGTGAAATTCAGCACCTCTGCGATGCTTAGTAACCATTAAGTACACACGCTAAGCTTTGTGTACTTTCTCAAAACCACATGGTGGTCAGTGTGCATGTGAACACTTTGCACACTTTCTAAAAATCTACAAGTGGTAAGTTTGCACGTGTAGCGGGATGCAGTTATCTGGCTCATGCCTCCCTAAGTGACGCTTAATTTGCTGCAGCTGTGAGTGGTTCTGGGAAGTTAACTTTGAGCCAATCGCGAGGACTACTCCCCTTTATAAACCGGGACTTTTCTTTTGACAAATGATGCCACCGGTACGCGACTTGTCTTGTTTACCTGCCCAGCGACCTGATGTCTGCCTGGTTACCGGTCTACGGTAGCGCTGCAGGTATGGTTAGCTTAGTTTCTCTTTCCACTCGTTAACTTTATAATGTGAGCTTAAAGGGAATGTTTTATGCTATAGAATCCCCGGTCTGGCAGCAGCCCTTTTACCAGCTGAGTGTGCACCCTGTGATCAGCAATCAGAGCTCAGGGCCTGTGACGTAACGTTGTTAATCATAAGGAATGCTATTTAACCGGGGGTGCGGCCGCCAGTTGGCTATATCGATGCTGAAAAACTGCTGTTTTGCTTATGTTTTACTGTTATGTCTTGTGTATGAACTTTCGTCGTACCTGGTGGCTTTGTTCACCCGGGATCTATGATTATTGGACCTGTGGTTAGCTCGAGTTTACAGACGGCTGGCTGGCGTGTTAAACTATTGCCGGTTCAACTCAGTTTGATACTTCCAGTTTAACTCTGTTTGATCCTTTCTGTTATTTTTGGGAATCATTGGTTGAGTATAAAGTGTGTTTGCTGGGCTAGCTGGCACCACTTTATTTGTATTGACAATTGTTTTTGTCT
This sequence comes from Carassius gibelio, assembly GCF_023724105.1. Taxonomy (NCBI): domain Eukaryota; kingdom Metazoa; phylum Chordata; class Actinopteri; order Cypriniformes; family Cyprinidae; genus Carassius; species Carassius gibelio. The sequence goes on from NC_068420.1 coordinate 20,113,269, forward strand.
ATATTATTTCTGCAACCTGTTTAAGTTTTGTTTAACTTTCAAGTGTCCGTTTTGTCCAGGTGCTGAGAACTGCCAGTGGGAGCGGTGCCCCTTGTGGTGGTGGGTCCCTTGGTGTGTGCTGTGGCTGTGTGTTCACCAAGTGTGGTCATTTCCCTTGTGGGGTGTGTGTGAATTCAACACTGGTGATTGGGGTGTCTTATGAATGCTCATTGCTCGTGCCACTAGTCTCCCACTGGTAAGATTCTGCCCTGTTCTCCTCTTCTCGTGTGTGTGTGTGTTTTGGTTTTTGATTTGGTGTACTGTGTATTTTGTTTGCTGTGAAGATTCCCTTCTATGTTTGCTGTGATTATTGTGTGTTTTTAAGTAAAAATAAAAATTCTATTTTTGTACTGGACCACTGTCTCTGGCTGATCCATCCACGAACTTGAGTGCCTGGTTAGAACAAGATAACAAATTCTTTGGGTGTAACTCCCATCGTGGCGTAGTCTGCTACTGTGTATCCCTTTTTGCCACACCAGCAAGACTGCAAACTTTCTGAAATCTTGTATGATAAGGGTTACGCGCTCCGCTTCGTTCCCTTTCTTGAGATGATTAGACTTTGGTTCCTTGGGCTCCATTCAGCCAGTGTGTATTTGTTTATACACCTCAAGCATCGCTTCACTCAACATGAGGGGCTATTTGGGTGATTCTCGTGGTAACTTAGCAGCGCTCCCCTTTTTCCAAAATAAGTGTCACCTATGAGGGCGCTACTCTGAGCTCGGAGTTCTCCTCTCATATGAGACTGACTTCTCTGCTTTTTCCCCAGAGCACTCCAGTATTTTTTTATATGGTGAGGGCTTTGCGCGGTTGCTTCGTGCCCTTTCTTGAGTTGGTAAAATCTCCGTTCATCTTGGGCGCCAGTCCACCTATGTATCATCGGATACCTATCTAAACAGTGTGTTGCTACTAGAGAACTGTCGAGACAGCTCTTTTAGCAAGCTTATGCGTAAGCTAGCGGTAGCCCTTGTGTGACAGGCAAGACTTGGTAGAAATGCTAGGTTCTTAGCCGTATCCCTTTAAAGGAATCTTTCCTGATTCCAAGCCTTAAGCTCTACCCTGGGCCGAGGCCCTAACAATTAAGTTGGGTTTGTAGCTTAGGCCTTAGTAACATCGGAGGCATTCAATGTATGCTTCAGACATTGGTCACGACGAGGTGTTCCCCAAAGCCCCCCCCTAGAGGACGCAGTGTCTCGTTCCCTACTCAGGAAACTATGGTTAAATATGTAATCTGAGACAGTTTTTTAACACAGTTACATGCAGTGTAATGTTACTTAAGTTTATGATATTGTTTAAAAATGTGTAAATCTTGTAAAAAATATGAAGGTTTACATATATTGTTGATCTACATGTTATGCATACAAAATGAACGGTCTTTGTTTTTATACTGGTCTAATTAAAACTGATATGTATTTTTATCAAATTTAATCATCAGGATAGAAGTTATTTATGGCAGGTTTTTTAAAGCACAATATTATATAGACATGTCATTTAAATAACACATTGTTCAAATGATTAAAGTATTTACAGAAGGTTGTTGTGTTACATGAAATGAAACATGCGACAACATTTTTTTTAAATATGTATTACAATTTAATTATAGTGAAGTTATCAAAATTATGTTAAGATAACTTGATTTAATTGCACAGAATTAACATGGTCGAAGCATATATCTGAAACAAAATAATAATGTTAAACTAACATAACTGAATTATGGTAGTATAAGTTAAAAAGACTATGTATACATTACATTTTGAAAATGTATATGATTAACACAACCGTAATATAATGAAACCACATAAATGCATAGGATACTCTGACATCAAACTGAATGTGTGGAACCAATGTCCATAATTCAATTGAGTAAATTCAACAAATCTTTTTTTTCAGTGTGAAAGGAACAATCTGTTACTATTGCTGCTCACCCCATGCAAACATTGCATTGATATGACCCTCTGACTTTTCATGTACTTTAAATCCACCATCTTTGTACATTGCCTTTTTCCAACAAGAGAATCCCAGTTGTGATGTGAATACAGATGCTAGGGTTTTGGCAAAGAGAAGTGTTGTCATGCAAAACAGTAGGCATATTTTTGACTTTGAGAGTACTTAAGCCAATGGTGTTGTTTATACCACTCGCTACTGAAGGACCTCTTCCTGTTGCCATGCATGGTTTGCGGAAATACCTCAAGTTGAGGTTGTGTAGGACCTGCTGCTCTGGACTGTGAAACGTCTGTAAAGTAATACATAATCGTGATCAGTCCTTACTTCAGTTTTTATGAAGTCTCATTGAAAATGATTAGTTTCAAAGTGTATTTGTGGTCAGTATTACAACTTCCATGGTATTTAAATGGAAGGCACTCATAATGTCGTGTAATCTGAAAGATTAAATGTCACAACATACCGTGAGGTCCAGGTGGGGCAGCATGTACTTGTGCAACATGAGGAGCTTCTCTGTCATTAGTATCACCATCACCTTCTGACATGCCCTCTGAATCACTAGATGAAGTACCTGAAGTAGTAAAAACAATCACCATTACACACATAGACTGTATGTGGACAAATTATTGACAAACATTTTCCTTTGTCTTTTCTGAATGTTTTGTATTGAGATTTAAAGTATAGATTGTCTATGTTTAAAATGTGGAGTTTGCTGTGTATTAGCAAATTAATAGCATACACTTTGGGCAAAATTGGACCGTTCTTTTTAATTTAATTTAGTATGAGAGTACACGACAACTTCAGGTAAATGTTCATTGACGACATATACATACTGTAACACTAATGAGCTGATGGTATTTCAGCCATCTGTTCCATATTAATGAATCCTGACTCTAACACATTCTGCACTCAAAGACCAGAACGTGAGTAAACAAGGACCTTCGTTTTACAACATAATTCACCATTTGGGGCGCCGTGATGTCGGCAACACCCTGCCGTGGGTGACAGTTATTACACCTAATATGTATTTTGAATATGTTTGTGCGTTGCATAAAATGGTTAATCCTTGTTATGCGAGGACTATAATTTGCTGACTTGTAAATTGGAAATGTTTCTCCTAATTTTAATGTTCTCAAATAGAGTCATGATTCTGTAACCCTACTCCTGACCAGGTCGTAAAACTTTATGACCTAACAAACAGGACAGGAAAGCTAACTCTTAGGAAAGAGAATAGTAAAATCTACTCACATGTATTCTCAATGTATTAAGTATTGCTTTTTGGTGCATTAGATGTTTCCCCATATAAAATGGAATATCTGCAGTTTATATCGTGTGTTAATCAAACTATTAAATGTGTGTAATTCTGCATTTGAATGTAACTACGTGTTTCTATCAGTTATATATGTACTGTTTTGTGTTTTTGGAATTGTCATGTTGTGACCCAACTATCCACCTGTATAAAAGGAGAGAACCCGCACGCTGGTCTCAAAAGACCACGCTCACGCATGCTGGACCCATGCAAGTATCATTCTATGAAGAATTTAAATGCTGTTTAAAGTTTGCCTATGATTTGATTCGTTGTTGTCTTTCAAAGGTTACTGTCTGTGAGTTTGCATAACTGAACTCATTCTGTGATCACGCTCTCTCTCTCACCTCCCTCTCGCCCTTTCTCTCTCATTCATTCTCTCTCTCTCTCTCTCTTTCGCTTCCTTATTTGGATTCCGTTATGTCTTGTACAAAGTTTACTGTCTGTATTGTCGTACGCGTATTTACTCTGTGTGATTTGTAGTTTGATGTATTATTAGTTCAATTATTAAAAACCAATATATATTCATGATTATTCTGAACCGCTCACATTACGAGTCAATGAAGTGTCTGATCTTTAGCTACACGCTGTTTACTTTGAGCAACTAAATTCATCATAATGGTAGGATAATGTTTTCATGGCCAGAGAATATTTTTCCTTGAATTATAAGAAGTGATAACTTTATTGAAAATTGATAAGTTAATCTTTCGGCCGTTTGCTGGACAAACCACTGTTTGATTTGCAGTAATTTACAGTAAGAGATATCACCATAATTGATATGAAGAATGGAATATTGACATATTAATGAGTAAATTACAGTGCCCTGTAATGAGTTATTGATATATGCAATTGAGCTATTTTTCATCTTCAATAAAATTTAGTGTAACTGTCATATGAGATATATATTAATCATATTCCTGATTAATTATTCAAATTCCCTATATATATCATTTGAGTTAATAATTATGTACAACCCAGTGCGGCTACAATACAGACGTGTGTTTCTGTGTTTGTATTTATGTATTATTCACATTTTATGATTGTTCTTCTGTCTTTTACCACTGTTTTAACTATTGTTCTTGTGTAGTGATGTTTTAGACAGTTGTTATTGTATAACTGGAGTGAAAAACAACTTGAATGTAAGCCTACATGATAAATTCCATTTATCCAAGCATGCCTTGGCATCCAGTGCAAGAGGAGCTGACTGCTCTTCAACCTCACTGTCACTGCTGTACCTAGGCTGCTGATTACTTGACTGAGCCTTTTCACTGCAGCTGGGAGAAGCTGTGGCTGGCTCTGACTCTTTTATTTTTAGAAGAAGCTCTGAATATCTCTGCTTCTCTTCATAACTAGTCTTAAACCTAACCCTGGGGGAAATGTAATTCAATCAATCAATCAATCAACCAATCACTCAATCAATCAATCACTCAGTCAATCAATCACTCAATCACTCAATCAACGGTAACATTAAATTAGCGTACCTCTCAATCGACTGATTCCAGCTTTTTGTCATTGCAACTCTGTGTGACCGTCCTCCTGTTTGTTTCACGGACCATGGCATGGCTGAGCAGAAATCAGCTCTCACAATCTCAGTACGACCATTAATGTGTTACCATAGACAAAAGTTCCTCTTGTAGCCTTATGTTTTCTGTAGCCTGCTGCTTTTTCCTCATGTTATTCAGCTGCAACAGAAAAATGACAGAATGAATATGTTTGGCATCTAAATGTTTTTTACTGGATTTGTTTTGTTTGTTTATCTTATTGGAACGGAAACTACACTCTAAAAAACGCTGGGTTGTTTTTTCAACCCAACTGCTGGGTTGAGGCTGTGGGATAGGACTTTGGGATGTTTTAACCCAAGTTTGGGTTGAAAATAAGGTTTAAAAAAAAAAATTTAACCCAGCGGGTCTGGGTTGAGGACGCGGACGTGAAGGAGAGCACGCACGTCACGTCAAGATCGTACGTCTCCAGTGCGAGTAGCCGCCATTTTCTCAGCGTGATAGAAGCAAGAAGCGAGTGAAAGACTATGGTAAGTAAATATTCAAAATGTAAAGTTATCTTTTATTGTTTACCCGGTTGTATGAAAGGCGGAAGGTTTTATGAAAGGCGGAAACAAAGGAGCTTAACGTTATATATATATATATATATATATATATATATATAAAAAAAAAAACGGACGCGGTTTTCACCTCAGACACAGAGGTCTTAACTGCCTCATGTAACGGTACTGAACGGAGGATGTAACGTACTTTTAATATAACGTCTGTGAATGTATTTTGTCATATTTACATAAGATTTTACATTATCTGTACTTTTTGAGGCGTTAACAGACAGTTATGGTCACGGTTACGCTCATGTGAATTTGTCTTTTTTTTTCGCGGTTAAACTGAATGTATGTTTGTCTCCTAAAGGAAACGGCATTGTGTAGTAAAGACTAGCATAATTATTTTGAGGCTGTTGAAGTGGTAACTGTTAAAAGTATGTTTTACATGTAATATTTCAGACTTGTCCAGCTCCTGTCTTCATTGTCCTCGCGCTGAGAGTTAAAGACACAGAAGCTGTTTGTGTGAGGAGTCACAGACCTGTGTTAGGATGAGGAGGAGGTATTCTTCTGAAGAGAGGGACAGACGGTTTAAGGAGAGTAAACTTCAGAATAACATCAAGTTATCTTTATTTTTACTAAGACTAAAATAATGTTGTTGTTTTTTTAGATGTTGCAATCCAGAGACAAGATAACGTCATTCTTTTGAGACTGATGTAAGTTAAGTTATTATTACTTTTTTTTTTTTTAGAAAATTAATGTTTATGTTGTGTCATGCCTGTTAACTTCACATTTTGATGCAAAAACAGTGTGATTTTATATATATATATATATATATATATATATATATATATATATATATATATATATATATATATATATATATATATATATATATATATATATAATGTCTGTATGTGTGTATATATATGTATGTATATATATATGTATGTATATTTATGTATGTATATGTTAATATTTTATTGTAACCATTGATGTCCCTCTTTGCAGAACTCAAACTAACTGGAGTTAAGGACACACAAGTCTGCTTTTGTGAGGAGGTGGTTTTCTCAGCTTCTTCTGAAGAGAGGGAAAGATCGTTTAAGGCAAGTAAACTTCATAATTTCATGTTATCAGTTGTTGTTGTGTTTTACTAAGAGTAAAATAATGTTTGTTTTTTGTTTTTGTAGATGTTAAAAGCAAGAGACATGGGAGAGCATCATTGCTTTGAGATTTTATGTAAGTTATTTTTAGAAAATTAATTTTTCTGTTGTCTCCTGCCGGTTTACTTCACATTTTGATGCAACAACAGTGTGATTACGTGCTCATTTCATTAAGACCATTGATGTCTGTGTTTTTTATTGCAGAAATCAAACCAACTTTGGAGTTGTCTGATTTGGAGAGTCATTATTCTTGGTCTTCGCTCTTAAAGGTAAAGTTCACACAAAAAATCGTTTACTTGCCCTCAAGTCATTCCAAACCTATAAGACTTTTGTCTGTCTTTACAACATAAATTAATATATTTTTAGTTTTCTCATAATATTTGTTAATCCATTTATAGTTTAGATAATCAGTATTTTCAAGCTTCATAAATATAGAGTTATTGTAGAAGTAAATTCTGATATTTATATATGAATACATCTTAAATTATATGATAGCAAACATGTATGTTCAAAATAAAATACTGGTCTCCCAGACCAGCAATGGAGGACACAAAAAGAGAATATTAAATATATTCGTATGCTTTCCAAAATAATGAGCAGAGTTTGTATGAGTCTGGAAAAACATGGGGAGAGTAAATTATAAACATTTTAATTATTTGTTGAACTAACGGTTTGAAGAGCAGCCCTCCATGTACATGAATATTGTGAGGTATGTGAATGTCATGTCTGTTTTAATGTTTCAGTAAAGCTTTCTGAAAGCGATATTTATTCAAACAATATTCCATGCCCTCACACTAGTGCTGCCATTATAGCCTCCTGGAGCGCTGTGGTGGACTGAGACATTAAACAACCTCACAAAGTGTTGAAACTTTAACACCGATTATTTACCTATCCTTACGGATGTGAATACACCTCTACCTGAAAATGGATAGTTTAATTAAATGTTTAATTTTTTCAAATGTGTTTCTCTTAGGCCACTGATGAAGAACAGGCGGTGACTGGATGAATGCTGGTCAGAGAGGAGAATCTTCTTTCCCCTAAACTGATGCAGCGGTGGTTTTAAAGGAGGACGCTGCCCTGGATGATGTAGAAGATTTCACATGCTGTGCTGATGGGGTTTCTTCATGATTACATCAGTTATGCTAAAGAGATCATGAAAATTGACCGTGATGCATGATCTGTATTCATGGACTATGAAACAAACTGTAAGTGTATAATTTGTTAAAAAAAAAAAAAAGTTAAATGCTTTTTCTTTGTTGTTTAGTCGAAGAGTTTACACTCTGTCATTCATACACCTGCTCACATTCTTTCACACACACACACACACACACACTCGTCTGTTAAATGTTATAATATCAAAGTTAATGTTGTGATTTATTTGTGTACTGTCATGCCAGAATAGTTGGAAAAAAACCTAACTAATTGTAAATGTATTGTATGTGTTTTCGTATATTTTTATACAATATATACAATTGAACAAAGTCCAATTTGATCTTAAGTTATATTCATCAAATGTTCAATGCTTTATGAACTCTGTAGCTGTTAATCCCATCCTTTTCTGCATTTCTTCTAACATGTTATTTTTTGACTTTTCTCATGTTTTTAATAAATATTTTCCTTTTGATAATTATTATTTGTGTGTAAAAGTGATATTTAAAATGAACAACATTTGTAGGTTTAATGCCTAGCTCAATTTGGGTTAATTTTAACGTAGAAATGCATTGTTTCCCCACATGGCTGCACTCTGCCAGTTTATTTTCTGCCAGCAGGAGGCGCTAAGAGCGGGAGAGGTAGGTTTCTCCGGTAACGGCTGCAGAGCAGTGCTGAACTCACAAATGCTGCCGTATCAAGCACATGCGAAATGATATCGAACATTTTCTAAATACAGTAGTTTTCCTTCTGAAATACAGTGATAAAAAACACCCGCTCTGGTTTTTGGAAACCCTGCAATATAGTCATTTTAAACCATAAAAAAGGCAACCCAGCAGGCTGGGTTAAATATGATAACCCAACTGGTTGGGTTAAAATAACCCAGCGCTGGGTTCGTCCCTTTTTGACCCAGCGCTGGGTTGTCAAAATAACCCAAATTGGGTTGTTTTCAACCCAGCAGTTTTTAGAGTGTATAGGAACTGATAAGAATCAGAATAAGATTTCGATAAAATTCAAACGATACAGAACCCTAGTCATTGTAAAATGATATTTTCTATATGTTTATTGTATATGTGTTTGTTGGCAGCTCGAGCTGTTGTGAATCCTGCCCACTTCTTTGCATCGTCAGCACATGCTTCAGTGCTCTGAGAGTGTTTATAGAGCTGTGAGTTTAACACTTCATGACTGAGAGCAGAACAGAACACAATCTTCATCATCACACAAGACACAACAACAACAATGAACAACATCATCATCCTCATCTGGACCATTGGGGTTTTTATTCAAGGTAGGATGTCTATTTTTGGTAATGCAAATTATATTGTTTACATCAATTTAATATTTTGTTATTAAGAAGATTTGTAAACTAATCTATTTTATTTTATTCAGAATCCAGAGGAATCACTGTGACTCAGCCTAAAGTTAAAACTTTCCAGCTTGGTCAATCAGCTACAATAGAGTGTAATACAGATCCAGGAATATACTATAGCAACTTAGCCTGGTATCAGCAGAAACCTGGAGAAGCTCCTAAACTCCTCATTTATAACATAAACAGCCTCCAGTCAGGAACTCCATCTAGATTCAGTGGCAGTGGATCTAGCCAAGGAAAAGATTTCACTCTGACCATCAGAGGAGTCCAGACTGAAGATACAGGAGATTATTACTGTCAGAGTTTTCACTATCCAAACAGTCAACATGTGTTCACACAGTGATAAAGAGTCGTACAAAAACCTCCGTCAGTCAGAGTCACAGTGACTGCACTGATACAGCTGAGAGAAACAGCAGTTTCATCACAATACAATATAACATTGATTCTTGTTTTTTATTATATGATTTGACCTTTTCTACTATAGCAAAACATGCCACAATAAGATTATGATTTGATTAATACATACAATAATTAAGGCGTATATAAGAAGATGACATCACTCAACTGTTTCCTTCTGGTATTTTTGAACATCAGAAAACAAATCACCTGAAGACAGACGCTTCATATAAAGACTTTAACATGACATGTTCAACGTGATCTCATGAGAATACGTGTGTATTTTTACGTTAATTGTGGTTCTACCACACGTACATTTACTTACGTTTTCATGCACATAAAAACGTACAATTCTGACGTATTTATAGCAGTAAAACGTACGTTTATAGCTAAAAAAACGTAAATAATCTAACGTTAAGTGTGAATGTATATGAATTCCCATGTATTAATATTAAAACATGGGCTTTAATGATTTAAATCTGTTGTATTTAATTGTCATCAATAAGTTTTTTTTTATTGAATTTATTGAAAGCAGTTTACTCATCTACTTAATAGGATTTAACATTTCTGTGCATGCTGCAAACTCATTTTGGGGGATTACATAATGCTAAACGTGACTACACTTTGACACCTTAAAATTAATACAATTTATGTAATTGTTTAACCATTTTGTAATATTTTGCTGTGCGATTTTCTCCTATCCAATGACTGACAATACAACCATAGATACACAAAAGCACAGCATAAAATTACAAATCACATCCATTTTATTTGTTTGCTGTACTCCATATCTTTAGAATCCAGATGTTTGCAAGGAACGTATCCAAATTCAGCCCTTTATCAATCGATCTTAATCTTCATTCTCAGCAACAGCGACCGTCACAGTCAAAGCCCGCGCTCGTTATGATTCGAATTTGAAAATAGCGCCAGTGCTCCACGACTTGGTTTACGGCACTGATATCGAACGGTAACCTAATTCGTCACAGATTGCGGTGTCGTCTTTCAGTTGATAGACATTTGAAATCAGTACTGCTGCGCCAGTGCGCCTTCACGGAGAGAAGACAGATACATAATTTCACAGATTAATAAATTTAATTCTGCTCTGTACCCTATAAAAACTATTACCTCCAGAGAGGACTGCGACTGGAACTCATTATCATTTGAACTACTTTTGGTACCACTTTTGATATTTTCACAAAAAATAAATGATTAACGTTACGTTTATTTGTCTGTTATTTGTTTATTTATAACAGTAACTTTATGTAGTTTTAAGAAATGGTTATGGGTAGGTTTAGGGCAGTAATTCTTAAAGTGTGGTCCGCCATCGCCCCCTAGTGGTCCGCGAAAAGATGACCTAAAACTCTCCTCTTTGGAGCCAGACATTCAGAAACTGATGTGTGATAAGCAGCACCACCCATCTCATTAATATTCACGTTAAAGTTTTATATGGAAATCTCAAAATCTAAAATCCACAGATCTATTAGTTTTGTAATGTACTAGTTTTTGTTTCATGTGTAAAATCCCAGTAATTTCAGTGATATTGGACATTAAGGGGAACATTGTTTTCAGCATTTTATTGTTACCATAGTTACAACCATAGACTTCCTATACCCACCACCTCAGTTTTAAACTAATGGAATGGCATTAAGTGGGACCTAGGCTGTTACAGTGTTTAATTGCAGTTTTTTTTTTTTTTTTTTTTCACATGTGCAGTTTGTTGTTCATATTAAGCTTCAACTCATTTCGCATTTACTTTTTCAAATTAAATAAAAATTAATACAATAATTTCTGATCATATCATTGCATTTGTGTTTGAATAATTAGTTTTTGACTTGAAACAGTCGCATATTAAACTTAAATGTAGCTTATCCTTCCTATTTTGTTGGTTTTTGGGGGCATGTTAGAGTGGGATTCTGTTAGGTGGTCCTCAGGAAAAAAAAAGGGAGATAAAGTGGTCCTTGGGCTGAAAAAGTTTGAGAAACACAGGTTTAGGGGTAGGTGTAGGATTAACGTTAGTGGCAAAAAATAACGTTTTAGTTTTATATTTTTACTAAAATTGTGTTTATTATGTTCTATTCTTTTAACATTTTGTATAAAATGGGTAGGTTTGGGTTCGGGTGGGGTATAGGGATCTTACATTTATCAAAAAAATTATAAAAAGGGAAAATATACATAAATATTAAAAAAAATAATCAGATACGCATTGAAAAGCAGCTTTATGAGCAAATTTCTATGGATAACTGACTGGTCAGAAAACACGTTCTATCTGTACGTATTTGAGGTTGTTTTTACATAAATTTAGATACGTATCGCACCTGTAATTACGTCCAGATAATACGTAAACGACACTGTAAATACGTAAAGGCACATACGTATTGGACAGATTTAATTTACGTCTAAATATGTACATTTTGATTGTGAGATCAGGCTGACATGTTTCCATGTAGGACTGTAAAGGAGTCCTTCTTGTGAAAGAGCCATGGGCAGTTTCTTTAAAGTACCTGTACATTGATGGAAAAAGAGACTCTTTGTTGATTCTTCTATTAGTTCAGCATTTAATACAGTGCAGACACATCTGCTTTTAGAGAAGCTGTATGGCATGGGTGTCAGTACTTATTTAATTAAATGGTTTTATTATTTTTTAAGTAATAGAACTCAGCAGGTTAGGGTTAATGGGACACTTTCTGAAGTCAGATATAGCAGCACAGGAGTTCCACAAGGTTGTGTTTCATCGCCTGTGCTTTTTGCTTTATATACAAATGACTGCAGGAGCACATATACTAATAATTATATAATGATATATGCTGATGATACTGTCATTTTAAGTCTCTTACAAAAAGGTATGGACCTGTTAACTTACCACAGTGAAATATATAATTTTACTCAGTGGTGTGACAAGAACTGTCTTGTGCTAAATGTAAATAAGACACAAGAAATGGTCCTTGACCCAAGAAGTGTATCTGAACATAAGCCTGTGATTATTAAAGACAGAGATACAACAAGTTACATCTTACAGATACATGGGGTTTTATATGGACAATGTTTTTTGTTGGAAAACACACATTGACAGTCTGTGCACATGACTACAACAGAGGCTTTATTTTTTAAGAAGGCTGAGACTGTATGGGGTGGGTAGCAATATCTTGCGTGTTTTTTACCAGGCCACGCTTGAAATTCTTATTCGCTATGGAATTACAGTCTGGTTCGGAAACCTGTCTGTTCAACTGAAAAACAAATTGGCTCATATCCACAAAACAGCTATGAGAATTATAGGAATAAAACAATATGAGCCTATACAGACTCTTTACGAACAAGCAACAATGAGAAGAGCAATAAGTATCATTATTGACGCCAAACATCCTCTTTTTAGCGAATACCAGACACTGCCATCAGGAAAGAGACTAAGAATGCCAATGTGTAAAACTAATAGACTGAAGCTTTCATTTGTTCCTGCCTCTACAAAAATGCTGAATTCCACCAAAAATAATGCTCATTTAACATATTAGAACCTTGTTTTTTGCATTATATGTATTTTATATATCAGACTCATACATTGTATTTTATTCTATTTTTATTGTTTTTATAATTGTCTGTTCAGATAACAACACTGTAGCACTTTGCCCAAGACAAATTTCCCTTCGGGGACAAATAAAGTTAATCCTTTATCTTTTATTGCTGAAAAAAAAAGAAAATAATAATAATTATAATATGAATCCTAATTCTAAAATATACATGATACTAGGAGCCAGAGAGATTCAGTAACAGCTGTGAGAGACAGAGATACTGAAGGACACACATCAGAATGAATCATTGACTGAGTCTCATCACAGATCAAGAGTTGATTCAATCATTCAGAAGGTCAGTACGACTGCTGAGAGTCTCAGTGTGAACAAACCTCATCTCTCCATCAGTCCAACACAACTGACTCATTTCAGAGAATAAAGAGTCAAACAGTCAAACTCATATTTGAGTGATTGTGTTCCTCTCAGAACAGAGCAGCTCCATCAGCAGATGTTCAGCGTCCTCACAGGAGCTTCATGATACAGTAAAACTAGCGGTAGCGGCCGTCCTGCTCGCTCTCTGCGCTGGTCACAACCAGGTGACCTCTGAGCCGTGCAGTGTCCAGCTCACCAGCGCCCCCTGTGGAGAGTAAGAGCTGAGCAGGCAGAGCAGTGCGGCTGAGTCTCCAGAGATCTGCAGAGAAGAGGGCGGCAGCAGAGACACTGAGGGCTTCACTGTGGGACCAGCTGCAGGAGACAAACACAACACATTCACAAACACAGAGAAAACACACTGCAGCTCCAGCACTCTTCTGCCCTGCAGCATTCACAGCATTTCAACAGGACTTTCAGCAGCAGACATGAGGAGTGCAGTCAACATCACTACAGTCTCAACATTCATCTTATTCAATATCACTGAATGACATGACTGCTTTAATTCCAGTAGTTTTCTTTATATTCTGAATCAAATCTGTTTCAAAATCAAATACAAAAGCAGAGAGAGAAACACTTCAACACACTGAGAGTAGAAACACCTCAGCTGTTAACAACACTCAGTCATTTAGTTTGGGCAAAATACTTTTAAATAACAAATCTCTTTCACATAAAGTACATTAAAAGCATTTGTTATTGCTTGCAAAATAATGTGATTATTTTCATCAATTCAAGACAAGTCAGATTGTGGTAAAGCAGCTTCACAGAGTCAAACAGGAAAATATTGTGTTGATAATGCAAGAGGACAATAGCAAAGACTCAATTTTTCAGCTAAAGTCAGTTCATCATTGATTCAGTGATGTCATCGTCGTCCAGCTCAGTTCAGTACAGTGTCTGTGCAATCAAGTTGAAAATATTGCCAGAAATTAAGTGTCCCCAACTAAGCAAGCCAATAATCATAATCATAGAGTTTATTAATCTCATTTACAGTAAGCTTGATTCTGTCTCTGTGTATAGTAGCTATATTTCTCTTTCATTCTCTTGTTGTGTTCTGACTAACACTTTTTTAAGGAAATGTATTTGATGATCTGTGACTCTGATGTGACCTTTGACCTCTTTTATAATGGACGATGTTGTGGAGTTTATCAATAATCATGTTTCTGTTCTTCATATACAGCTCAATCATTATGATTCACACAAACACCTGCAGTTTCAGACAAATGAATCAGTAGTTTTGAACTTTTCAGATTGACATTGTTTCAGTCTAGACTCTTTTGACACAATTATGAGTCCTGATGATCTTTATTCAAATGGAAAAAAGACCACATGAAAATATTTCCCATATAGTGATGTCAGCATTAATTAGAGGATAAAACACTGGAACAGTTACGGGGCAAGCGAGACGTGAGACGTGCAGATCCATAGCTTAATAACTTAACATTTACCCTACTAACTATTAATAAGCATCAAATTAGGAGTTTATTGAAGCAAATGTCTTAGGTAATAGTTAGTTGATGGCGAGAACTGGATGGTGTTTACAATCAAATGCAACTGAACTTACTTTCCTTCAAGTTTTGAAATGCTGTTATAAACAGATGAAAATCCTACAAATGTCACTGAGCTCAAGCAGTTCTGTAAGGAAGACTTACAGTAAAAGCCAAAAATTATACAGACATCAGAAATGATTTTTGATATTTTATTATTATTATTTTATTTTTTTACTAGTGGGTGCAGGACACGATAGTTCATTTATGTAAGTGAAGATAGCAGAGTAAAGTCAACTGTGACATATTATACCCAAAAAAATCTGCATACAGTGGACTACCAGTGAAACTGATCAACATTTGAGACCAAAAATTATTCAGACACTTCAGACCTGACCATGTTTTGCTGAAGTGTTTTTTTTTTTTTTTAATTGCTAATGATTTCTACACCATAGACTGAAAAAAATAAGTACCAGTAATTTAGGTTTGACCGTATAAATAACTACAGGAAGTGTCTGGTTGCCGTTATTACTTGAATATGTATTAATTTTGTTTTATTTTACATAGGAACACTGGCTATTATTTGGGCAGCAAAATATCACCTTTAATAAATGACTCCTGACTCAGTGCTTTAGAATGAGTTATAGTTGATCATGAATGTTTAAGTAATAATGTTTAAGATTATAATTGAACATTGAACAGTAAAAGTGAACACTTCCCAAGAAAGAAAAAAATTAATAAAATCAAGCAATCAGTGAATTATTCAAGACTGAGCAGGGAACAACAATAATCACTGATAAACCATGATAGAGTGCATTCAAAAATACAATTCACTTGTTTTAAGATCATTGTTACTCTAATATAATTTATTAACCATTTTAACCAATTATTATACCAATATTAACCATGTTTTCTACATGTATTTATGTATGAATTTTTGGAACCACATTTAGAAACTGCAGAAGTGAAACAGGGACTGTGTAATGCCAGTGTGTCCTGATATTGGGGAAGAGTGTAAGTCAATGGATCTAGATCCTAGTCCTGCCCCTGCTGGAGATGATGAAGCTGTTCTCCTGCATTTGAGTCTCAAGCAAGACGAGAAAATACTTCTTTTAACAGAGACGGACACATCATGGTCCTCCCCTCAGTGATTATTTCTGGAACCTGGTTGATCTGCTTTTATTGTATGACTATATATACAAAAACTACAAAATACAAATGCACTAAATAAAATAATGTAATAAATGGATATTAACACTTTAAGCACTTAACTAAAATAAGTACTAAATAACAAAATAAATTACTAGAGAAGACTGACTGTAATCAGCTTGCTTTCATTTAGTGAGAAAAGTCTCCTCTTCACCTGAAATATAAGCTCTTCTGGTTTTCGATGATGTAAAGACAACGTTTGAGCGTACACATAATATCTGAGCAAGAGCAGAGCCAATTCAGAAAAGAACAATGTATATTTAAAAGCACACATCCAGTTTTGTGTGAGTGAAGGTTATCTGGTTGTGAGTGGAGAGATTTGTGCTCGCAGATTACATGAATCACGTAACATTATGCACTCTCGACATTTGTAATTAAGATCACGTTATAGAAACAGCCTAAGATTAAGTATAAAGAAGAGGGAAAAAAAATCATCCCTAGTGAGGATCTGACACTGCCAGATGCAGTTAGACATTTACTACAAACATGGTGGGGGGGGGGGCACAACATAGACACACCCCTTGTGCTCTGAGAGTGTTTATAGAGCTGTGAGTTTAACACTTCACGACTGAGAGCAGAACAGAACACAATCTTCATCATCACACAAGACACAACAACAACAATGAACAACATCATCATCCTCATCTGGACTCTCACACTGTTTGCTCAAGGTTAGCGTAATGAAATTTGATTATTATTAATTCTTTAATATTTGAAATATACATCATTTTCACATTTGTCCAAATATTATTCTTGTTCTTTCTTTCAGAGTGTAGAGGACAGTATACAGTAACTCAGAGTCCATCATTAATAACAGCAGCTCAAGGACAAGAAGTCAGAATAAACTGTAAAACCAGCAGTAGTGTGTGTGGTAGTAATGACTTACACTGGTACTTACAGAAACCTGGAGAAACTCCTAAACTCCTCATATATGATGCAACAACCCGTTACACTGGAACTCCTTCTAGATTCAGTGGCAGTGGATCTAACAGTGATTTCACTCTGACCATCAACGGAGTCCAGACTGAAGATACAGGAGAATATCACTGTCAGAGCGAATACTGTTCTAGTAGCTATGTGTGCACACAGTGATAAAGAGTCGTACAAAAACCTCCGTCAGTCAGAGTCACAGTGACTGCACTGATACAGCTGAGAGACACTGCAGCTGCTGATGAGAAGATCACAAACAACACAATGCCTTCAAGTAACACATTTTCCAGAGATTATGGCATACGGACATTAATATGAACTGTATTTATTTACCTGCATGAACATTTAAATAACAGATTCATCTGCTCTAGTCTAGTGTGCTTGAGGACTTAAATGTCTGGAACAATGTGCTCTTTACAGAAAAGTCAAAGGTTGAGCAGTTTACTGAAAATTAAAAGGAAATTTCAACAGGATAATGACATTAATCATTCAAGAGGATTGATTGAGAAGAATGAAATGGAGGGTTTTAATAACCATCAGACAGATCCGCCCCCAGGACACACAGCCTCATTAGCCTCAGCCGGCAAATCGGGGGAGTTTCAAGTGAATGCTCGACATACATTCTTTAGGTAGTACTTTACAGCAATAACAGACGTTAATACATTAACTATTATGTTTTCCTGATTGGTCTAGTGGAGGAATGAAAAATAGATGGTGGTGAAATTAATGTGCAGCAGCATGAAGCCACTCCGTCTCCAGACACAGAGTCGTTTTACAATAACTACATAGTCATCTCATTAAACAAAATTTGTTTTATTTACAAATTTGGCAAAAAGAAAAAGTGGTATCAAAATTAGTAGGAGGTATTGCTAAAACAACAAACAATCAGTCTTATTCCTTATTAACCAAACTACTTAAACTAAAATAAAAGTACTGACGTCCGGACACGTCGACAGTGCGGCATTGAGGCGCAACATCTCGTTCTCGCTTTTTCAGGGAACAGGGTTACAGTCAAATAACCCGAGACGTTCCCTTTCAAAAGCTACTCCTGATGCTGCGCTCAATAGCGCTAATGGGAACGAGAATAACAACGCCGCCGCACTGTAAGTGCCTGGACCCCCAAGGTTGTGTAGTGTGTGTCCACAAACTTCGAAGAGGTCTTAGACATGACTCATGTGGATGTGGACTCAAGGGCATGCAAACCCCGAAGTAGCATTGACATCCAAACTATAGAATCTGACAAATGCGTGCGGAAAGGACAAACCTGCCGCATCACACACTTGCTGCAAGGGCGCACCTCTTGCTCAAGCCATTGAAGATGCAACCGAACTGGTTGAATGGGGGTGGCGGCTGCCTGCAGGCAAAAAAGCAGCCGCCACCCCCCCAGGTGGCAGCCTGCAGACAAACAGTTTCATATTGGTTGAGGGATGTTCCTGCTCAAGTGTGTGATGCGGCAGGTTGGTCCTCTCCGCACACATTTGTCAGGTTCTATAGTTTGGATGTACATCCTACTAATTTCCAAAGACTTCTGTCCTCCGCCATTTACAACACCGGAGCAGAAGAGACTTCACTTACTGTGCACAGTATGTGCTCTTCAGATTTACTTCCACCGCACTAGCCAGTGGCGTAAGTCAGAGCAGCTTTTCATATGACGTGGGGGCCGCAGTCAGGGGTGAGGCTGCCACCAGGCAAGCAGTTTCACATTTGGTGAGGGTTGTTATTGCCCTAGCCTACGAGGCGTGTGGTCAAACTTCGCCTCTAGGAGTTAGTGCCCATTCAACCAGTTCAGTTGCATCTTCAATGGCTTGAGCAAGAGGTGCGCCCTTGCAGCAAGTGTGTGATGCGGCAGGTTTGTCCTTTCCGCACGCATTTGTCAGATTCTATAGTTTGGATGTCGATGCTACTTCAGGATTTGCATGCCCTTGAGTCCACATCCACATGAGTCATGTCTAAGACCTCTTCAAAGTTTGTGGACACACACTACACAACCTTGGGGGTCCAGGCACTTACAGTGCGGCGGCGTTGGTATTCTCGTTCCCATTAGCGACCAACTTTGACTCGTCTAGGGGCAAAATTGGAACAGGATGACAGGTATGACAAAGCCTGTAAATCCCAAATTCTCCTTAGAGGGGTATTGGCCATAAGAAAAACCATCTTAGAGTCAGAAGCCTGGCAGGTGCTGATTCTAATGGTTCGAAAGGGGTGCCAGCCAGCCCCTCGAGTACTACGGCTAAATCCCCTGAAGGGGCTATAGCTCTAGTGGGTGCCTCAACCTCTGAGCCCCATGAATGAAGCGGGTGACCAGAGGGTGCTTCCCCACAGAAACCCAGTCAATCAAAACATGGCAAGCCAAACTAGTGGCCATGTAAGTTCTGAGAGTACTAGGGCATGTGCCTGAGGACAATTTCTCTTGCAGGAACTCCAGTACTGAAACAATTTGGCAGTGAGCTGGGTCTGCATGGTGTGTCATGCACCAGCCCTCAAAAACACTCCATATGAGGGCATAAGTTCTTCTGGTGGAGGGAGTCCTAGCACTTAGAATAGTCTATATTACTGTGGCTGGAAGGCCAGCATCTCTAGTTGGTCCCCCACAGGGGCCAGACGTGAAGGATCCAGAGCTCAGGCCGGGGATGAAGTAATGTCCCCTGTGCCTGAGAGAAGATCTCTCCTGACTGGAATCGCCATCGAGCCATCGAGGAGGGATATTAGATCTGAGAACCAGACTCCAGTCGGCCAATGGGGCGCTATCAGTAAGAGGCAAGACCCCTGTTGACGGACATTGGCCAGGACTCCCGGGAGCAGAGCAATCAGAGGAAAGGCGTAAAGACCCAGTCTATGCCACGCATGGGCCATAGCATCCAGACCCAGGGGAGCTGGATGAATCAGAGAGATGTAGAGGGGACATTGTGCCATCTCCTGTGAAGCACAGAGGTCCACTTCTGCTACTTGAAATCTTTCCCAGATTTGACTACTTAGGGGTGGAGTTTCCATTTCCTGTGTTTCACAGCTTGTCTGGACAGCAAGTCTGTTCCCACATTCATATGCCCAGGAATGTAAATCGCCCTGAGGGACAGGAACTTGTCCTGTGCCTAAAGCAGAACCTGGTGCGCTAACTCGTTCGAGCGGCGCGACTGCAGTCTGCCCTGGCGATTTATGTAAGAGACTACAGATGTGTTGTCCTACGGGATACTAGTCCCGTCAGAATTGGTACATGAAAATCACAGACGTCAGGTGGTAAGAATCGAAACTCAAACATAGTTTAGAAAACTAGTCCCGTCCGAATAGTGCTTTAGATGGTAGACACTTTATAATAACAATCATTAATAGATGGTAAATTGATAGTTAATTAATCTTTAATCTTTGTCATTTAACTGTCAGCAAACAGTATTTTTACTTACTATAAAGTTTACTGAAAAATTTAAGATATGTTAACATTTCCATATTTTGAAATTAGAAGGGAAGGGATGCAGGCAGCTGCTTTCACTACCTATTCTTAAAAACATCCCAAGCTAATGTTTGATGCACAGAATTTATTGTGTAGTTTAATAGATTATCACGGTGGAATAGTATAGCATGCTATTTGCTATGCCACTTTCATCTAGGGCTGTAGCTATCCAATTTGTTAGTAATCGAGTATTCTACCAAAAATTCCATCGATTAATCGAGTAATCGGATAAAATGTGTTTTTGCTTATTAATATTAATTATGCAAGAGAAAATAAAATAAAACAGCTAAGTTTCCTTTTTTAGAAAATTTTTATTTTTTATTTTTAAATGCATAGAATGCAATGCATACATCAAAAATAAACATTTAATTATTATCCATTGTTTCTCTGTCTGTACTTTTACTGTGAACAATGACAATAAAGTTGACAGAGGAATTAAGTGCATTTAAAGGTGCTGTAGGGAACTTTTGTAAAAAAAAATTTTTTTTTTTACATATTTATTAAACCTGTCATTATGTCCTGACAGTAGAATATGAGACAGATAATCTGTGAAAAAAATCAAGCTCCTCTGGCTCCTCCCAGTGGTCCTATTGCCATTTGCAGAAACTCCATCGCTCCCGGTAAAAAATAACCAATCAGAGCTGCGGTCCGTAACTTTGTTTTGTGTTCAAAATGTAGAAAAATGTATATAATAAGCGAGTACACCATGAATCCATTTTCCAAACTGTGTTTTTGGCTTGTCCTGAATCACTAGGGTACACCTATAATAAGTGTTTATATTCGGACTATTTTAGATTGCTTCGGGGATACCGCGGCGGAGTAACCCAGTACCTTTGTGATTCTTCATAGACATAAACAGAGAGAAGTAGTTCCGGCTACAATGTTCTTCCGCAAGACGCAAGCAGTACTGTTTGTTAACCGCTAGAGCGTCAAAAGTTCCCTACCGTAGCTTTAAGTGCCATTCAGTTGGGGTTTTAAATAAAGCATTTTCTGAGATGCACATTAAACATTAAACACAAAACATTAATTTAATTTATATTTTAATTACTGAAAATTAAGCAAACTAAGCTTTTTGGTAAACAATGGGGATTCACTATTAAAAAATAAAACATGGAAGAAATTTTGTGTGATTAAACCTTAAAAAAAAGTTATACTTTTTTTAGTAGTAGGCTATGCACATTCTGCTGAACAAATACTTGTCTAAAACAGGACTTTTATTTTGACGGGTTGACGTACCTTTACAGTTCTGTGTATGTGATGTGACGCTAATTTTACTCAAATCAAACAGTCAAATGCTCATGAAGTGACTGTCAGAGCAGTTCTGGAGATGTTGTTCATGTGTTCTCATCTTATTTAGTGAGACAGCAGACGCTGAAATTACCGCGAGCGTCATGTGCACTTCAGTGTGTGTTAATAAAGGAAGTCGGGCTTCTGCTCCATTCATTAACAGAGACACGCAGAACATGCAGGATTCACATTTAAACAGACTGTTCCAGCTTAACATTTACAGATTAGTCCATCACGTGAGATCAAGTGAGTTTCAAGTGAATGCTCGACATACATTCTTTAGGTAGTACTTTACAGCAATAACAGACGTTAATACATTAACTATTATGTTTTCCTGATTGGTCTAGTGGAGGAATGAAAAATAGATGGTGGTGAAATTAATGTGCAGCAGCATGAAGCCACTCCGTCTCCAGACACAGAGTCGTTTTACAATAACTACATAGTCATCTCATTAAACAAAATTTGTTTTATTTACAAATTTGGCAAAAAGAAAAAGTGGTATCAAAATTAGTAGGAGGTATTGCTAAAACAACAAACAATCAGTCTTATTCCTTATTAACCAAACTACTTAAACTAAAATAAAAGTACTGACGTCCGGACACGTCGACAGTGCGGCATTGAGGCGCAACATCTCGTTCTCGCTTTTTCAGGGAACAGGGTTACAGTCAAATAACCCGAGACGTTCCCTTTCAAAAGCTACTCCTGATGCTGCGCTCAATAGCGCTAATGGGAACGAGAATAACAACGCCGCCGCACTGTAAGTGCCTGGACCCCCAAGGTTGTGTAGTGTGTGTCCACAAACTTCGAAGAGGTCTTAGACATGACTCATGTGGATGTGGACTCAAGGGCATGCAAACCCCGAAGTAGCATTGACATCCAAACTATAGAATCTGACAAATGCGTGCGGAAAGGACAAACCTGCCGCATCACACACTTGCTGCAAGGGCGCACCTCTTGCTCAAGCCATTGAAGATGCAACCGAACTGGTTGAATGGGGGTGGCGGCTGCCTGCAGGCAAAAAAGCAGCCGCCACCCCCCCAGGTGGCAGCCTGCAGACAAACAGTTTCATATTGGTTGAGGGATGTTCCTGCTCAAGTGTGTGATGCGGCAGGTTGGTCCTCTCCGCACACATTTGTCAGGTTCTATAGTTTGGATGTACATCCTACTAATTTCCAAAGACTTCTGTCCTCCGCCATTTACAACACCGGAGCAGAAGAGACTTCACTTACTGTGCACAGTATGTGCTCTTCAGATTTACTTCCACCGCACTAGCCAGTGGCGTAAGTCAGAGCAGCTTTTCATATGACGTGGGGGCCGCAGTCAGGGGTGAGGCTGCCACCAGGCAAGCAGTTTCACATTTGGTGAGGGTTGTTATTGCCCTAGCCTACGAGGCGTGTGGTCAAACTTCGCCTCTAGGAGTTAGTGCCCATTCAACCAGTTCAGTTGCATCTTCAATGGCTTGAGCAAGAGGTGCGCCCTTGCAGCAAGTGTGTGATGCGGCAGGTTTGTCCTTTCCGCACGCATTTGTCAGATTCTATAGTTTGGATGTCGATGCTACTTCAGGATTTGCATGCCCTTGAGTCCACATCCACATGAGTCATGTCTAAGACCTCTTCAAAGTTTGTGGACACACACTACACAACCTTGGGGGTCCAGGCACTTACAGTGCGGCGGCGTTGGTATTCTCGTTCCCATTAGCGACCAACTTTGACTCGTCTAGGGGCAAAATTGGAACAGGATGACAGGTATGACAAAGCCTGTAAATCCCAAATTCTCCTTAGAGGGGTATTGGCCATAAGAAAAACCATCTTAGAGTCAGAAGCCTGGCAGGTGCTGATTCTAATGGTTCGAAAGGGGTGCCAGCCAGCCCCTCGAGTACTACGGCTAAATCCCCTGAAGGGGCTATAGCTCTAGTGGGTGCCTCAACATCTGAGCCCCATGAATGAAGCGGGTGACCAGAGGGTGCTTCCCCACAGAAACCCAGTCAATCAAAACATGGCAAGCCAAACTAGTGGCCATGTAAGTTCTGAGAGTACTAGGGCATGTGCCTGAGGACAATTTCTCTTGCAGGAACTCCAGTACTGAAACAATTTGGCAGTGAGCTGGGTCTGCATGGTGTGTCATGCACCAGCCCTCAAAAACACTCCATATGAGGGCATAAGTTCTTCTGGTGGAGGGAGTCCTAGCACTTAGAATAGTCTATATTACTGTGGCTGGAAGGCCAGCATCTCTAGTTGGTCCCCCACAGGGGCCAGACGTGAAGGATCCAGAGCTCAGGCCGGGGATGAAGTAATGTCCCCTGTGCCTGAGAGAAGATCTCTCCTGACTGGAATCGCCATCGAGCCATCGAGGAGGGATATTAGATCTGAGAACCAGACTCCAGTCGGCCAATGGGGCGCTATCAGTAAGAGGCAAGACCCCTGTTGACGGACATTGGCCAGGACTCCCGGGAGCAGAGCAATCAGAGGAAAGGCGTAAAGACCCAGTCTATGCCACGCATGGGCCATAGCATCCAGACCCAGGGGAGCTGGATGAATCAGAGAGATGTAGAGGGGACATTGTGCCATCTCCTGTGAAGCACAGAGGTCCACTTCTGCTACTTGAAATCTTTCCCAGATTTGACTACTTAGGGGTGGAGTTTCCATTTCCTGTGTTTCACAGCTTGTCTGGACAGCAAGTCTGTTCCCACATTCATATGCCCAGGAATGTAAATCGCCCTGAGGGACAGGAACTTGTCCTGTGCCTAAAGCAGAACCTGGTGCGCTAACTCGTTCGAGCGGCGCGACTGCAGTCTGCCCTGGCGATTTATGTAAGAGACTACAGATGTGTTGTCCTACGGGATACTAGTCCCGTCAGAATTGGTACATGAAAATCACAGACGTCAGGTGGTAAGAATCGAAACTCAAACATAGTTTAGAAAACTAGTCCCGTCCGAATAGTGCTTTAGATGGTAGACACTTTATAATAACAATCATTAATAGATGGTAAATTGATAGTTAATTAATCTTTAATCTTTGTCATTTAACTGTCAGCAAACAGTATTTTTACTTACTATAAAGTTTACTGAAAAATTCAAGATATGTTAACATTTCCATATTTTGAAATTAGAAGGGAAGGGATGCAGGCAGCTGCTTTCACTACCTATTCTTAAAAACATCCCAAGCTAATGTTTGATGCACAGAATTTATTGTGTAGTTTAATAGATTATCACGGTGGAATAGTATAGCATGCTATTTGCTATGCCACTTTCATCTAGGGCTGTAGCTATCCAATTTGTTAGTAATCGAGTATTCTACCAAAAATTCCATCGATTAATCGAGTAATCGGATAAAATGTGTTTTTGCTTATTAATATTAATTATGCAAGAGAAAATAAAATAAAACAGCTAAGTTTCCTTTTTTAGAAAATTTTTATTTTTTATTTTTAAATGCATAGAATGCAATGCATACATCAAAAATAAACATTTAATTATTATCCATTGTTTCTCTGTCTGTACTTTTACTGTGAACAATGACAATAAAGTTGACAGATGAATTAAGTGCATTTAAAGGTGCTGTAGGGAACTTTTGTAAAAAAAAATTTTTTTTTTTTACATATTTATTAAACCTGTCATTATGTCCTGACAGTAGAATATGAGACAGATAATCTGTGAAAAAAATCAAGCTCCTCTGGCTCCTCCCAGTGGTCCTATTGCCATTTGCAGAAACTCCATCGCTCCCGGTAAAAAATAACCAATCAGAGCTGCGGTCCGTAACTTTGTTTTGTGTTCAAAATGTAGAAAAATGTATATAATAAGCGAGTACACCATGAATCCATTTTCCAAACTGTGTTTTTGGCTTGTCCTGAATCACTAGGGTACACCTATAATAAGTGTTTATATTCGGACTATTTTAGATTGCTTCGGGGATACCGCGGCGGAGTAACCCAGTACCTTTGTGATTCTTCATAGACATAAACAGAGAGAAGTAGTTCCGGCTACAATGTTCTTCCGCAAGACGCAAGCAGTACTGTTTGTTAACCGCTAGAGCGTCAAAAGTTCCCTACCGTAGCTTTAAGTGCCATTCAGTTGGGGTTTTAAATAAAGCATTTTCTGAGATGCACATTAAACATTAAACACAAAACATTAATTTAATTTATATTTTAATTACTGAAAATTAAGCAAACTAAGCTTTTTGGTAAACAATGGGGATTCACTATTAAAAAATAAAACATGGAAGAAATTTTGTGTGATTAAACCTTAAAAAAAAGTTATACTTTTTTTAGTAGTAGGCTATGCACATTCTGCTGAACAAATACTTGTCTAAAACAGGACTTTTATTTTGACGGGTTGACGTACCTTTACAGTTCTGTGTATGTGATGTGACGCTAATTTTACTCAAATCAAACAGTCAAATGCTCATGAAGTGACTGTCAGAGCAGTTCTGGAGATGTTGTTCATGTGTTCTCATCTTATTTAGTGAGACAGCAGACGCTGAAATTACCGCGAGCGTCATGTGCACTTCAGTGTGTGTTAATAAAGGAAGTCGGGCTTCTGCTCCATTCATTAACAGAGACACGCAGAACATGCAGGATTCACATTTAAACAGACTGTTCCAGCTTAACATTTACAGATTAGTCCATCACGTGAGATCACGTGGTTGGCTGGCTGTTGTTGGTGACTACTGAGAGGGGCCCCCTTGGGGGGGATCCCGATAACAGTGTCATTACATGTTACTGCATTGACGATCAAAGGGGCTCTTACTGCATTGACGATCAAAGGGGCTCTCACACAGTGTCGTTGCATTTTATTCTTAACCAGTCGTTGTAAGCAATTGCTTGGTAGTGGTGGGCAATACTGCAAAATTACTCTCCTGTGGAGAGTAAGAGCTGAGCAGGCAGAGCAGTGCGGCTGAGTCTCCAGAGATCTGCAGAGAAGAGGGCGGCAGCAGAGACACTGAGGGCTTCACTGTGGGACCAGCTGCAGGAGACAAACACAACACATTCACAAACACTGAGAAAACACACTGCAGCTCCAGCACTCTTCTGCCCTGCAGCATTCACAGCATTTCAACAGGACTTTCAGCTGCAGACATGAGGAGTGCAGTCAACATCACTACAATCTCATCATTCATCTTATTCAACATCCCTACAGCTGATATATATTTACAATATACAAACTACACAAATGCTATATACATTTAAATCAAACCTAATAAAAAAAAACTAAACGTACTAAGACAATGACTGCTGTAATTCCAGTAGTTTTTACATCCTAACACACCATTGTTTTTATGTTTTTTATACGTTTCACATTACATTTCAAATACACAACGTGTGAGAAACAAGTTAAGAGTATATTACCGTCCATAATTAGAAAATAACTGAATCAAATGAGTTTAAAAGATGTACACATATTTTGTATGCATATTAAAATCACTGAATTAGAAGAACAACATGATCAAAACAGATTCAGAATCATTAAATAATCTGCAGAAAGTTGCTACCTTTACATTTTGACATCAAATCTCTTTTATTTGTTGTTGTTGTTTATGACATCTACAATAAAATAGCCTACTACGAACACAATATAGAAATGAAAAAAAAAAAAAATCTGTGATAAACTGATAAAACATTATGAAAGTGTTTAGACAGGAATTGTTTGTTCAAAATGAATGGTAAAAACTTTCTAATAACGTTAAGTCATTTATAATTGATTAGTTAATGATGAACTCATCATTTACAAAACATTCACAAGCAATTAATAAGTGATATGCTATATATATATATATATATATATATATATATATATATATATATATATATATATATATATATATATATATATATATATATATTATTATTATTATTATTATTTTGTAAACAATCTAAATTGCCCGTTTTTAATAGAAAATCAAACAGATGGACTTACCGAGCACCAGTTTAGTTCCTCCACCAAAAGTCCACCACAGTGAAACACTCGTACAAAAACCTCTATTCCACTCGAGTGAACACACACTCCAGCAGAGAGGGAAACACTTTAACACTCTGAGAGTAGAAACACCTCAGCTGTTGAAAAAAATGCTTTTCAAAAAGAATAAAACTTTCAAAAAAATATCTTTAAAATGTGCTTATATAACACTTTTTAAAGATACAGTATATATTTAATGACCTAATGACCTTTGACCTCTTTTATCATGGATGACGTTGTGTTTCTCTTATGGCGCTTTTCCACTGCATGGTACGGTACGGCTCGGTTCAGTATGGCTCAGTTATGGCGCATTTCCACTGCATGGTACGGTACGGCTTGCTTCGGCTCGCTTTAAATGGTACCACCTCTGTTGAGGTTCCAAGCGTACCGTACTGATACTAAAATGTGACGTAAAAACACTGCAGATCACTGATTGGTCAGACAGAATCGTCACTACCAGTGTCATTGTATTTACGACACGAGACACTAAAACCCACTAGATTTAAATAGCCAGACAACAGCTAACGCGGTAGCACCTGTTTTTAGAGTATTTACTTGATAAAAGAATTTAAAAAAATAAAAAAAGAAATGGCTGAATCGTGGTCAGTGGACGAGGTGCAGACGTTCCTCTCGTTGGTTGCCGAGGAGCGGAATGAAAAAGTGTTCCAAGAAGTAGCACGGCTCTTAGCTGCACAAGGCTACCACCGGACCTACAAACAGTGTAGGGACAAATTAAAAAAAACTAAAAAGTGACTACTGAACCATAAAGGATCACAACGGCCGGAGTGGTGCAAACAGAAGAACGTGGAAGTGGTTCGAACAAATCGATGCTATCTACGGAAGTCGACCTGCGAGCAATGGGAGAGAGGGTGTCCTGGACTCGGCCACCTCCCTGTTGGACAACACAATCGAGGATGGTATGTAAAGTTGTGTACAATATATAAAGTTTGAAAGCTTCAATTTATTGACCATCTATATTGTAAAGCTTTATTTTATTTTTTTTACATGTATGCCTATTCAATTATTATTTAAATGTTCTTTGTTATTGTTGCTAGTTTGATTCGTGTTGCTGTAATTTGTGCGTTAACAAACATTGTACAAACTTTTTGTTTCAGATGCACTGTCTACGATTGACTCGTTAGCACTTTCTCCGTGCAGTGATGCCTCAACGTCCCAACTGGTGATAGCAACGTCGCCACCAGCACGACCGTCGACACCAGCAACCTCCAACAGGACACCAGAGCGTGTGGTACCAGGTAATAAATAATGTCCAAATATTTTTATTCAACCACCTATATATATATATATATATATATATATATATATATATATATATATATATATATATATATATATATATATATACATATAGATTACATCTGGGGAGAAAAGAAAGGATGTGATGTTCAGAACATGGTAACTACAGTAATTATCAAAGTGGGAAGAGATGCACCCCGTTTGGCCAGGGGTGTTTTAAACCACATACAAGGTTTGAGAAGGAAAAAATCACTATGAAAATATAATTATATTATACTAACTTCAGGCCTTATTATCATGTCATATATAACTGTGATTTTCTGTAAAACAACTAACTTTAAAATACTTTGTTCTTACTGGTGAAGATCAGATGGTCATCTCTGTTTTCTCTCAGGTACATCACAGTGTAAGCTTCACAGTGAACATTACTCTCATCAGCGTAGTCCATATCAACAACAAAAATATATCTCGACTCCATATAGTGGTTATTTTGGAAAAAATCCCAGGTATTTTGAAATTAAAAATGGCAAAAAAAATTTACTTAAGTACATAAAAAATTTAGTACTTTTGTACTTTCACTTGTGTAACATTGAAAAAGAAGTACTTTTACTGGAGTAATATTTTATTATATGTATCTGTACTTTTACTCAAGTACTTGATTTGTGTACTTTGTCCACCACTTATGAAAATATGACTAAAACAGTTAATGTTACAGATCATATATTTAGACTAAGCTTACCTAATCCTTTTCTTATGTCGTTTTGAAAGCCTGCACTAAAATTGGATATATAATGAAATCCTGCTGCTCACCATAAATACATTATTGCCAGCTACTGTAACTTTGATTAGTTCACACTGTAGATCATGGGGTTGTTAATGAACAGTTCTTTCATAAATTAATCGATGATATGTCTTAAGCTTTATTTTTACTCTCTTTTTTTTTAATTTTTTTTTAGCAAAAACCTTTAGAAAAAAAAATCTAAATTATAACTTTTCTTTCTTTGTCTCCAGGCAAGAGGAAACGGAACATGCACCATCAGGAGCATCTTGCTGTTTTAAGAGAGATGCAGGTGGCTGATATTCAACAGCAGGAACTGAACCAGGCACAGAGGGAGCTACATTTGCAGATGGCAATAGATGAGGCCCGGCAAGCAATGGAGCAGGAAGCGGCCTTAAGGAGGGAGGAAAATGCACAAACGGCTGCATTCAATCAAGCCTTTCTCAACATCATGGGGAAGCTTGTACAGGCGATGAGTAACAGAACAGAACAGTGACAGAACCAACAAGAACAGAACACTCTGCCCGACTAAAACCTCCCTACTCCATACTTCACGGAAATAGTTTTTTTTTTTTTACTTGTTTTTCCTGTGAATGTTTTTCTACTACATACGTTTGTGCACAACATTTAAAGTTTGTTTAGTGTAAATGTTTTACTTTTAAATGTTTATATATGTCTTATTTATATTTAAATTTTTTTGCACTGCATACATTTTCACATTTAAAGTTTGCTTGGTGTACATTCTTTACTTTTAAATTTGTCTTTATATATGTTTTTATATTTTCTTTATATACAGTTTTTGCACTACATACATTAGTTCTTATGTTTAATGTTTGATCTGTTTACATTTTTCTTCAATAAAATGTACTGGTCAAACGTGTACTTTCCTTTTTAATGGTTCATGTGGATTAGAGCAACAGGTATCATCAAGCTAAATTTCACAATTTAAAAGATTAATAGTACACTTTTACTTAAAACTCACTTTAAACCGCTATTGAGTATTTGTATCATATTTCACTTGAAAACACTTCAACACACTGAGAGTAGAAACGTCTTGATCACGTATGTAACCCTCATTCCCTGAAGGAGGGAACGGAGACGTTACGAATGGGATCTCGCACGAGAGCCCAATCACCTGCCAGTGGTACAAAACGAGCCAACGGTACACAAAGTACCTTGGTCTGCAGAATTTGCATCGCGAGCTCCGCCCCGCTGAGCGGGTATATAAGGAGCAATGCGAGCAACTTGCATTCAAGTCTTCGCTGAGGAGCCAAGCCAGTGACCC
The DNA here is from genome assembly GCF_023724105.1 of Carassius gibelio. Classification (NCBI taxonomy): domain Eukaryota; kingdom Metazoa; phylum Chordata; class Actinopteri; order Cypriniformes; family Cyprinidae; genus Carassius; species Carassius gibelio. The sequence goes on from NC_068420.1 coordinate 20,144,224, forward strand.
AGCGTTCATCGGAACAGCGATGTGGCAAGGGGACGTAACGTCTCCGTTGCCTCCTTCAGGGAACGAGGGTTACATACGTAACCAAGACGTTCCCTTTCAATCGGTCACGTTCGACGTTACAGATGGGGTCCCTTACAAAACGCCACATGGCTGTCTTCCAGCGACCCGTGTGAGTGATAGCACACTGCCGTGAGGCCAGCACGAGTGAGGGCCTATAGCTCACACAGAATACATTGGGTAGCATATTCCAGCTGGACATATTTATAGCATGCTGGCTGCCCCTGGGAGGACTTACAGAAGGCAGGTATCTACCAAGGTGGTGATACATAAGAACTCTGAGGTACCCAGCCCGCAGGGTGGAAGTTTCAACGACAGAGCTGGCAAGGGGCTTGCCAAGGGAAAGACACATGCTGCGGAGAGACTTACTGTGGACATACACATGTGGGATTACCCAGAAAAGTGAAATCACGACACATGGAGGCACCTAGTCCCACACAGGGCTGGCCAAAGGGCATGTACACAAGTGTTGGACATCAACAGTGCTGGAGGAACCAAGGGTTCTGACTGAAGAACTCACCTCCTGAGGGTATTAGCGCACACATACAGTCCGTAGAGTGGATAACCTCTGCTTGGAGACAGCCTTTCCCTTCTGCTGGCCTCCGTAACAGACAAAGAGCTGGTCTGAGGTCCGAGTTCTGTTCACGTAGGTGCGGAGCGCACGTACTGGACAGAGCAGCGCCGGGGCTGGGTCTGTCTCCTCCAGGGGCAGCGCTTGCAAGTTCACCACCTGATCCCTAAAAGGAGTGGTGGGAACTAGAGTTTCCGACTGTTTTCTTCATCCCGCTCCCGCCCGCCCACGCCTGCCGAATTTCTGACCATTACCGCCCGCTCCCGTAACGTATGTGTTACACTCCCGCCCGCTCCCGCAATATGTATGTCCACTCCCGCCCGCACCCGCGAAACTCTGAGAATTTATTCCCGCACAATAATAGAGATGCATTGATTTTGTGTCTTATACCGTCTCGCAGAAAAAAAAACACGTATTTGTATTTATATTATTAAAGAGATTCATGGGGTTGTTTGTTTCGTTTCCCTGGCCTGCATGTAAAAAAAAAAAAAAAGAGAAAACACAATACATTCAAATATAATTTTGTTTTTATCAAAAACTTTGCACATAAAAATAGACTGCTTTGCAAAAAAAAAATATATATACATAATATGATAAACTAGGCTACATGAAAAACAGCAGTTTTACAATTATTAGCCAAATGTCCCAGGTATTCTGTTTGAAAAATACCAATAATCATTAAAAACATTCAAACTTAGGCAGCCTGCTCAATAACACTGGCAATCATCACGCCTCTTGACCCATCGAGGGCAGTGAAGGTGGAGGAAGTACCAGAACAGTTTTGGGCAGTTAAAGGTGCCTTCCATGAACTAGTTTCTTCCTGGTGCACTTCTGGGAAGAAAGGAACCAGAGGGGGGTGCTGGCGTTCCGCATGAGCAGCCCCCAGGAACCAATCATCTAGCCTCGAGCGCTCGGGACAGGGCGAAGGATTCCAGTCGACTCGGACAACTCTGGCACTCCCGAGGGAGGCAACGCAGCCGAACCCTCATCTCCCGGGGACTCAAGCCCACCTTGTGATGCGGCGATCGACATACGGTCCTCTTCGTTCAGATCACCCTGGCCACCAGCCAAAGTAGCACTCTTATGAGAAGAAGAGCTAGAACGGGGTGTGGCAGAGGGGACTATATACCTTTTAAGGTAATCGAGTCTCGATCTCAACGCCGAGATGGTCATGTCTCCGCAATGAGAACATGAACCATCCACGAAAGCAGTCTCAGCGTGCTGGAAGCCCAGACACGTGACACAGCAATCGTGACCGTCATGAGGAGCGATGTATCGACCGGACCCAGAAACACACGGGCGAAATGACATCTTTAAAAAGACGCAAATCGGCCCGTATCTCTTTTGTGAGAGAAATAGGGGAACGCGGGAGCTGTTGCAGGAAACCCAGACGAACCGCTGAATCACTCTGTCAGTTCTAGCTTGTAACACTCCGGTGATTGCAGCAAGCGATGTGCTCGGCTTCGAAGCGAAAGCTTGAATGCAAGTTGCTCACGTTGCTCCTTATATACCCGCTCTGCGGGGCGGAGCTCGCGATGCAAATTCCACGGACCTAGGTACTTTGTGTACCATTGGCTCGTTTTGTACCACTCGAAGGTGACTGGGCTCTCGGGCGAGATCCCATTCGTAACGTCGAATGTGAGCGATTGAAAGGGAACACTTCAGCTGTTGATGACACTCAGTCAATTAGTTTTGGAAAAAAATGCTTTTAAAAAATTAAGAATAAAACTTTCACATACAATATCTTCAAAATGTGCTTATATAAAAAAATTTAAAGATACAGTATATATTTAATGACCTAATGACCTTTGACCTCTTCTATCATGGATGACGTTGTGTTTCTCTTAATGTTTCTTTTCTTCATCTGCAGCTCAATCACTGTGAATCCACTTTACATTTGAAACTCCTGGACCTGGATTCAACAACAGTTACTAAAAATAATGACCATACTTTATTTTAAGGTCCAGTTCTCACTATTAACAAACCATTAACTACGACTTTTGCCAAAAACAAATCTCTTAATTCACTGCTTATTAATAGTTGGTAATACGTAAAGTATTCTCATAGCTTCATAATATTAAAGTTGAACCCTGATGTCACATGGATTATGTTACCGATCTCCTTGCTATGTTTCTGGACATTGACATGTTGATTCTGTTTCTGTCTATGGAGGGTCAGAGCTCTCGGATTTAATCAATAATATCTTAATTTGTGTTCTGAAGATCAACAGAGGTCTTACAGGTAATGTAACGATATGAGGGTGAGTAATTAATGACATAATATTCATTTTTGGGTGAACTAACCCTTTAAGTTTAGGTACAGTTAATGTGTTAATAATAGGCTTGATAATAAGCAACTATTTAATAGTGAGAATTGGTCCCTATACTAATGTGTTACCAAAATTATATTTGTGAAAATCTTAAATCAAATATACTACAATGTGTTTTTTTTTTTTTAGCAGCTCAGTCTGTTGTGAATCCTGCCCACTTCTTTGCATGGTCAGCACATGCTTCAGTGCTCTGAGAGTGTTTATAGAGCTGTGAGTTTAACACTTCATGACTGAGAGCAGAACAGAACACAATCTTCATCATCACACAAGACACAACAACAACAATGAACAACATCATCATCCTCATCTGGACTCTGACGCTCTGCATTCAGGGTAAATATCTTATAATAAATCAGGAATTATACCACAACATCTCATATTCTATGCACTAGTGTGATATATTAGAAGGATAATCGTTAATCTAAATATTCACTAAACAACTAAAATGTCTTATTTCAGAGATCTGGGGACAAGTGACTGTGACTCAGAATCCAGCAATAAAATCTATCAATCAAGGAGAAACTGTTACGATCAGCTGTAAAACCAGTCAGACACTTACTAGATGTAGTAACTGTGTGTCTTGGTATCAGCAGAAACCTGGAGAAGCTCCTAAACTCCTCATTTACTGGATCAACAGCCTCCAGTCAGGAACTCCATCTAGATTCAGTGGCAGTGGATCTGGCACTGATTTCTCTCTCACCATCAGAGGAGTCCAGACTGAAGATACAGGAGATTATTACTGTCTGAGTTTACACTGTCCTAGGAGCTGTGTGTTCACACAGTGATAAAGAGTCGTACAAAAACCTCCGTCAGTCAGAGTCACAGTGACTGCACTGATACAGCTGAGAGACACTGCAGCTGCTGATGAGAGGAGGATGATAAACAATGCAACGTTAAATTACAAATGTTCTTATAACATGAAATATGAATTATATATATATATATATATATATATATATATATATATATATATATATATATATATATATATATTATATACATTTTTTTTTTACTAAATATAGCAAACATAGTTGTTGTATGTCTTGTAGCTTATTTTATTTTAAATAACCGTAAGTGCTCAGCCAGTTCAGTATTTGTGTCTCTCCTCTTGTGTTCCAGATCAGAGAATGAGGATGGAGTGGACATTTCTGTGGCTTCATGTCTATGATTGAATCTTTGCTGATATTCAGTACAGCTTCACTTTTTGTCATGTGATTTTGCTTAAATGTAGCAGGATGAAAGAAAACAGCAAAACACCTTCTTCAAGCATAAAAAAACTTCAGCATGGACATGTTTAAATCACTTTAAAAAAAATCAACACACATAGTTACAAAATAATGTAACTAATATTAAAGATTAATGATAATTTGCAGTAATACAAATTTAAATATAAAAAAATAAATAAAAAAGTAAAAAAGTAAAAGTAAAAAAATGTTTTAGCTGCACACTCTTGTATACTTAACTCCATTTGCAAGTGTTGTCATGGTTAATTTTGAGGAATCAAAGCAATAAAGATGACTGGATGAACTAAATGTATCAAAATGTGCAACACAAAACAGATCAAACTCTGTGAAATACTGTATTCCTGCAATATATATATATATATATATATATATATATAATTATGTCCTATAAGTGCATTTATTTGTTGATGTGGACTGCACTCACTGAAGTGAGTTTGCTGCAGTGTAGCTTGCTATTACTGGAAATTTTCATTGCTGTCTATTACACATTTTTTTGTGATCTGATGTTTCTGAGGATTTGTTCCGGGGCACATATATGACATGAATCTATTCATCCGAACTTCTTTCGGCTGACAGGACGGTCTGCTGCTGGTGGTGTAATGATGTGAGGAATGTATTCTGGACCCATGTGGACCTGTTAACAGCAATCAGTCAGGTTAAGAGTAGTCATTGATCATATAATTGGTCAATATACCATTGACCATATAATTGGTCAGACGTTAAACCAAGGTCCTGACTCTCTGTGGTCATTAAATGTCCCAGGATGTCTTTCGAAAAGAGTAGAGGTGTGACCCCGGCATCCTGGCTAAATTCCTCCATTGGCCTCTGACCATCATGTCCTCCTAAGAATCCCCATATCCGCTGATTGGCTTCATCACTCGGTCTCCTCTCCATCAGTAAGCTGGTGTGTGGTGGGCGTTCTGGTGCACTAAGGCTGACGTCGCATCATCCAGGTGGATGCTGCACACTGGTGGTGGATGAGGAGATACCCCCTGACTATGTAAAGTGCTTTGAGTGCTTAGAAAAGTGCTATATAAATGTAATGAATTATTATTATAATTATAATTATATAAAGCAAATGATTGCAAAATAAAGAGTTAAAGTATGTTTATTAGGGCCAAATTAAGATTTTCAACTATGTTCTAGAACAGTCCATCGAGCATCAAACATAAAGAACAAATAATTGTACATTTAAGGCTTGTAGTATGCTCTTAAATAATTAAAATAATTATTTAGCAACTTGTTTTGTAGAGGTGTGACCCTCATTTCACAGTAATTGACAAAATATTTTACACTTGAGGCACAAATTGTTTATGAAATATATAAATAATAAATGTATCATATATCAGCATGCTCTGCAATGTTTTAAATAAAACAGTGCTTTTCAGCTCGAAAGAGTCTTTAGCAACTTGCCATAAAACTATCTTGTAATTTGTAGACGGTCCCTCTGATGGTGATGACGTCACACTACTCCATGGACATAAACGTGTTTTTCAACCTTTTAAAACATTGAATTCTGCAGAAACATGGATAGGTACTGCTCATTATAGTCGGTAATGAAAATTAATTGTAAATATCCTTTTTATTAAATGCATATTAACAAAGCTATTGAACATGAAAGTCTGAATGTGTGAATATGAAACCAATTTTACTGCAGTCAGATGTTCAGCGTCCTCACAGGAGCTTCATGATACAGTCAAACTACACAGAGTCAACATGTCACACCCAGGGGCGGGCTATGCTTTGACTAAGCCACACCCCTTCTCAACTTCCACCTCGAGGAGGTCCCCAAAGCCAAACCAATGGCCAAACAACACGAGAACAAGTAAGTGATAAAACAATCTTTATTTAAATATTTAAAAATAGCTTGGGGAATAGGGAAAGGGCTTTCTCTTTCTCCACAGGCAGCGGCGTAAATACAGGTTTCCTCGGTCTCTCCTCGTGTTACCCACTCTCTCTCCTTTTCTCTCCACAGGTATCAACTTGGGCACAATAGCACAGTTAGTTTGCTTTGAATGGCTCTCACCTCTGGGCTGGACACAGCGTACTGCAAGTACAGGTTTCGCTCTATTTCTCCTCGCGTTATCCACTCTCTCTCCTCCTCTCTACAGGTATCAACTTGGACACAAAACACAGTTACTCTGCTTTGGATGGCTTTCACCTCTGGGCTGGACACAGCGTACTGTACGTACAGGTTTCCTCTGTTTCTCCTTGCGTTACTCACTCTCTCTTTCCTTTTCTCTCCACAGGTATCAGATTGGACACAAAGCACAGTTAGTTTGCTTTGAATAGCTCTCACCTCTGGGCTGAACACAGCGTACTGTAAGTACAGGTTTCCTCTGTTTCTCCTTGTGTTACTCACTCTCTCTTTCCTTCACTCTCCACAGGTATCAACTTGGGCACAATAGCACAGTTAGTTTGCTTTGAATGGCTCTCACCTCTGGGCTGGACACAGCGTACTGTACGTACAGGTTTCCTCTGTTTCTCCTTGCGTTACTCACTCTCTCTTTCCTTTTCTCTCCACAGGTATCAGATTGGACACAAAGCACAGTTAGTTTGCTTTGAATAGCTCTCACCTCTGGGCTGGACACAGCGTACCGTAAGTACAGGTTTCCTCTGTTTCTCCTTGCGTTACTCACTCTCTCTTTCCTTCACTCTCCACAGGTATCAACTTGGACACAAAGCACAGTTAGTTTGCTTTGAATGGCTCTCACCTCTGGGCTGAACACAGCGTACTGTAAGTACAGGTTTCGCTCTATTTCTCCTCGCGTTATCCACTCTCTCTCCTCCTCTCTACAGGTATCAACTTGGACACAAAACACAGTTACTCTGCTTTGGATGGCTTTCACCTCTGGGCTGGACACAACATACTGTAAGTACAGGGTTCGCTCTATTCCTCCTCGTGTTATTCACTCTCTCTCCTTTTCCTCTCCACAGGTATCAACTTGGGCACAATAGCACAGTTAGTTTGCTTTGAATGGCTCTCACCTCTGGGCTGAACACAGCGTACTGTAAGTACAGGTTTCCTCTGTTTCTCCTTGTGTTACTCACTCTCTCTTTCCTTTCCTCTCCACAGGTATCAACTTGGACACAAAGCACAGTTACTCTGCTTTGGATGGCTCTCACCTCTGGGCTGGACACAGCGTACCGTGCTATCTCCGGAGATCTGAAGCACGCTCACAACATATACTGTACTGAACTAGGCTAGGACCAGCAGTCTCCTTGTCCTCCCGCGACGAAGTGCGTGAAGGCGGGGGTTTATCTGACAAGACACACGGCAATACACAGCAGCCCACAGCAATATACAGCACCACGTCAAAATTATAGGTTTTCACAGCACGAAGACTCACCCACCACACTCAGTGTACGAAAAGGACACCCGTCTTCCTTCACTTCGCTTGGTTCGGATCTGGCGATGGAATATGCGGCCTAGCTAGTGATGTCGTCGTTGTGACTACTTCAATAAGTATTCCTTCGGCTCTCCCACCACGCTATATTAGGGGTAGGGCCGCCCTCCTCCTCCTGGAGAGATCTACACAACGCCAGGTCAATATACAGGGCACTTTCGGCTTGCTCTTAATACTCACATCAATGCCGCTTCCAATCCCCTTTTTCACGTCGTCTCAGTTCGCCGTATAATCCGTTCACTTCTCAACCTTTAAGGTTCGCGATGTCTTCACAATCATACAATTCCAGCCTGAGGGAGAGAGAGAGTTAGACAGCCACCAGCAGCGCACCAAGACGGGCACGACACAGTGCTTCACACACACCAGAAAGAGCCCCCAGACTGTGAAATAACTTGGCCTTAAGTACTGCCTTGTCCAGCGTATCCTCCAATCACCAACCGCTGTCCCTAACTAGGCACAGGTGCATCGAATTCCCTGATTTTCCCTCTTACGGCGCTACCGGAAGTTCCGGTGTTCTGTTTTTCCGGTCCGGGAAACACTTCCGGGCGGAACCAAACTTCCAGAATTTTGGTTCCGCCCCTAAAGATCGTCACCTTGTGACATCCTCCCCCGCCAATCCGTTCTAGTCCCTAGAACGTCCTCGGGCTGTCCACTCACCATAGCGGGCAGGGGGTCGGCCTCGGTTCTCTCGCTGGGATCGTCTCACTGGTGAATCGGGCTCAGCTTGTTCAGGGGCTGCTTCTGGTTCTCTCGGGGCGATCGGGGGTGGTGCCACCACGGGTCTCCCTGGTACCACAGCCCAACCTTCAATCCAGGGGGCCCCTGGTACAGGTTCCGTGGGGACTTCTTCCACGGCTTCAGGGTAGTTAGGGCATGGGCGAATCATGTTCCGGTGCACCACACGGTCGGGGCCTGACTTCCCTTCTGGCCGGATGGTATAGACCGGCTGTCCCGGCCTCTGCTGCCGGCAGACTACATAAGGGGTGGCCTCCCAACGGTCACTCAGTTTCCCCTTCCCCTGCCGCCGATTATCTCTCACCAACACCCTCTCTCCTGGCAGTAGAGGGGCTTCTCTAGCAGTCCGATCATACAACCGCTTACTTTTCTCTCCTGCCGTCTGTATCCTTTTCGACACCTGCTCGTAGGCGAAATGCAAGCGCTGGTGATGGCGCCCCACCCACTCCGTTACACTTGCTTCCTCTTGGTCGGCTGTCACTCCTAGGACCAGGTCAGTAGGCATTCGTATGTGTCTGCCAAACATCAGGTACGTGGGGGCGTAACCCGTAGTACTATGTATACTGTTGTTATAGGCCTGTAGGAGGTTTGGCAATGCACTCACCCAATCGTCCTGCCGTTGTTGGTCCAAGGTCCCCAGCAGCCCCAATAGGGTCTGATTGAATCTCTCACAGCCACCGTTCCCCTGAGGATGATACGAAGTGGTGTGAGTTTTCGTGCAACCGTACAACTGGCATAGTTCTCTAATTACCCTGGACTCAAAGTTGGCTCCTTGATCGGAGTGCAGAAACTCCAGGCATCCGAACGTCTGGAAGACGGCCCGCCATAAAACTGTAGCGGTGGTGGTTGCAGTCTGGTCGAGGGTGGGGATAGCCCAAGCGTACTTTGTGAACAAATCCGTTATTACCAAGATGTTCTGGTAGCGATCTCGTGGTCGGCCCAGTGTCAAGAAGTCCATAGCCATGATATGAAGGGGGGCCTTCGCATGGATGGGTACCATTGGCGCTCGGACCTCCCGTCTGGACTTAAACAATATGCATCTCGGGCAAGCTTGAATTAGGGCGTGCACCGATGCCTCTATCCCGGGCCAAAAGAAGAATCTCCTAAGCAGGGACACGGTCCTCTCCTGTCCCTGGTGCCCCAACTGGTTGTGGTACGCCGAAACTAATGCCGTTACCTCATCTGCGGGTACCACGATCTGGCGTACTTCTTCGCCCAACTTCGGGTCACTGACCCTTCTGCACAGAACGCCATCTCTCAGCTCCAGCCTGTCCCATTGCCCCAGCAGCCTCCTCCCAGTATCCGTCTGGGCTAACCTCTCCGCTGGCGTCAGCCGTCGGCCCTGTTCCAGCCATTCTCTTACCAGCCGCACATCTTGATCCCTGGCCTGTCTCTCCCTCCACCGACGGGGATCCCATCCCCAGTTCTCAGGCACGGCCTCTTGTCTGCTGCCTGGTGCCTCTACTGCTCCTACCATATAGCCCTCCTCCGGGCTGGCCCCTCCGGGGCTTTCCGCTTCGGGCAGCCTTGAGAGGACGTCCGCGTTCGTGTGTTCACGCCCTGGTCGGTACTGTAGTTGATAGTCAAAGTTGGCCAGTTGGGCCACCCACCGCTGCTCCACGGCTCCCAGCTTCGCCGTCTGTAAGTGTACTAATGGGTTATTGTCTGTAATGATCGTCACCTTGGCACCCCAGAGGTAGTCTTTAAATTTCTCACTTAGGGCCCACTTCAATGCCAGCAGCTCCAATTTGAAAGAACTATAGTTCGCATCGTTCCTCTCGGCTGGGTGGAGGCTCCGGCTGGCGTACGCGATGACCCTCTCGACTCCGTCCTGTCGTTGAGCCAACACCGCTCCCAGCCCGAGATTGCTGGCATCTGTATACAAAAGGAATGGTTTTGTGAAATCTGCGTATGCCAAGATAGGGGCCTGTAGCAGCTCCTGCTTCAATGTCTGGAACGCCGACTCACAATTTGCATCCCAGTCTACGTTGGGCGACCCCCGGCCCCGGTTACGACCTGTGCCAACCAGCAACTGATTAAGGGGTTTAGCAATTTTTGAAAAGTCCTTTATGAAACGCCTATAGTATCCCACAAATCCTAAAAAGGATCGCACTTGCCTCACTGTCCTCGGGGCCTTCCAGTCTTTCACGGCCGATACCTTTCCAGGATCTACGGACACTCCAGCCGCACTGACCACGTGGCCCAGAAAGTTGACTTCTCTCCGTAGTAAGTGACACTTATTGGGCTGTAGTTTCAATCCGTACTTCTCCATGGCCCGAAAGACTTCCTCGAGGTGCCTCAGGTGTGAATCAAAATCTGGGGAGTAGACAATCACATCATCCAGGTAAACTAATACTGACTCCATTAACTGACCTCCCAAGCACCGCTGCATCAGCCGCTGGAAGGTGGCCGGAGCGTTACAGAGCCCGAAAGGCATCCGGTCCCATTCAAATAGTCCAAACGGGGTTGTAAAGGCAGTCTTCTCCCGGTCTGCTTCGGCCACCTGCACCTGCCAGTAGCCACTGGCCAAATCTAGGGTAGAGTACCATGCCGACTGCGTGAGGCTGGCAAGCGAATCTTCGATCCGCGGCAAAGGGAAAGCGTCTTTCTTAGTCACGAGGTTCAGCTTACGGTAGTCCACGCAGAATCTCCAAGCCCCCGTCTTCTTTTGCACCAGCACTATGGGGGCCGCCCACGGGCTGCTGCTTTCCCTGACAACTCCTTGCTTCAGCATGCCTTGCAGGAGTGTACGTACCTCGGTATACAAAGTGGGCGGAATTGGGCGATACCTCTCCCGGCTGGGCCCTGCATCCCCGGTAGGTATATGATGTTGTACCACCTGGGTGCATCCGTAGTCTTCATCGTGGGTGGCGAACACATGCTGCCATCTCCGAAGGAGGGCCTGTAACTTCTGTGTCTGTGCTTGCTTTAAATCCTCCCCTTGTAATGACTCACCCGCCAGGTGACTCGGCACACTCCTCTCCATACCACCCCATGGGGTGTCTACTTGTGTCAGGGCCACCTCGATGACAGTGGGGCACACCTGACGAAAACTAATATCCCTCTCTTCCCTTACTTGGTGGGGTGTAACCGTTGTCAGACGGGCTAATCGTTGGTGCCGATGTAGTTGCACCGCGTATGGGTGTACATTCCGTATCCTCACGGGGACTCTCCCCCGCCGGACCGTCGCTAGTCCTCGTGCCACTTCCACTTGTGGACAATCCACATGGGGCTCCACCAGCACCCACTCTTTTGGGCCCGCTCTTCGGGGCGGTACTCGCGCCCACACAACAGCCTCACTTTTTGCGGGGACAGACAAAGCAAAACGACACATCACTCTTCCTACCTCTTCCTGTTCTCTGCGGACTTGGCTCATTTGCACCCTTCGACAGTCAGCTACCACACACTCCCACTTGGGCCTCTCTGCAGGTGGTACCTTCGATACGGGCCTAGCCCGAAATAGCTCTTCCCAGCAATCAGCGAGGACATTCATGCCCAACAGGGCTCGATGTGCACCCAGACAATGGTCTTGCACGATAATCACACCTTTCTGGGGGACCATCACTCCGTGAACCTCTAGGTCCGTCAATCGGTAGCCAATATATGGGATGTCGAGGCCGTTTGCGCCCTTCAGAGTAAGCCAGGGGGCCTCCGCCCCTGGTGCCCCTTGTTTCCCAAACACTTCTTCGGATAAACTCTCAGCAAATAACGTCACTTGGGAGCCTGTGTCTACCAGGCATTGAATCTCCTTGCCGCACACTCTCACCTTCCCCACGGGGCTACGCCCAATCATCTGGCTCCTAGAGCCATATCCTCTTCCAGGGTCTTCTCGAGGGGTCCCGGCCACACGACCCACAGTGGCCGGCCGACCTAAAAACCCCCTTCTGACGCCCTGCGGGGCCCACACTGGCGGCTATAGTGACCTGGTTTGCCACAGCGGTTGCAGATGGGTCGCCCTTGCTCGTCCCATTCAAAACAGGGCCGATTAAAGTGGTTCGGGCGCCTGAACGGCTCTCGGCCTCCCTCTGAGTACACTCAGTCTCGGGGCGCCGGCCGTGGTTCCTCCCGCGCCCGTCCTTGGCGCAATTCTCCTACGAGGGCTTTAGACAGTTCAGACATCTGATCGCGGACATCTTTCAAAAGTTCAGCCTTCAGTGCTTGCTTCCAGTCAGGGCCTCCGGGTTGTGCTGGTGCTACTTCACTGACGGCCGCACACACTGGGGGACCACTCACCTCAGTCTCATCACCTTCCAGGGCCAGTGCCTCTTTCTTCAGATCTTCGAACGTAAGACCCGGGTCCCTTCGAAACTGGATACGTAGGCTCTGTCTCACCGGACCCTCCTTCAGCCCCAGAAGAAACTGGTCCCGCAATAGAGTCTCTCCATCTCCCAACCCGTGGTCCTGACGGGTCTGTAGTCGGGCGAATTGCTCTCGCAACCTCAGGGCGAAAGCTCTAATCGATTGACGGGGGCCCTGCTTACAATTGAAGAACTGGGAGCGAAGGACAGCTACGGGGGTGTGGTCACCATACTGTTCAGTGAGGAACTGGAACACGGTTTGGGCGTTGGCTCTAACGGCTTCGGGGGCGGCATGCACCTCTCGCCGCGCTTCTCCATCCAGGGAGTTTAACACAAATTGAAGCCGCTGGGCTGCACTAAGGCCCTGTAGGTCGGCCAGGTACTCTAGTTGGGCCTTCCATTCAGACAATCGTACCTCGGATTCTGTCCCCCCATATTTTTGGATCCAGGGGCTCCCCATAAAAACGGGCATAGCACGGGGTGGGGCTGAAGGCCCCGCGTTGTCGGTCATTGGACGACCCTGGTTACTCAACTCGAGGTGGAAACCCTGCCGACTACGCCAAATCTGTCACACCCAGGGGCGGGCTATGCTTTGACTAAGCCACACCCCTTCTCAACTTCCACCTCGAGGAGGTCCCCAAAGCCAAACCAATGGCCAAACAACACGAGAACAAGTAAGTGATAAAACAATCTTTATTTAAATATTTAAAAATAGCTTGGGGAATAGGGAAAGGGCAATTAAAACTAAACTCTGACTCGGCCCTCCAGATGGGCTATGGCCGGGAAGAGGTCAGGGAGCAAGGGGGCCACGGGGATCCGGGGCGTGGGACTCGGGGCCCGGCCAGAGTCTTAGGTATCCGTAGCGCCCTCCTTCTTCCTCCTCTTCGCTGAATACAACTCACGGTAAGTACTGGTTCACACAGTTCGTTCTCGGGGTGCTCACTCGCTTTCTCTTTCTCCACAGGCAGCGGCGTAAGTACAGGTTTCCTCGGTCTCTCCTCGTGTTACCCACTCTCTCTCCTTTTCTCTCCACAGGTATCAACTTGGGCACAATAGCACAGTTAGTTTGCTTTGAATGGCTCTCACCTCTGGGCTGGACACAGCGTACTGTAAGTACAGGTTTCGCTCTATTTCTCCTCGCGTTATCCACTCTCTCTCCTCCTCTCTACAGGTATCAACTTGGACACAAAACACAGTTACTCCGCTTTGGATGGCTTTCACCTCTGGGCTGGACACAGCGTACTGTACGTACAGGTTTCCTCTGTTTCTCCTTGCGTTACTCACTCTCTTTTTCCTTTTCTCTCCACAGGTATCAGATTGGACACAAAGCACAGTTAGTTTGCTTTGAATAGCTCTCACCTCTGGGCTGAACACAGCGTACTGTAAGTACAGGTTTCCTCTGTTTCTCCTTGTGTTACTCACTCTCTCTTTCCTTCACTCTCCACAGGTATCAGATTGGACACAAAGCACAGTTAGTTTGCTTTGAATAGCTCTCACCTCTGGGCTGGACACAGCGTACCGTAAGTACAGGTTTCCTCTGTTTCTCCTTGTGTTACTCACTCTCTCTTTCCTTCACTCTCCACAGGTATCAACTTGGGCACAATAGCACAGTTAGTTTGCTTTGAATGGCTCTCACCTCTGGGCTGAACACAGCGTACTGTAAGTACAGGTTTCCTCTGTTTCTCCTTGTGTTACTCACTCTCTCTTTCCTTTCCTCTCCACAGGTATCAACTTGGACACAAAGCACAGTTAGTTTGCTTTGAATGGCTCTCACCTCTGGGCTGGACACAGCGTACTGCAAGTACAGGTTTCGCTCTATTTCTCCTCGCGTTATCCACTCTCTCTCCTCCTCTCTACAGGTATCAACTTGGACACAAAACACAGTTACTCTGCTTTGGATGGCTTTCACCTCTGGGCTGGACACAACGTACTGTAAGTACAGGGTTCGCTCTATTCCTCCTCGTGTTATTCACTCTCTCTCCTTTTCCTCTCCACAGGTATCAACTTGGGCACAATAGCACAGTTAGTTTGCTTTGAATGGTTCTCACCTCTGGGCTGAACACAGCGTACTGTAAGTACAGGTTTCCTCTGTTTCTCCTTGTGTTACTCACTCTCTCTTTCCTTTCCTCTCCACAGGTATCAACTTGGACACAAAGCACAGTTACTCTGCTTTGGATGGCTCTCACCTCTGGGCTGGACACAGCGTACCGTGCTATCTCCGGAGATCTGAAGCACGCTCACAACATATACTGTACTGAACTAGGCTAGGACCAGCAGTCTCCTTGTCCTCCCGCGACGAAGTGCGTGAAGGCGGGGGTTTATCTGACAAGACACACGGCAATACACAGCAGCCCACAGCAATATACAGCACCACGTCAAAATTATAGGTTTTCACAGCACGAAGACTCACCCACCACACTCAGTGTACGAAAAGGACACCCGTCTTCCTTCACTTCGCTTGGTTCGGATCTGGCGATGGAATATGCGGCCTAGCTAGTGATGTCGTCGTTGTGACTACTTCAATAAGTATTCCTTCGGCTCTCCCACCACGCTATATTAGGGGTAGGGCCGCCCTCCTCCTGGAGAGATCTACACAACGCCAGGTCAATATACAGGGCACTTTCGGCTTGCTCTTAATACTCACATCAATGCCGCTTCCAATCCCCTTTTTCACGTCGTCTCAGTTCGCCGTATAATCCATTCACTTCTCAACCTTTAAGGTTCGCGATGTCTTCACAATCATACAATTCCAGCCTGAGGGAGAGAGAGAGTTAGACAGCCACCAGCAGCGCACCAAGACGGGCACGACACAGTGCTTCACACACACCAGAAAGAGCCCCCAGACTGTGAAATAACTTGGCCTTAAGTACTGCCTTGTCCAGCATATCCTCCAATCACCAACCGCTGTCCCTAACTAGGCACAGGTGCATCGAATTCCCTGATTTTCCCTCTTACGGCGCTACCGGAAGTTCCGGTGTTCTGTTTTTCCGGTCCGGGCGGAAACACTTCCGGGCGGAAACTTCCCGATTTTTGGTTCCGCCCCTAAAGATCGTCACCTTGTGACAAACACACAGACAACCAACAGTGATCTGTTTCAGTGTTTGAGCTTCACAGACTTGTGTAATAATTTCCTTCATCTGCAGGTGTTTTCATTCAACTTTTTTTTCTTCTGAATGCATTAATCTGTATAAATCTCAGTAAATTTTTAATCCAAACACAATATGATTGAATTAAACACATCAGCCTACAGAAATGTTCAGAAATATGACTTTATGGTTCAGAAGAAGTTAATACAATTAGAAGTTTTTATTATTATTTTTATTTTAATCTTAACAATTTTATAAACTGTTGAATTATTTTGATGGTATGTGTACAGAGGTTCATACTAATGCCTTTTTGAACGGATACAAATATTTTAACGTAATTTAATTTATGTCTTTGTAAATCCCAATATATCTCAGAACAAAACCAGACCACCATTAAACACCTCAAGATCTGAACATTTACCTCTTAAAAATATGTGTTTAGAAAGCAGATGATAAGCCTGTAAAATAATTAAAGACTCACTGTAGAGAGTGTCTGTCTGATTTATAAAGCTCATTATCATCATAAAGTATTAAATCTTTTATTGTTTTGTGAATAGATCTGAGTCTGACAGCTGTCTGTTCTGTGTACGAAGACATTTACATACAGAGACACTTTGCATGAGAGTGTTTATAGAGCTGTGAGTTTAACACTTCATGACTGAGAGCAGAACAGAACAATCTTCATCATCACACAAGACACAACAACAACAATGAACAACATCATCATCCTCATCTGGACTCTGACGCTCTGCATTCACGGTAAATATCTTATAATAAATCAGGAATTATACCACAACATCTCATATTCTATGCACTAGTGTGATATATTAGAAGGATAATAGTTAATCTAAATGTTCACTAAACAACTAAAATGTCTTATTTCAGAGATCTGGGGACAAGTGACTGTGACTCAGAATCCAGCAATAAAATCCATCAATAAAGGAGAAACTGTTACGATCAGCTGTAAAACCAGTCAGACACTTACTAGATGTAGTAACTGTGTGTCTTGGTATCAGCAGAAACCTGGAGAAGCTCCTAAACTCCTCATTTATGACATAAGAACCCTCCAGTCAGGAACTCCATCTAGATTCAGTGGCAGTGGATCTGGCACTGATTTCTCTCTGACCATCAGAGGAGTCCAGACTGAAGATACAGGAGATTATTACTGTATGAGTTTACACTGTCCTAGGAGCTGTGTGTTCACACAGTGATAAAGAGTCGTACAAAAACCTCCGTCAGTCAGAGTCACAGTGACTGCACTGATACAGCTGAGAGACACTGCAGCTTGAGGAGATACAGTTTGTATCAAACAGCATTTTCATCACAATACAACATAATATTGATTTAAAAAATTATTTTTAATATGATTTGACATTTGCTATTATAGAAAAAAATGCCATGATAAGATTAAGGCTTGATTAATACAGCACACATTAAAGCCATATACAAGAAGATGACATCCCTCAACTAATGTTTCCTTCTGGTATTTTTGAACACCAGAAAACAAATCACCTGAAGACGGACGCTTCATATAATGACTATAACACGACATGTTTCCATGTAGGACTGAAAAGAGTTCCTTCTTGTGAAAGAGCCATTGGCAGTTTCTTTAAAGTACGTGTACATTGATGGAATAAGAGGCTCTTTGTGGATTCTTTTATTGCTGAAAAAAATAAATTATAATAATTGTAATATGAATGTTATACATGATACTAGGAGCCAGAGTAATTCAGTAAGAGCTGTGAGAGACACAGATACTGAAGGACACACATCAGAATGAATCATTGACTGAGTCTCATCACAGATCAACAGTTGATTCAGTTATTCAGGAGGTCATTATGACTGCTGCATCAACAGAGCAGCCACAAATATCTCTTTATGGTTCAGAAGTAGTACAACATTCATCACCATGAACAAGAAAACCCATGCGTTTACAAACATGCATTTATTCAGAATTTTTTTCTTTTTTTCTTTCAAAACTCACAAAGGCATAAAGACAAAATCTTATGTTATTTGCTCAATGGGTTAAAATCCAGTATGGTGTAACATCTTTTAAGATTTTAAAGGTCCCGTTTATCGCGCTTTTTTGAAGCTTTGATTGTCTTTACAGTGTGCAATATAACATGTTCATGTTTCGCGTGTAAAAAAAACTGTATTTTTCACACAATTCACCTATCTGTATAGCGCTGTTTTCACTGTCACAAAAACAGGCTGATGACTTCCTTGTTCTATAAAGTCCCTCCTTCAGAAATACGTAACGTGTTCTGATTGGGCCAGCGGTTCCTGTGTTGTGATTCGGCACCAGCTTAGAGCTGGAGATGTATTTATAATCACAGAAGCGTTTTTACTGACGAGATGCACATGAAAATCTCATTAGTTTTTTTTGCACAGCCCTAACATCTAGTTAAAGCTAAACAGCATTGCCCTTTGTGTAGTAAGTTACAGAAACTGTTAAACGCACCAACTTAAATAATAAAATACACTTACCGTTTGTGGTCCATAAACAACGCCTTCTCCAGACAAAGAGGGAACTGCTCCATCTTTCAAGAATAATTTGTTTGTGAATTCATGTGGGCGGAGGTTAGTCAAAAAACTGTTTTAGTGATTTTATTACTGCAGGAACTAGAGGGATGTAGTCCAAACG
This sequence comes from Carassius gibelio, assembly GCF_023724105.1. NCBI lineage: Eukaryota > Metazoa > Chordata > Actinopteri > Cypriniformes > Cyprinidae > Carassius > Carassius gibelio. The sequence goes on from NC_068420.1 coordinate 20,162,595, forward strand.
GGTCGTTTTTTGTAGGCGAATTCTGTTAAATCAAATATCTCGCTTGGCATTGAACTTTGAGCTTTAGAATTTTACAGATATAATTTTTACTCTAACAACAACATTACACACTAACTAAAGTTTAAAACCTGGAATCACGAAGAAGGGGACCTTTAATATGTGTATATAAATAACATGTTCCCCACAAATTAAACCACCAAAACACATAACCATTATTAAAAACCTGATAATTATTGTATTTCTAAAGAGAATGAGTCAGTGTTTTGATATGATCAGCATTTTCTAGGTGTAATATATGATTCCTGTCAATCAAACTGAACAGACGGCATTAAGTCACTTCTTCTGTCTGACTTCTTGTACATTTTTATCCACAACATGCTTGTTTCAAGTGCATTAAAATATATGAATCTAGATTTTGAATATATTTCTAAAAAGTATGCAAATAAATATGCTTATTTGAGCTTTTAAGTCATATTCTTAACTCAAGCACACATTAAGTTGTGTATTTATTTACAAATTATAGTATATTTTGTGTGTACTTTGTGTAAGAAGACAGCAAAATGATTCAGGTGTTATAGGGTTTAATGTGTAAGTACTTTATTACAATGTATAGGCCAGCTGCAATATGTTTAAAATATTTCCATGCACTTCAATCTTCTTTTCAAAAGTAATACATTTAGAAAATCATTTTATGTAGCACATTAATTCACTACAGCAAAAAATAAATTATAACTATATGTGCCTTATGCTAATTGTGTTTTAAGTGTCTAAGTGTATTCTTACGGTGTATAAACTTCTAATGTATTATAAAATATATATATATATTTACATAATTCTAAAAATTCTAATTTGTCGGCAAATTATAATACATGTATTCAAACACTGATGCAAAACTGTTATATAAAATTGATAAATTGTATACAACTTATTTTCCCTTTCACCGGTCCTGTGTTAAAGTCTTTAAATACTACAGTGTCTGAATTGCAAGCCCTCTATGGGGCGCCGTTTGTAAAGCGGCTCACGCTGAACATAACAGCAACATTTTGACACATTTAGCTTCAAACAAATGTTAAAAAAACTGGTATGAATTTTTGACAGTCACTTTTTAGCACCTTTACAACAATATTTGTCAACTTAGAGATATTTTAAATTGTTAAATATAAATATTAAATGTTACACCTAAATGTTAAATCAAAATGTTACACCTGAAAACCAATCAGTATCCACTATTTCTCACACAATGCAAACACATCTCCTTCACATAGTTCACCTGGGATACGTTTCCCGTAAAAGATCATTACTCGTTGACCTACCGCCATAGTCAGCTGCATTGTTGTTGAAATGAACTAGCTAGTTACGACGGTTTCCCCATCACGATCACATCTCCGTCGTTTGAATCACATTAGTTCAACAAATTAGGGCCATTGTTAATGACGTCACACACATATGGTGGAGGAATAACTTCTGCTATTTAACCAACCACGTAGTTCTAACCACGTAAGTTTGTGACGCTATTTGCTAATGTTCATTTGAAATCAAGCACAATGTTAGTTCTGTCAGGCCAGATAGGGATAGGCTGCGACCAGCTGATGCGGTCAGCTGTCAAATCACTCCAATCACTACCATTCTCTTATTATACACAGGACATGTATCCGTGGCACTACTGCTCGGTAAGTATGCTCAAATCGTTTGCAACCCTCCCTCCCTCCCCATTATAAGCATGAGCATATTACCCTGCACCTTCTGGTTGTAGTCTCTTTGTTTCAGATCACTAAGGCTTTCAAGTCCTGGCTGGCATGGACCTCACTGATGAGAGACACTCATCCTCATAACCAAGCTACAGGATAGACGTCCCACTGCCACATCTACACAATTACCGCTGTTCACTTTTAAAGACACTATCAAGTGTCTTAATTGTCATGTATTTCCAAACTGATGGTTCCGGGTGGTTAATGTTTAAGCTCTTGTATGTTCAGTTAAATTGGGAGCAAGGATCCCCATAAGCAACCATACCTGTTGCAGTAGCTGTCTGGGTGGCTGGTCTCAGATGATCTTGGAGATGAAGATGCTGGATGTGGAGGTCCTGGGCTGGTGTGGTTACACGTGGTCTGCGGTTGTGAGGCCGGTTAAATGTACTGCCAAATTCTTTGAAACTCTTTTGGAGACGGCTTATCTAGAGAAATGAACATTCAGTTCACGGGCAGCAGCTCTGGTGGACATTCCTGCAGTCAGCCTGCCAATTGCATGATCCCTCAAAACTTGCAACATCTGTGGCATTGTTCTATGTGTAAAAACCGCACACTTTATTGTGGACTTTTATTGTGGTCAGCCTAAGAGACACCTGTGCAATAATCATGCTGTCTAATCAGCATCTTGATTTGCAACACATGTGAGGTGGATGAATTATCTCGGCAAAGGAGAAGTGCTCACTAACACAGATTTAGTCTTAGATCTTAGATCTTTGAGTTCGGCTCATGAAAAATGGGAGCAAAAACAAAAGTGTTACATTTTTAATTGTGTTCAGTGTAATATTCATTGTATGGCTGTGGCGAGTGGGGCGGGGCCGAGAGGCGTGGGAACGAGTAGTGAGGCCAGGTGTAGTGATTGGAGATGAGCTACACCTGCGCCCCACCGCCGGTATCAATCCCACGTAGGAGATGGAAGGATATAAAACTGGAGCGACTATAGTGAAGGACGAGAGAGGACCAGGCCTGGGATATTATTTTATGTTTGCTTTTTATTTGTGCGCGTCAGTCGCCGTGAGGGGCTGACGCGCTGTTTTGTGTTTATTTTTGATTGTGCGCCGGTTCCCGCCTCCTTCTTCCCGATGATTAGGAAGTTAATATCGTTACAATGACATTGTGTTATTTTTGTTGCGTGTGATTGTGTTGTGCAGTTTCTCATAGCTGTATCAGTGCAGTCACTGTGACTCTGACTGACGGAGGTTTTTGTACGACTCTTTATCACTGTGTGAACACAACACTACTGATATAATGGTAACTCTGACAGTAATAATCTCCTGTATCTTCAGTCTGGACTCCACTGCCACTGAATCTAGATGGAGTATTTGACTCTCTTTGGACTGCATAACGAATCAAGAGTTTAGGAGCTTCTCCAGGTTTCTGCTGATACCAGGCCATACAAGTATATGAACCTACACAGACATCGCTCACTTCTGTGTTTGTTTTACAGTTTATAGTGACTGATTCACCAATCTGAACTGTTTTAACAGAGGGAGTCTGAGTCACAGTCACCTGTCCACTGAAACCTAAAAACATTGTTAGAGTTAGAAAGAGCAGGGTCTGTGTGTAACATTCACTCTTGATAATAATATTATACAATTTGAATATAATATTTTAATAAAAATGTTACCTTGTATACACATAATGACAGTCCAGATGAGGATGATGATGTTGTTCATTGTTGTTGTTGTGTCTTGTGTGATGATGAAGATTGTGTTCTGTTCTGCTCTCAGTCATGAAGTGTTAAACTCACAGCTCTATAAACACTCTCAGAGCACTGAAGCATGTGCTGACCATGCAAAGAAGTGGGCAGGATTCACAACAGACTGAGCTGATACAAGACTAATATACTAGAGTTACAGAATATTTAATTACATATTACATTAGATGAGCTGCCACCGCTGTAATAAGAGCAAGAAACATGAGTCTGGTCATAAACTATCAGGAATGACTGTACGTCTATCATGAATCCTCATGTAGGCCTGAAATTATAAAAATGGACAGAAAACATTCTGTTAAAGATGGTGATAGATTACAGCTTGATCATGTGGAGTTTTGTTGTTCTTGTGCTGAGGATTCACAACAGCCTGTACAGTATATATTTACAGTATATATGAACAATTGTGTCTTGATTCTTTTCTCTGAAGATGCGGGTTATTTTGTGAATTATTATGATTGAGTTGCATATGAAGAACATAAGCAGAAACTCCACAACATTGTCATGATAAAAGAGGTCAAAGGTCACCTCAGAGGTCACAGGTCATCAATTACTGTATATTTCTTTAGAAAGGTCTAAATCAGCACACAGCTAGAGACTGATAGAGACATACAGGATTTAAAGTCAAAGTGAATCATGTCTATCGTAAATGTGATTAATTAACTCTTCAACTGATTATGAAAATAACTAATTTGATGTTTTTTCTTCAGTTAATAACAAACATTTTGAAAACACTTTGTCTTTGATCTTAATTTTTGAAGTATTTTTGAAACTAAATGAGTGTTGAAGTGTTTCTCTCTCTGCTGGAGTGTGTGTTCACTCGAGTGGAATAGAGGTTTTTGTACGAGTGTTTCATTAGATTGTATCACTGTGGTGCACATTCGGTGGAGGAACTAAACTGGTGCTCGGTAAGTCTGTCTCTTTTGACTGTCTTTTACAAAATTATTAAAATGTTTAGATTTTAATGTTTAACTTATTGTATTGTCACATTGAGAGCTTTAAAATAACTGAATTAAATACTCAGAAAACAAATTGTCCAAACACATTTCCATGATGTGTCTCACTTTGAGTTTTATCAGTTAATTTTATTTACAGATTTATTTTCATTAATGTTTACACCGTTCATATGACGTTCATATTTTATTATATATATTATATATGGAGAAATGACATCAGAATGTCAATAAAGTTACTTTTTGTAGTTCAGTCAATGATTTTGAATCTCTTTTGCTCATGCTGTGCTTCAAAAACTTACAAAAATACTAAATATGTGTCTGTTCAGAAAAGTTGATTCTATTGTTTATTATTATTAAAATAATTTGCATTTGATGTGAGATATAGTAATAAAAAATCAGCTTGAAACATTAACATTTTTAAAAGTGTAAAAAAATATTTAACAGTGTAATATGATTTTAAGTTCAGTTAAGACAATGTAAGAACTTTATGGTGAGATTTGAGACTATACAGGAATTAAAGCGTTCAGTGTCTTTGTACAGTGTCAGCGTTCATGTACATCGTTTCATTTTATGAGGTTTCATTTAAATGTATGTAGTGATTATATATAGTTTGTATATTGTGTATATATCAGCTGTAGTGATGTTGAATAAGATGAATGATGAGATTGTAGTGATTTTGACTGCACTCCTCATGTCTGCTGCTGAAAGTCCTGTTGAAATGCTGTGAATGCTGCAGGGCAGAAGAGTGCTGGAGCTGCAGTGTGTTTTCTCAGTGTTTGTGAATGTGTTGTGTTTGTCTCCTGCAGCTGGTCCCACAGTGAAGCCCTCAGTGTCTCTGCTGCCGCCCTCTTCTCTGCAGATCTCTGGAGACTCAGCCGCACTGCTCTGCCTGCTCAGCTCTTACTCTCCACAGGGGGCGCTGGTGAGCTGGACACTGGACGGCTCAGAGGTCACCGAGGGGGTTGTGACCAGCGCAGAGAGCGAGCAGGACGGCCGCTACAGCCGCAGTAGTGTCCTGACCCTCAGCAAAGCACGCTGGGAAGCGGGAGAGCAGTACGTCTGCAGAGTAACACATGATGGAGCTCCTCATGAGGCCTCGTTCCACAAGAGTCGCTGTTAGTCGCTCGCAGTGCTGATGTTTCTCCAGTGAGCGCTGCTCTCTCCTGAAGATGAGCGTATCTGAGTGTCCTGTGTCAGGCAGGATTCACATGAGTCTAGTGCTGCAGCTGTAGTCATTTACAACTCAATACTGAAAGAGAGCTCTAGTGTCAAAGCACTGGCTGATCTTTCAATCTGCTGTGTTTGCTGCAACATTCAATAAAGCTTCTCAACAAACTCCATTTGTGTCTGACAACATCATTCAACTAACAGATGAAGATGCATGTAGTGTTTGTCCAGGTGTTTTTCAGAAGCTCGATCAGTAGCAGTAAATCTAGTCAAATAAAGCTCTTGGGGTTTGAACATGGTCTCTGGAGACAGAGCTGCTCTATTCTGAGAGGATCACAATCACTCCACCCTGACAATGCAAATGAGATTTTCAGCTCACACTCCCAGAGTCACTGTTTGATTGGTTACATGATCTGGACTGAAACACACCAGTTTCACTTCTGCTGTAGTCAAGCAGCCCAGGTGAATAATACACTTAAATAGTGTTATATGTATGGAGCCAAAAGAGTCTCAATAAAGATAAATGCACACACTACATTCACATATGCACACACATGATTCATAAATACACACACAGGATACACAAATGCGCACAAAATTTACAAATGCACACACAAAATTTAAAATGCATAGACGATTCACAAATTCACACAAAATTCACAAATACACACACAATTCAGAAATGCAAACAACATTTACAAATGCACTCAAGATTCACAAATGCACAGGACAAGATTCAGAAATGTATTTCTGATGCACACACACATATATCTTGATTTACAAACTGCTTGCGGTCTGTGAACTTCACTGCAACTTGGCTCGACACACAAATGCCTTTTTTTTTTAAACAGGGAATGATCAGCAACCAATCAGATATCTCCCTTCTTTTAGCCAATCACAAGAACGCACTCCACGTGGGGGATTGTTTACTTATAAGCCAATCACATGAACGCGTTCACACAGCGCGATATGCCTGTGGTGTGGCATATTATAGCCTACTTATTTATGAAATTGTATGAAAATGAAAATACAGATTCAAAATACAGATTACAATTCAGGTTTATTTTTTAGTATTTTTTTTCAAAATATAAATGGAAAAAATTTCTCAATACATATAGCCCAGTGACTGCAGAAAAATAAAATTGAAATAGGCAATTATTTCATTTTATTGAAATATTTTAATGAAATAAAAAAATTTTTTACACCTTTTTGAATATTTAAATATATCTAAATATTAGGGCTGTCAAAAATAGCGCGTTAACGACGTTAATTAGTTGTTTGTCGTTAATTACGTCAATTTTTTTACCGCATTTCACGCATGCGCAATGTGATAAATTATTCAGTTCAGGAAAGTCTTGTGGATCTCTGAATTCTCAAGAAAGTAAAAAACAGCGGCGAGCACCGCGACGAAAGCACCGAAGAAGCTTAAGGTTTTACCCCAGTTACTCTCAAATACATTCATGCCACGCTCGATAAACAGAGACGACTTTGGTAGTTGATAAGCTGGAGCTTCTTCCTGTTATAGCGTCCTGTGTTTCACACTGCGCATGCGCAGAACGCCTACATGCAATGCAGCAAAAATTACAGCTGTTTGGAAAAGCATATGCATTTTTACTTGTTTTTACTGGCACTTGAAGCCTTCAAAACATGAAAATATCGATCCTAAAGTATTGTGGCAGAGCAAATGAACACCTCCCAAAAACAAGAGTGCCCAGAGTGCAGAGGGCGCATGTTTGTGTTTCTGAGTTCATTCTTTTGAGTTTCTCTATGCAGAATTTCATGGATATGTGGCTATATTTAACCACTGGTTCACCTAAAACTCTTACACTATCTGTAGTTAAATGGCATGGTTTGGTATAGTGCTCAGGTAAATTTGATCTCAGTAAATGTTAAACTTTTGAAATTCAGAAAAAAAGAACCACATATTGATGAATCAATACATGAAAATTATGTATCTGTGCCCTGTTATTTATCTTTTGGTATGCATTTCAACCAATGGATGGTTTCGACATGCAAGGGGATATTTTCCCCGGTGCCTAGCGGGAGAAGACATTGCTTGCAATGTCGATGAGGTCCTGTTGCCAGACCCCAACAGACGGAGGGATCCATGAGCCCATGTATGTGATTTACCAGTGGTGGTAAATCACAAATTCAAACATGTTTTCATAAAAATATGAATTGCTAATTAACTTTATTAATTAAGGCAGCGTGAACACAGATTTTGGGATAACATATTTGTCATTGTTATCAGACAGTAACACCATCCCAACAGTGAAACCACATAATAAATAACCAACCTACAAACATTTCTACATTTTCTCATTTTTTTCTATTATTATTTGTAAGTTAATCTATTAGTCTATTGTTAATTCTACAGTAGCCTATTGAATAATGCAATCATTTAAATTAGTTAAGTTGTTTATTTGCTTCACTTAGGCACTATATTTTTATTATTAAATATATCTCTCTTATTAAAATAATGCTTATGTGTCTGACTGTACACCTTAACCGTAATAAACAAATAATCGATAACACTTTAAAACAAGGTTCATTAGTTAACTAAATTAATTAACATTAACTAATAAGTCTCCTGCTGCGCAAAGTGGGTGTCTGGCTGCGCAAAGTGAGTCGCCGGTTGCGTGAGGTAAGTGAGTCGTTCGCTGAGGAAAAGTGAGTCGTTCGCTGCGTGAGGAAAGTGAATCATTTGCTGAGGAAAGTGAGTCGTTCGCTGGGTGGGGAAAGTGAGTTGTTGACTGAGGAAAGTCGTTCGCTGATTGGCTTATAAGTAAACAATCCCCCACATGGGGTGCATTCTTGTGATTGGCTAAAACAAGAGAGATATCTGATTGGTTGCAGATCATTCCCTTTTTTAAAAAAGGCATTTGTGTGTTGAGTAGGGATGGGCGATACCACATTTTTTCCATGCGATACGATACCGATACTTGTTGTTACAATTTTAGCGATTCCGATACCGATATCGACAATTGTGCATTATAGCTGACACCTAGATTAACAATTACAGTTGTTTTTATGACTGTAAGTCATTCTTCTCAAATGTTACTGACGTTAGAAAAGTGTATACCAATATCGCATGTAACTTTAGAGACGCTCCCTAAATTTGAAACTCTCAAACATCCAACGTCAAGCCAACTTCATGCTTTTTTTTATATATTTTTTTTTACTTTCTTTAGTTTTCTTTTCTCTGCGCTGGATTGCTGATGTCCTTTACCTAGGCATAGATGTCCATCCATCAATTGTGAACGTTCAGCCGCAAACATGAGGTGGGAGCGGTCGCGAGCGCGGATGGGAGAATGGTGCATGTTTTCTTTTTGTTTTGTTTTTTGAGCAACTGGGATGGTGCCCCTCTGGGAGTTGGTGCCCTATGTAGACTGCGTATTCTGCGTATAGGGAGTGGCGGTACTGCTGTCATCTTTCGCGCAAGTCGCAACCGTGTATGCCGTGTTGTGATGGTGAATGGTACATTTCACTGTGCGCAGCCACAGACCAATCGGTTTTAACGTCATACCACCATGTCCGCGAGACCTTTTCTTTTTATATCATTTACACACCGTCCCGATGTGCTTGCACACACTGCTTAAAACATTTAGTTATAAAGAAATTATAAATATAATTAAGTATCGATACTTTGCAGGAAATATCGATACCAAAATAGAAGCTTCTGAGTATCGTTATATCGATACTGCAGCATCAATGTGCACATCCCTAGTGTTGAGCCAAGTCAGGAGAGTCTCAAAATTCACACACAAATGCAGTGAAGTTCACAGATCGCATGCAGTTTGTAAATCAAGATATATGTGTGTGTGCATCAGAAATACATTTCTGAATCTTGTCCTGTGCATTTGTGAATCGTGAGTGCATTTGTAAATGTTGTTTGCATTTCTGAATTGTGTATATTTCTGAATTTTGTGTGAATTTGTGAATTTTGTATGCATTTGTGAATCTTCTGTGCTTTTTATATTTTGTGTGTGCATTTCTGAATTTTGTGCGCATTTGTGTATCCTGTGTGTGTATTTATTTATTATGTGTGTGAATGTATGAATCCTATGTGTGCATATGTGAATGTAGTGTGTGCATTTATCTTTATTGAGACTCTTTTGGCTCCATATATATGGCATACTTTGATAAGTTATATCATACTAAATGCTATTATTAAGCATATTTCAAGACATGTACTGTATAATTAAAGTTTTAAGATATTTGCAATATATTTTAAATATATTACATTTGTGTAAAATTCGAGTACACCACTTCGAGTACATTTAGTGCAATTTAATTGTATTTATTTACAAATAATGTTAAATATTATTCTAATGTGATTCAATAACATTTAAATAGCATTTCAGCTCATTAGAAATTCATTAGCATTGCAATACTTGTTTATTATCAAGTAGTTTATGTCTGGTATTAAAAATGGTATAAAGGTGCAAAAATCATTAAACATAAATGATTAAACATACACATAAAATACGAGAGTACATTAAAAAGTACAGTAGCATATATAATAACTTGACCAAAAATACATAAATGAAAGATTAGTGAAATGCTATGGCAGAGCTCTTTGTATCCATTTGTAGAATATTTCAGTTATGCCATTGTAACAATACGAACTTCCTAATCATCCGGAAGAAGGAGGCGGGAACCGGCGCACAATCAAAAACATTTTAATATTCAAAAATAAACAAAACAGCGCGTCAGCCCCTCACGGCGACTGACGCGCACAAATAAAAGCAAACACATAAAATAACGTCCCAGGCCTGGTCCTCTCTCGTCCTTCACGGTCGTCACTCCAGTTTTATATCCTTCCATCTCCTACGTGGGATTGATACCGGCGGTGGGGCGCAGGTGTAGCTCATCTCCAATCACTACACCTGGCCTCACTCCTCGTTCCCACGCCTCTCGGCCCCGCCCCACTCGCCACAGTCATTACTATTAATAGAAATATTGTATTTCTGAAGAGAATGAGTCAGTGTTTAATATAATCATCATGTTTCAAGTGTAATATATGATTCCTTTCAATCAAACTGAACAGACTGCATTCAGTCCCTTCTGATATCTGGACATGATGCTTTCGATTTGACCAGTAGAGATATTTAAATTCCTACACAATTAGTATTTGAATGGCTTTCTATGTTTTTTTTTTTTATGACATTTTCATATACAGTATATTTGAATTCTCTCTTGACTACAGCAGAAGTGAAACTGGTGTGTTTCAGTCCAGATCATGTAACCAATCAAACAGTGACTCTGGGAGTGTGAGCTGAAAATCTCATTTGCATTGTCAGGGTGGAGTGATTGTGATCCTCTCAGAATAGAGCAGCTCTGTCTCCAGAGACCATGTTCAAACCCCAAGAGCTTTATTTGACTAGATTTACTGCTACTGATCGAGCTTCTGAAAAACACCTGGACAAACACTACATGCATCTTCATCTGTTAGTTGAATGATGTTGTCAGACACAAATGGAGTTTGTTGAGAAGCTTTATTGAATGTTGCAGCAAACACGGGCAGCATAGTGTTTATATGAGATATTGAACTCATCTCTTTAAAATACTTTTTAAAATTAATTTCAAATACACATTATTTGACTACAAGTGACAATGTGTTACTTTTCAGAATTAGAAAATAAATCAATCAAATGAGTTTATAATACACAATTACACATTTTTATGTATATTAAATCCATTGAATTATAAGAACAGCATGAGCAAAAAATATTCAAAATAAACTGATAAATTGCATAGTGAGACACATTACAAAAAAGTGTTTAGACAAGAATTGTTTGTTTAACATCAATAATTTTTCTTTTCCTAAATATATAAACGTTTTTTTTAACAGAAAATAATCTGGTTTCACTTTATTTTGATGGTCCATTTAACACAATCTTTTGACTATAAGTAATGTTGAACTTATATATCTACTGACTCTTATTAGAGTGTTAATAGAGTGTTAGTAGAGTGTTAGTAGAGTGTGACTAGAGTAATAAGAGTTCAAATAAGATTGTTAATAATCCTGGAGGTATGGGAGGCTGTTTCAGCAAAAAAACGTCCCAGCGTTACTCGTCGTAATTATATTTTTACTAGTAACAATTCAATTAAAGAGCTCTATAATTTAATTTGTACTTGTAACAATTACAATTATAGAGCTCTATAATTCAATTTTTACTAGTAACAATTATGATTGTAGAGCTCTCTAATTGAATTATAGAGCTCTGCAATTGTATTCTTACTAGTAACAACTGAATTAAAGAACTCTATAATTCAATTTTTACTAGTAACAATTCCAATTAGAGAGCTCTACAATTCATTTATTACTAGTAAGAATCCAATTGCAGAGCTCTGTAATTCAGTTGTTACTAGTAATAATCCAATTGCAGAGCTCTACAATTCCACTAGAGAGCTCTCTAATTCAATTGTTACTAGTAAAAACTGAATTATAGAGCTCTCTAATTGTAATTGTTACTAGTAGAAACTCCTATTCATGAGATGCAAAACAGATTGCAGATATCCCGCCTACAACAGTGCGTTTCAAAATAAAAGCCCTGTAGCGTGGTTCTAAAGTATTCTGAAATATTTTACAGACTTAGGTAACATTAATCATGTTCACATTAAAGCGAAATTAAGATGATGCCTGAGATGAATATTTACAGTGTTTAGAATTGATATGCAATAATAGAATGATTGTGTTTGTTGTTTAGTAAAATAGAAAACATTAGGCCAAATAGTCTTAAACTTTTTTGTAAATTGTGACTTGAGGTTAAATCTAGCCTAAAGTTTTTACAAAGTTTTTTTTTTCATCTTCTTTTTTTCTCCAGGTTGCAAGATTTTATGTTTTGCCTTTCAAATAAGCTTATGCCTGTTGTGGTTGCATGTGTTTGTTGTTAAGTAAAATGAACAAGAGAACAGTGAGGAATTCTGACTGTGCATTTAACTCTTTTATATATATAAATATATATTATTGTTAGCCTCATATCATAAAAGTCATATTTCAATGTTTTTGGTAAACAAGAATAAACAATTTTTTTAGAAATCACATTGTTATTTTTTATTGATATTATAACAGTACATTCAACCAGATGTGTGAACAAGTATGCAAAAAGAAAAAGATCCATCATCAATTGCCTAACCAATAAAAGTGATATGCCATGACTTTCTCTTACATATAAAATGCAATCATAACAAAACTTGTTTTACTCTCCTAAATATAACCAAGATGTGTAACTTGTGAACCCTAACCAAGTTGTTTCTTATTAATGTCTAACCTTAACCACTGTTTTCCTTTTCTACCCTTAATCGAAGTTCCACTTAGGTGCTGTGCAAACATAACCAAAGTTTTTTTTATTCTCCTAAATATAACCAAGATGTGTAATTTGTCCTGACGGCAGTAATGGGATGGGACTGTAGGCAGTCCAGAGAGCCATTCTTTCAGGAAGTTCTGGTCAACATCTGATATGGGCACACATGGGCCAGTCTTGTTGATCTTGGGTTTACACGGATAAGTTTTGGATTTTAACCATGATCCGATGGTTCTGGAGGCGATGCAAAGTGTTGAACAGAAAAGATTCTTACACACAGTTAGTTTACAGCTATCTGCCAGTTGCAGGTGGTATAATAGGGACGTTGTTCTCCTAGATGCAACACCACCTTTCTTCTGTTTTATGGGCACATTTTGGACTAGAGTCTGGATATACAGCTTGCGTGTCTCCCAGAAAGGCATGGACCAGAAATTGTTGAAGATATCTGTTCCATGCTCTTCAGTCAGTTTCTCTGACTTTAAGCAGTGATGTGATGTGCAGGGTGGGCCCATGGTCTTTGGTGGTCTCTCCTGTCCCATTGGATTCTTCTAATTCTCCCCCTTAAGACGCTTCTCCTTTATCAGCTCTCGCTTCACATATCTGGCCTTGGGTGCCTTTGACGTTGAACGGCAGAAGTTTCAAGTACATCTCCTGCATCTCCTTCACTGACAGCTCCTTGAGCTGTGTCTGTATCACTACCATTATCTGGGCTGTCATCTTTCTCAGGTGTATAGTCCTCATTCAAGACAGTGTCATCGATTTCACTATTTGACGATAAATCAGGATCTGATTCAGCTCTGGAGGCTTTACTGGCTGTTTCCTCTTCTATCTGTTGCCCCATGTCTATGCCATTACCTTCTTTCTCAGGTCTGCTCTCATCTAAATCCTCTAACTCCACTACATGGGTATCAACTTTATTTCCTGACATTAAAGCAGAAAATGGAGTGCTGTTGAGTATTTTAACTCAGTAAATCATGTTAAATTCATAGGTCCACTGCACTTTTACTATTTTTACTTTTATTTGCACTTAAAATAAAAAGTAAATGCTTGAAAAATTACTTTACTTTCCTAAAATTGCCTAAATGTCTTTTTATGGTGATGTTTCTTAACTGTAAAGATTTGTTCTGACCACAAATGAGGTTATATTTTGCTAGTGTTGGCTAGCTACTTCATCATATCTTTCATATATCAAACAGAAGAGCTAATACATCACTTCTGGACATCTGTCTTCCCATGTCTACTTCCATTTTGTTTGTATCAAAACTGCCTAATTTAAAGAGATGATTAGGCAGATAGTGTTTTTGGATTCTAATAAGTGTTGTGATTGGCTAAGGACATATTCAGAAAGGCAGGATGATGCAGCAGTGGTAGGACAGTAAAGTTAGGCAGATATATCAATTGGGCCAAAAAATTACTTAGGCAATTATGCTATGAGGCTAACGTTATATATAATAACCTAGCCTATGAAAATAGCTGGCTAATGTCTTTGTAATAAATGCATAAAAACTATCATATTGTATTATTTGTCTGATGATGTTCAATTTTCAATCAATCCATCCATAACAAAGAGAATTACTAGACTATTTTCATTATCATTATTATTACTATCATCATTATCATAGATTTTGGCCTTAATCACAGACTTTGGCCTTTTCAGAACTTTTACTATTATGATCATTATTATTATCAATATCATTATTATTATTATCATTACTATTACTATCATCATTATCATAGATTTTGGACTTTTATTATAGACCTTTCAGTGTCCCACATTCACTCAAAAAAATTAAATGTTGGGTTTAATTAAAAATACTATGTCAACAGGTTCCACACAATTTTTTTAACTAATCTCAACAAACAATAATTTAGTTCATTTTACAAAAGATGTTTAAGTAAACTTAAATTAACAAACCTCAGTAAAATCAACAAACAACAATTCAGTTCATTATACATGAAAATTGTGATTAATGATGACAAAGAAAAATTAATGATTCCACTTCAGAAACACCGCCCCCTTTCAATAAGGATTTTTTAAGACTATAACACCAAATCAGCAAATAAGAGTGCAGTCGCTCAATACAATTCAACACCAACACCATTTCTTAATTAAGGTTCATCAAACAGATAACAAATACACGTTTGAAATGCAATGTTGCCTTTTCAACAACCTAATTATATGATCTGTTCTAAATTATATTAGAACAAGTACATTAACTCAACTGTGATCTGTTATTACTCAGGTACCTATCTAATGGTGCTACACTTCTGCAGGAGGGTGACAGAACAACAATTACCCATAATACACTGCAAAATCCTCAGCCAATGAGATTCAAGTCTGTATTGGTTTTATTAATCTTTACTTTTATGCAACAGTTATGTTGGCTGAACAAATTATTTTTAAGTAAAGCTGACAATACACACTTTTTTTGTTGAATGAACTAGACTAAATTAAGTTCACATTGTTAAAGTAAATTGGCAAAAGTGAAAGTAAATTTTTTTGAGTGTAGGAAGCACCAGATTGTTTTTAGACAACTTGCACTAAGAGCACTAATATGTCTATAATTTCATTTATGAATGTTTATTGAATGTTAATTAATAATAATTAAATGAACTAATTTCATTTATGAATGTGTTATCTGCATTTTCTCTTTTTATTTTGTTAGGAGACGTCCTGGGGGTTTTAAAATGGTATTGTGTTTGAATTTAATGTTTTGGCTACAAATCGCAGATATTGCAGACTGCTCAGCCCTGCCTCTCCACCGTGTACTTCATCCATGTCAGCTGGGGGCGCCAAAGTTTCCGCCTGCCTGTTTATATACCCCAGTTGAATATGCATAAGGCACGATTAGCATAATGATATGTCACCGATTACAGAGCTCTGTAATGCAATTGTTACTAGTAAGAATTGCTATTGTAGAGCTCTGTAATTCAATTTGAACTAGTAAGATTGCAATTACAGAGCTCTCTAATTCTAATTGTTACTAGTAAGAACTGAATTATGGAGCTCTGTAACTTAATTCTTACTAGTAACAATTCAATTAGAGAGCCCTGTAGTTTAATTATAGAGCTCTATAATCAAATTGTTACTAGTAACAATTGAATTACAGAGCTCTCTAATTGAATTGTTACTAGTAACAATTACGATTAGAGAGCTCTGTAATTCAATTATAGAGCTCTGCAATTACACATATCTTTAATGCACTGTTAAAAATCGCTGTAAAAAAACGGCCAAATTTCGACAGTAACATACTGTTTTTCAATTTCAATTCAATCACTGACGAACAGCTGCTGAATCACTGGAAAAAAGAGAAACAAGACACATACTAGAACTACAAATGACTTCAGCCACAGCTTTAGATGAAATCAACTGAAGATTTAAACAATCAACAAACAGCTTTACCAGCTTCACACATTACTAACCAGACTGACTTTATTTCTATCAGATCAGAGTTCAGAGCTCAAAAGATCTTTTTGAGAATTACAGAGATTTAGATGATGATGTTACTGCACCATTGTTGAGATAAGTGTTTGCTTTAGTTGGGCTCCTGACCCTTGACCTTTGTACTTTGAATGTTGTTTCAATGCTGTATTTGTATCTTTATGGTACATCTGTTATATTAATGTAATATAATATTATATATAAGTAATATTAATACTGATAGTCAAGTGATTATGGCTGTTTCTGTCAGGCATTATCTACTAGACTGACTTAAAGTGTTGCTATAGTACTGCTATAGTGAAATATGTGAGTGAATTACTGTCACGCTGTCAGTCTCTGTTTTCCTGGGTGTTCCCTAGTGAGCTCACTTCTCCTCCTTAGGCACTTCACCATAGGCACTTCAATTCCTCTAGTCTGGTCCTGTCTTCACAGTAATTGCACTCCAATTAAATCGCACAGGTGCTGACAATCCTTTGTCATTAGTCTCCATATATATAGCTGTCCTTCTCTGTTGTCTGGATGGAGTCCTTGCCCTATGTGTACGTATGTTCTCGTCTCCCGAGACTTCCCCTTACCTTCTCGTTCCTCCGAGTTCCCGTTTCATCCGGTTCCCGCTTTTGTTTTGTTTGTCTTCCTAGTACTGTTTTGTTTTGAATTACCCTTTTTTGTTATTAAAGACTACCTGCATTTGGATCTACCCTATCCTTGTGTTTTTCCCAACACACAATCGTCACAATTACACATTTTTTTGTTTCTTCAATTTTATAAGATTGAACAGTAATGTGATAAGCAGAACATATGGATTTAACAACAGTTTGAGTTTTAAATATTTTGGGCAGCGGTGTCCACAACACTCAAAGAGAGACATCAAGAACCAGCATATGAATCTCAACAATGGTGACAATCAAAAGGTTCATGATGCAATGCATGCTGGGTACCAGCACAGGATAAAACTCATCCATGACTCCCAGCATGCATTGCGGCATGAATAAATTATGGCCCTGAGTTGTTCACTTATTTTCTTGAATTCTTATGTGCTTATAATTTAGCTTTAGTGGCATGTTTTGTGAAGTTCCAACGTGATCTCATGAAAATACATGTGTATTTTTACGTTAAATGTTGTTCTACCACACGTACATTTACTTACGTTTTCATGCACATAGAAACGTACAATTTAGACGTATTTATAGCAGTAAAACGTACAAATACTTACGTGTTAGCAGCTAAAAAAACGTAAATATTCTAACGTAAAGTGTGAATGTATATGAATTCCCATGTATTAATATTAAAATCGTGGCTTTAATGATTTAAATCTGTTTTATTTAAATGTCATATCAATACATGTTTTTATTCAATTTATTGAAAGCAGTTTACTCGTCTACTTAATAGGAAATAACATTTATGTGCATGCTGCAAACCATAGGTACACAAAAGCACAGCCTACAATTACAAATCACATCCATTTTATTTGTTTGCTGTACTGCATATCTTTAGAATCCAGATGTTTGCAAGGAACATATCCGAATTCAGCCCTTTATCAATCGATCTTGATCTTCATTCTCAGCAACAGCGTCCGTCACAGTCAACGCTCGCACTCGTTATGATTCGAATTTGAAAATAGTGCCAGTGCGCCACGTTACGACATGGTTTACGGCAATGATATCGAATGCTCATTGGTCCTCATCCAATTCGTCACAGATTGCGACATGTCGTGTTTCAGTTTATGACATTTGAGTACTGCGCCAGTGCGCCTTCACGGAGAGAAGACAGATACATAATTCCACGGATTAATAAATAAAATTCTGCTCTGTACCCTATAAAAACTATTACCTCCAGAGAGGACTGCGACTGGAACTCATTATCATTTGAACTACTTTTGGAACCACTTTTGATATTTTCACAAAAATAAATGATTAACATTACGTTTGTTTGTCTGTTATTTGTGTATTTATAACAGTAACGTTATGTAATTTTAGGATATGGTTATGGGTAGGTTTAGGGGTAGGTGTAGGATTAACGTTAATGGCTCAAAATATTGTTTTAATGTTATATTTTTACTAAAATTGTGTTTTATTATGTTTTATTCTTTTAACATTCTGTATATAAAATGGGTAGGTTTAGGTTCGGGTGG
Source organism: Carassius gibelio (assembly GCF_023724105.1). NCBI lineage: Eukaryota > Metazoa > Chordata > Actinopteri > Cypriniformes > Cyprinidae > Carassius > Carassius gibelio. The sequence goes on from NC_068420.1 coordinate 20,181,060, forward strand.
GGTATAGGGTTCTTACAATTATCAAAAAAATATATAAAAAGGGAAAATATACATAAATATTAAACAAATTAATCAGATACGCATTGAAAAGCAGCTTCATGAGCAAATTTTAATGGATAACTGACTGTTCAGAGAACACGATCTATCTGTACATATTTGAGGTTGTTTTTTCGTAAATTTCGATACGTATCAAACCGTCCAGATAATACGTAAATGACACTGTAAATACATAAAGGCACATACGTATTGGACAGTTTTAATTTACGTCTAAATATGTACGTTTTGATTGTGAGATCAGGCTGGAAGTTCAGAACTTATCTTTTGTGGATTGTCACCATTGTTGTGATTTATACGCTGATTCTTGATGTTTCTGTCTAAATTTCAGGAAAGGTTTTTTTAATGAGTTAAATTTTTCTTAACAGTCTTTCATAACTTAAGGCTCAGCAGTGTTTCTTATTTTGCTTAAGTATGAATATTCTATAAGAGAAGGGACACAGGATTGAATCAGAAATAGAGTGTTTGTTCTTTTAAATCTATAAAACAACAATACCAGATTTATTTTTTCTGTTGACTTTTTTTTTGCTATAACAAGTTCTAAGGATGCATTGTTACAGGATGTAAAAAAAAAAAAACTTAGTTGTTGAAAAGTCACGTTCAAGAGCCCAACTAAAGTAAACACTGATCTCCATCATGGTAGTGAAAAAAAAACACCTAAACCTATTTAACTCTCAATAAGATCTTCTGTAGACATCTGATTTAGACGTCTGGTTAGTAATGTGAATCTGGTGAAGCTGTTTTTATGAGATAGAGAGATTTTATGAATTCTTTTATTTCAGTTGATTTCATCTAAGGCTGTGGCTGAAGTCATTTGTTGTTCTTGTGTTTCTCTTTCCTTTGGTGATTCTGTTTTTAAATAGCAGGTGTTCATCACTAATGCTCAATCATCAATTAATCACATAATTATCTCATTAACTTCACTAATTCAGTGTTACTCAAACACTCTGTAGTGTGCACACATTATAAGTGTTCGCTTAAAACTGAGTATTTTGTTGTGGGGTTTAAAGGGTTAATGGAGTAAGAGGCTCTTTGTGGATTTTCCAACTCAACTGACTCATTTCAGAGAATAAAGAGTCAAACAGTTAAACTCATATTTGAGTGATTGTGTTCCTCTCAGAATAGAGCAGCTCCAACAGCAGATGTTCAGCGTCCTCACAGGAGCTTCATGATACAGCTGTGTAAAAGCACACACGCACTCTTTTCTGCTGTTGTTGGTGAAAGCAGAGCAGATGTCAGATGAGAGAGAGTAAAGCTCAGTGTGGAGAATGATTGGAGTCTCTCATGTGCTGTTGGTCTCGATGTGAGACATCAGTGAGAATCCAGAGGAGAGAGTGAGTGCATCTGCTCTGAACAATGATCTCTCCTCACTTCTCATCACGAGAGAGTCAGGCTGCTGCTCCAGATGTTCAGACTGTTCTTCTGCAGGACTCCAGCACTGCTGTCCTGAGACCTGATGTTCCCAAACACCTTCAGCTCCGGCTCCAGTCTGAAGAGAAGCTTGAGTTTGTCTCTCACATCAGTTCTGCTGATCTTTGTGGAAATCTCTTCACACTCACTGCAGGAGAAATGATGCCTGACACAATCAGAGAACACATCATCTCAACACATCAGCATTTATATTATATTATTAATATTTATATTTATATTATAACACATTGATAGTGATTGGCCTTTACCTCTCTGCTCACAGCAAGTAGCTTAGGAAACAAATAAATGATGTAAATACAAGATCTAATACCTAATTAAAAGTACTATAGCTGTTGAAAGCATCATGGTAAAGTTTTGAAAAGTGTAAAACCAGAAAATCTTACCAAACTGTGCTGCAAGAAAAGATATTTTGTAAGAATTAGTTACAATATTTGTGTTAATATGTTTGAAAATATATATTTTAAACAGATTTACTGACTATATGCCCATGGTCATATCGTTGGATGTGTTGGATAACCTAACTTCAAGATTCAAGGTATTGAATTCGGCACCTTCATGAAAATACCATACAAAATCCAAGATTATATTTTATTTACCATTGTAAACTAATGACAGCCTCAACATATGCATGAAAACTTAAATATCTTCCCTGCGTCTCCAAATAAACAAATGTTCTCTTGCATTCCTCACACTGAAATTCTTCTGTTTTGCTTCTCATAAGATGGCGCTGATCTAAAAGAGAGCTGAAGCGTGATCGTTGAATTTGCTTTCCATCTGCGCATGTGCAGATATTACCTGCTGACCAAAAAGCAGTGCTGCACAAGGAACAAATCAATTTTATTCATAACTTTTTCTACTTTTATCAACACAACTTTTTTTTTAATTTAACACACAAACTGAATTATTTCATTTAAATACATAGTAATATTATTTCCACCAACACCAGCCACATTTAATTTTTTTTTGTTGTTGTTTTTTTTTTTTTTAGTGTAGGACACATGTGAAAGACTTAGGAAGCAGATACATCATGCACCTGGACAATGTCAATGACAATGTTCAGTCAGGACAGGCTTTTACAAACCATAAAGAGTGTAAGGCAATGGATCTTAATCCTAGTCCTGCCCCTGCTGGAGATGATGAAGCTGTTCTCCTGCATTTGAGTCTCAAGCAGGACGAGAAAATACTTCTTTTAACAGAGACGGACACATCATGTATAGTGATGAGTAAAGAGAAAATTGCTTTCTCTTCTGTGGAGTCAAGACATTTGCAAATATGATTAAAAGATTAATATGCAACAAAACTACAGCATGTCACATTTTATTATTAGGCCTTTCTACACATGTTTTACCAAAAAAAAAGGACCGCACTTATAGAGTTCATCCCCCTATTTGATGTTCATCCCTAATATTTTGTTGCTGATCCCTTGCATGCAATCAGAGCATTGAGTCTGCAACCCATAGACTTCACCAGACTCTTGGTATTTTGGGTCATTGTCCTGATCCAATATAAGGTGCTTTGTAATGAGTTTGTTGGCATTTTCTTGAATATTGGTAGCCAAGATGAATTTGCATGCTTATAAAATCATTCTTCTACTTCAATTATATATTAAGTCATCATTAAACTGAAGAGATCCTGTTCCAGAGACAGCCATTCATGCCCAGGCCATGACACCACCTCCACCAAGCTTTACAGATGAGCTTGTATGCTTAGGGTCATTTGCAGTTGCATTTTTTTTCTCCACACTTTTGCTTTCCAATCACTTAGATAAAGGTTAATCTCTGTCTTATCGGTCCATCAACTCAGATCCTAAACTCTACTGACTCACATTTGTGTAGAATCTTGCCTTTCTATTTTTGGTGCTAATTAAAGTCAAATTCTGTGTGGAATTCTCCTGCGGACTGTAGATTGACCGAGCATCACCCAAGCTTTCTGGAGGTTATTGGTGATTTTACAGACATATATTTTGGGGTTAATTTTCACAGATCTTATGATTTGTTTGTCATCAACTACTGTTGTTTTTCTCAGCCGATCAGGTCGTTGTTGGCTGCTGATGTCACCTTTAGTTTCCAAACTCTTGATTTCTCATTGTAACGATATAACTCCATAATCATCCGGAAGAAGGAGGCGAGAACCGGCGCACAATCAAAACATAATTTTAATATTCAAAATAAACACAAAACAGCGCACCAGCCCCTCGCGGACGACTGGTGCGCGCAAATAAAAAGCAAACATAAAATAATGTCCCAGGCCTGGTCCTCTCTCGTCCTTCACGGTCGTCACTCCAGTTTTATATCCTTCCATCTCCTACGTGGGACTCGATACTGGCGGTGGGGCGCAGGTGTAGCTCATCTCCAATCACTACACCTGGCCTCACTCCTCGTTCCCACGCCTCTCGGCCCCGCCCCACTCGCCACACTCATATTCTTTGTTTTTGCTATAGTTCTATTTGACTTCCTCTTTTTTTAGCATCCAAATTGCTTGCTTTTCTATTAGAGTCGGCTTCCTCATCTTCATCCTGGTTTGTGTGTGTCATCATCGAATGCAAGACTTCGAATGCAGAAGTAATGGATTTAACTGATAAGACACATTCCCTGCTTTTAATATCTGAAGAATTAATGCAACAGGACACAGCTGAACACTTAGAAAGACCTGTGAGGCAAATGTTTCAATACTTCTGCTCACATAAAGGAGATAAGGAGATGAAACTCTATTAGTGCTGATCTTCTTAGCTGGTGAAACATCTTTGTGTTGAATCACCCAATAATAAAAAGTGACATTCTTTAGTTTTGTCTCATATTCATCTTTTAATTGTATTTACAGGTTTCTTGACTCAAACAGAACAATTTTGTTTTTACTGTTCCAATATTTATGGAGGGCACTGTAAGTGGACCTTCCCTCAGTGATTATTTCTGGAACCTGGTTGATACACATCCAGTTTTGTGTGAGTGAAGGAAATCCACTTGCTAGTGGAGATATTTGTGCTCACACATTACATGGATCACAGAACATTATGTATTCTCGACTTCTGACATTAAGATCACACTATAGAAACAATTATCCTATGAAGAGAAAAAAAATGACCCTAGGCAGCTGCTTACACATATGAGGATCCGACACTGCAGTTAGACATTTACTACAAACATGGGGGGGGGGGGCACATAGACACACCCCTGGAGCTCTGAGAGTGTTTATAGAGCTGTGAGTTTAACACTTCATGACTGAGAGCAGAACAGAACACAATCTTCATCATCACACAAGACACAACAACAACAATGAACAACATCATCATCCTCATCTGGACTCTCGCACTGTTTGCTCAAGGTTTGTGTGATAAAATTTGATAATTAATATTAATTATTTAATATTTGAAATGTACATTATTGTCACATTTGTCTAAATATTATTCTTGTTCTTTCTTTCAGAGTGTAGGGGACAGTACACTGTAACTCAGAGTCCATCATTAATAACAGCAGCTCAAGGACAAGACGTCAGAATTAACTGTAAAATCAGCAGTTCAGTGTATGGTGGTAGTTACTTACACTGGTACTTACAGAAACCTGGAGAAGCTCCTAAACTCCTCATATCTTATACATCAAGCCGTTACACTGGAACTCCTTCTAGATTCAGTGGCAGTGGATCTAACAGTGATTTCACTCTGACCATCAGTGGAGTCCAGACTGAAGATACAGGAGATTATTACTGTCAGAGTCTACACTCTATCAGTGGTAGCTGGGTGTTCACACAGTGATAAAGAGTCGTACAAAAACCTCCGTCAGTCAGAGTCACAGTGACTGCACTGATACAGCTGAGAGACACTGCAGCTGCTGATGAGAGGATCACAAACAACAAATAGTTTATAGCAAAAATTAGAGAGAGTTTATACAATATTTATTTACCTATTATACTTATTTAATAGGCATATATATATATATATATATATAGCGTAAAAGAAGAGAAACCAACGTGGCCAAGTTTGTTAATTACGACCCATACTTGGAATAAGTGCACACACACACACTAGGTGAACACTAGGTGAACACACACCCAGAGCAGTGGGCAGCAATATTTTGCTGCGGCGCCCGGGGAGCAGTTGTGAGTTCGATGCCTTGCTCAAGGGCACCTTAGTGCTGTAAATTTGTGACGGTGGGGTGAAGGAGGTACTGGAAACAGATGTGAGTTAACAATTTATGAAAGATGAGACACACAAACAAGAGTTCAGTAACAAGGCTGGGAAGATGGTGAGTAATCCAGGTGAAGATGGTGAGATGGAAGCAGGAGAGGATGGAGGATGGTGCTGAGTGATAGTGCGGAGAGTGGATGAGGTTCCGGGGAAGACACGGGCATCCAAACGCATACAACACTAAAGCAAACAGACAAGGTAGCGACATTAAACAACGATCTCAAAAACACAAGACGTGAGACAAGCCAATATATAGGGGATGAGTAATGAGTGACAGCTGTTGTTGATGACAATAAACTGAGACGCCCACAAACTAATCAGTGCAGACGCGAAACACACAGACTTCACCACAAAGTGCAAAACCCAGAGATCACGGTTTACCCACCGTGACACAATCCCACCACCTACAATTCCTGCCGGTACGAGACTCAAACCCACAACCTTTGGATTATGAGTCTGAATCTCTAACCATTAGGGCATTTATTCTGTGATCATTGTAAAGTTTAGCCAAGTATTTCTTTGAATTGTGTGTTTAAGTTAACAAATGGAAGAACTATCTGTCAGGATCTGTGAGGGAAGACCCAAACGCAGAATGGCAAATACAGGGTTTATTAATAACACAGACAGTGCACAAGAGGGTGGGTGAGCAGTGAAACAGTCCAACAAAGACAGGACAGATGACCGCTGGAGCCAGCCTCAGATAACAGTCTGTAGAAGAACAGCAGAGGAAGTGGCAGGACCAGAGAGATGGTGGTGAGGGCCAGACAGGACACAATGAGACAGAGATCTGTCACTTGAGGAACACTGACTCAGAACCAGTTTAACAGTCAGTCAGAGACAACCAGCAGACAATCAAGACAAGCAATGAGAAAAACCCTGAGCAAAATAATAAAGATCTGATAGAACTAAAGTAACAAAACAAATAATAATATGTAAAAACCTTTGTGAATACATAAATATCAGAAATTCAAGAATGAATTACAGTCCACAAACAGCATTACACACATCTCTTTTATCCAGGTGTGGAGGGCAATGATGATCTCTGTATATCTTTTCTGGTGTAATGTAGTAAATCTGAGCTGTCAGACAGTGAGGGAGAAGTTCAACTTACAAATGAGGATTCACACAAGAAATTAATTACCATTGAGCCAATGATACTGCTCATGTTTGTTTCTGCTCAAGTTCAACCTCAATAACTACTGCAGTTGAATCCAACAAGGTAATAGTAGAAAATCCTCAGCCGTTATTAACTTCATTCTTTTCATCTGTTTGAATCCAAACCTAATGTATCAGATGAGTCTGTATATTGTACTGATATTTAGAAAAGTTACACAGTGTACAGTATCTTTAAATTATTAAATAATTACATTAAACTCTGCATATACAGGATAACAATAATTGTACAAATAATGTAAAAACATTAAACCCTATTATACCAGTGTTTTATTTATACTGAAATCTGCAAAAAAACTAAGCATACTAAACAAAAATATCCTCAAAACAGAAGTCTGTGGTTAACTGAGGCCGGCGCATGCTTACAGCTGAACTAGACAGACACATACTGCGAGAGTACAGTGAAGCTGGCAAGAAAGAGAGAGATTCAATTTGTAATGTATTTTATTTTTATTCATTTCATTTATTAAACTTTCTTTTGGAAATATTGCACTCATCTCAACAAGTTGTCATAACATTATTATTCTTAATCTAAATTAACTTTTCTTTATAGCACTCACAACCCACTCTTAGTTTGTCATCAATTCACAAGTTCACGCTTACATATGATTAGCTGAGGTATGGAATGCGTATTTGGCGTGCTGTCTGGTGAAGGGCTCCGAGCTCGGCAATGGCCCGAACCTAGAGTACCCCCACTTTCCCCGTATAGTTGTAAAGTTAACTCTAAGAGAGGCGATTGGGTGGCGAAGGGATGCTGATAAACCATCAATGGATGGAGATACGTCAGAGGTATTTATACTGTGGTATTGATTACTTGATTGTGGTCCACTGGTGGATTAAGTATCTGATGCGCTCCTACCGAACCTTGTTAAAGGTCCCGTTTTTCGTGTCTTTTTGAAGCTTTGATTGTGTTTACAGGGTGCAATATAATATGTGTTCATGTTTGCGTATAAAAAAACATAATATTTTTCACACAATTCACTTATCTGTATACCGCTGTTTTCACTGTCATAAAAACGGGCTGATGACTTCCTTGTTCTATAAAGTCCCTCCTTCAGAAATACGTAACGAGTTCTGATTGTGCCATCGGTTCCTGTGTTGTGATTCGGCACCAGCTTAGCACACGTCGCCCTCCTGGAAACTTTGAGACATTGGTCATTGAGAGAACGGCTCCAATGCTCCAGCAGGAGGAGGAGGTATTCGGGACGGACAAGGGGATCCATTGGGAACAACAGAGGAAAAAAATAAAACACTGGATGGAAAAAAAACAGAAACAAAAATGGAAAGAATAAACAGATTAAACTGTTTTGGTCAGTTCTTTTGACACGGTTGCACTACTTTAAGGAACTAGGAGATGAGGGATACTCACAAATAACAATAATCACATTCAGAGGAACATAGAGCTGGCTGGACACACATGTATTATCCTACATGGAGAAACTCGAGACCCGACAAATATGAAACTCACAAACTGGGACTTAAGTAGAATAATGAGCTAGACCTTACGAGACACACCTGGGAGCAATCAACACTTAGACATATGGGCAAACTAGGTCACGGAGCACATGGGGAGCAAAAACACTTACCTGTACATATTCATGTCGAAGTTCTTTGACCCTGACACTGTTCCTCTCAAATGGGACCCTGTGCAATTGCTTCAAGCTCATGTTGTGCTTTACCAAGATGCGTCTGATAGTTGTAATGCTTACTCGATTTATGTTGATGAATACTTGCCTATCTGCCTATCAAATACCAGAAAAAAACACAACTTATCAATATTGTAATGATAATGCATTTCTAAATACTAAATTGAAATGTTATTGAATTACATTAGAATACTATTTTACATGAACTGTAAATTAATAAAATTAAATTGCACTGAATGTTCTTGAAGCGATTCCAATTTCACACCATTAAATATATTAAAATATTTATCAAATAGCTAAACATTGATCTTAAACATATCTTGGAATATGCTTAATATACGTATTGTTTCAAGATAATACATTAACTATGGATTAAGTATGGTATAATTTAAATATAAGTGTGCCATATAAAAATATTTAAATACACGTATATTACACCTGGGCTGCACGACTACAGCAGAAGTGAAACTGGTGTGTTTCAGTCCAGATCATGTCACCAATCAAACAGTGACTCTGGGAGTGTGAGCTGAAAATCTCATTTGCATTGTCAGGGTGGAGTGATTGTGATCCTCTCAGAATAGAGCAGCTCTGTCTCCAGAGACCATGTTCAAACCCCAAGAGCTTTATTTGACTAGATTTACTGCTACTGATCGAGCTTCTGAAAAACACCTGGACAAACACTACATGCATCTTCATCTATTAGTTGAATGATGTTGTCAGACACAAATGGAGTTTGTTGAGAAGCTTTATTGAATGTTGCAGCAAACACAGCAGATTGAAAGATCAGCCAGTGCTTTGACACTAGAGCTCTCTTTCAGTATTGAGTTGTAAATGACTACAGCTGCAGCACTAGACTCATGTGAATCCTGCCTGACACAGGACACTCAGATACGCTCATCTTCAGGAGAGAGCAGCGCTCACTGGAGAAACATCAGCACTGCGAGCGACTAACAGCGACTCTTGTGGAACGAGGCCTCATGAGGAGCTCCATCATGTGTTACTCTGCAGACGTACTGCTCTCCCGCTTCCCAGCGTGCTTTGCTGAGGGTCAGGACACTACTGCGGCTGTAGCGGCCGTCCTGCTCGCTCTCTGCGCTGGTCACAACCCCCTCGGTGACCTCTGAGCCGTCCAGTGTCCAGCTCACCAGCGCCCCCTGTGGAGAGTAAGAGCTGAGCAGGCAGAGCAGTGCGGCTGAGTCTCCAGAGATCTGCAGAGAAGAGGGCGGCAGCAGAGACACTGAGGGCTTCACTGTGGGACCAGCTGCAGGAGACAAACACAACACATTCACAAACACAGAGAAAACACACTGAAGCTCCAGCACTCTTCTGCCCTGCAGCATTCACAGCATTTCAACAGGACTTTCAGCAGCAGACATGAGGAGTGCAGTCAACATCACTACAATCTCATCATTCATCTTATTCAACATCACTACAAGTGATTAATACACAATATACAAACTAAATACAATCACTACATACATTTAAATGAAACATCATAAAATGAAACTGTACATGAATGCTGACACTGTACAAAGACACTGAACGCTTTAATTCCAGTATAGTCTCAAATCTCACCATAAAGTTCTTACATTGTCTTAACTGAACTTAAAATCCTATTACACTGTTAAATAATTTTTTACACTTTTAAAAATGTTAATGTTTCAAGCTGCTATTTTATTACTATATCTCACATCAAATGCAAATTATTTTAATAATAATAAACAATTGAATCAACTTTTCTCAACAGTCACATATTTAGTATTTTTGTAAAATCTTGAAGCACAGCATGAGCAAAAGAAATTTCAAAATCATTGACTGAACTACAAAAAGTAACTTTATTGACATTCTAATGTCATTTCTCCATGTATAATATAAAAAAATGTGAACGTCATATGAACAGTGTAAACATTAATGAAAATAAATCTGTAAATAAAATTAACTGATGAAACTCAAAGTGAGACACATCATGGAAATGTGTTTGGACAATATTTGTTTTCTGAGTATTTAATTCAGTTATTTTAAAGCTCTAAATGTGAAAATACAATAAATTAAACATTAAAATCTAAACATTTTAATAATTTTGTAAAAGACAGTCAAAAGAGACAGACTTACCGAGCACCAGTTTAGTTCCTCCACCGAATGTGTACCACAGTGATACAATCTAATGAAACACTCGTACAAAAACCTCTATTCCACTCGAGTGAACACACACTCCAGCAGAGAGAGAAACACTTCAACACTCATTTAGTTTCAAAAATTAAGATCAAAGACAAAGTGTTTTCAAAATGTTTGTTATTAACTGAAGAAAAACATCAATTTAGTTATTTCATAATCAGTTGAAGAGTTAATTAATCACATTTACGATAGACATGATTCACTTTGACTTTAAATCCTGTATGTCTCTTCAATCTCCAGCTGTCTGCTGATTTAGACATTTCTAAAGAAATATACAGTAATTGATGAACTGTGACCTCTGAGGTGACCATTGACCTCTTTTATCATGACAATGTTGTGGAGTTTCTGCTTATGTTCTTTATATGCAACTCAATCATACACTCTAAAAACTGCTGGGTTGAAAACAACCCAATTTGGGTTATTTTGACAACCCAGCGCTGGGTCAAAAAGGGACGAACCCAGCGCTGGGTTGTTTTAACCCAACCAGTTGGGTTATCATATTTAACCCAGCCTGCTGGGTTGCCTTTTTTATAGATTAAAATGACTATATTGCAGGGTTTAAAAAAACAGAGCTGGTGTTTTTTTATCAGTGTATTTCAGAAGGAAAACTACTGTATTTAGAAAATGTTCGATATCATTTCGCATGTGCTTGATAAGGCAGCGTTTGTGAGCTCAGCACCGCTCTGCAGCCGTTACCGGAGAAACCTACCTCTCCCGCTCTTAGCGCCTCCTGCTGGCAGAAAATAAACTCGCAGAGTGCAGCCATGTGGGGAAACAATGCATTTCTACGTTAAAATTAACCCAAATTGAGCTAGGCATTAAACCTACAAATGTTGTTCATTTTAAATATCACTTTTACACACAAATAATAATTACCAAAAGGAAAATATTTATTAAAAACAAGAGAAAAGTCAAAAAGTAACATGTTAGAAGAAATGCAGAAAAGGATGGCATTAACAGCTACAGAGTTCATAAACAAAGCATTGAGCATTTGATGAATATAACTTAAAATCAAATTGGGCTTTGTTCAATTGTATATATTGTATAAAAATATACGAAAACACATACAATAAATTTACAATTAGTTAGGTTTTTTTCCAACTATTCTGGCATGACAGTACACAAATAAATCACAACATTAACTTTGATATTATAACATTTAACAGACGCATGTGTGTGTGTGTGTGTGTGTGTGTGTGTGAGAAAGAATGTGAGCAGGTGTATGAATGACAGAGTGTAAACTCTTCTACTAAACAACACAGAAAAAGCATTTAACTTTTTTTTCTTAACAAATTATACACTTACAGTTTGTTTCATAGTCCATGAATACAGATCATGCATCACGGTCAATTTTCATGATCTCTTTAGCATAACTGATGTAATCATGAAGAAACCCCATCTGCACAGCATGTGACATCTTCTACATCATCCAGGGCAGCGTCCTCCTTTAAAACCACCGCTGCATCAGTTTAGGGGAAAGAAGATTCTCCTCTCTGACCAGCATTCATCCCAGTCACCGCCTGTTCTTCATCAGTGGCCTAAGAGAAACACATTTGAAAAAATTAAACATTTAATTAAACTATCCATTTTCAGGTAGAGGTGTATTCACATCCGTAAGGATAGGTAAATAATCGGTGTTAAAGTTTCAACACTTTGTGAGGTTGTTTAATGTCTCAGTCCACCACAGCGCTCCAGGATGCTATAATGGCAGCACTAGTGTGAGGACATGCGATATTGTTTGAATAAATATTGCTTTCAGAAAGCTTCTTTACTGAAACATTAAAACAGACATGACATTCACATACCTCACAATATTCACGTACATGGAGGGCTGCTCTTCAAACCGTTAGTTCACCAAATAATTAAAATGTTTATAATTTACTCTCCTCATGTTTTTCCTGACTCATACAAAATCTGCTCATTTTTTGGAAAACATATGAATATATTTAATATTCTCTTTTTGTGTCCTCCATTGCTGGTCTGGGAGACCAGTATTTTATTTTGAACATGTTTGCTATCATATAATTTAAGATGTATTCATATATAAATATCAGAATTTACTTCTACAATAACTCTATATTTATGAAGCTTGAAAATACTGATTATCTAAACTATAAATGGATTAACAAATATTATGAGAAAACTAAAAATATATTAATTTATGTTGTAAAGACAGACAAAAGTCTTATAGGTTTGGAATGACTTGAGGGCAAGTAAATGATTTTTTGTGTGAACTTTACCTCTAAGAGCGAAGACCAAGAATAATGACTCTCCAAATCAGACAACTCCAAAGTTGGTTTGAGTTCTGCAATAAAAAACACAGACATCAATGGTCTTAATGAAATGAGCACGTAATTACACTGTTGTTGCATCAAAATGTGAAGTAAACTGGCAGGAGACAACAGAAAAATTTATTTTCTAAAAATAACTTACATAAAATCTCAAAGGAATGATGCTCTCCCATGTCTCTTGCTTTTAACATCTACAAAAACAAAAAACAAAAAACAAACATTATTTTACTCTTAGTAAAACACAACAACAACTGATAACATGAAATTATGAAGTTTACTTGCCTTATACGATCTTTCCCTCTCTTCAGAAGAAGCTGAGAAAACCACCTCCTCACACAAGCAGACTTCTGTGTCCTTAACTCCAGTTAGTTTGAGTTCTGCAAAGAGGGACATCAATGGTTTCAATACAATATTAACATATACATACATACATATATAAAATCACACTGTTTTTGCATCAAAATGTGAAGTTAACAGACAGGACACAACAGAAACATTAATTTTCTAAAAAAAAAAAGTAATAATAATTTAACTCACATCAGTCTCAAAAGAATGAAGTTATCTTGTCTCTGGATTTCAACATCTAAAAAAAACACACATATTATTTTATTCTTAGTAAAAATAAAGATAACTTGATGTTATTCTGAAGTTTACTCTCCTTAAACCGTCTGTCCCTCTCTTCAGAAGAACACCTCCTCCTCATCCTAACACAGGTCTGTGACTCCTCACACAAACAGCTTCTGTGTCTTTAACTCTCAGCGCGAGGACAATGAAGACAGGAGCTGGACAAGTCTGAAATATTACATGTAAAACATACTTTTATCAGTTACCACTTCAACAGCCTCTAAATAATTATGCTAGTCTTTACTACACAATGCCGTTTCCTTTAGGAGACAAACATACATTCAGTTTAACCGCGAAAAAAAAAGACAAATTCACATGAGCGTAACCGTGACCATAACCGTCTGTTAACGCCTCAAAGAGAACAGATAATGTAAAATCTTATGTAAATATGACAAAATACATTCACAGACGTTATATTAAAAGTACATCCTCCGTTCAGTAACGTTACATGAGGCAGTTAAGACCTCCGTGTCCGAGGCGAAAACCGCGTCCGTTTTTTTTTATATATAACGTATATAACGTTAAGCTCCTTTGTTTCCGCCTTTCATAAAACCTTCCGCCTTTCATACAACCGGGTAAACAATAAAAGACAACTTTACATTTTGAATATTTAACGTTACTTACCATAGTCTTTCACTCGCTTCTCGCTTCTATCACGCTGAGAAAATGGCGGCTGCTCGCACTGGAGACGTACGATTTTGACGTGACGTGCGTGCTCTCCTTCACGTCCGCGTCCTCAACCCACCCCGCTGGGTTAAAAAAGAAAGTTATTTTCAACCCAAACTTGGGTTAAAACATCCCAAAGTCCTATCAAACGGCCTCAACCCAGCAGTTGGGTTGAAAAAACAACCCAGCGTTTTTTAGAGTGTAATAATTCACAAAATAACCTGCATCTTCAGACAAAAGAATCAAGACACAATTGTTCATATATACTGTAAATATATACTGTACAGGCTCATGTGAATCCCAGGCTCTAATTGGAACACAAAAACAACAAAACTTCACATGATCAAGCTGTAATCTATCCCCATCTTTAACAGAACGTTATCTGTCCATTTGATAATTTCAATAAGTCCTGAAACTTTATGAACAGAATCATGTTTCTTGCTCTTATTACAGCGGTGGCAGCTCATCTAATGGAATATGTAATGATATATAATCTGTGACTCTAGTATATTAGTCTTGTATCAGCTCGAGTTGTTGTGAATCCTGCCCACTTCTTTGCATGGTCAGCACATGCTTCAGTGCTCTGAGAGTGTTTATAGAGCTGTGAGTTTAACACTTCATGACTGAGAGCAGAACAGAACACAATCTTCATCATCACACAAGACACAACAACAACAATGAACAACATCATCATCCTCATCTGGACTGTCATTATGTGTATACAAGGTAATGTTTTTACTAAAATATTAAAGACAATTGTATAATATTATTATCAAGAGTGAATGTTACACACAGACCCTGCTCTCTCTAACTCTAACAATGTTTTTAGGTTTCAGTGGACAGGTGACTGTGACTCAGACTCCCTCTGTTAAAACAGTTCAGATTGGTGAATCAGTCACTATAAACTGTAAAACAAACACAGTAGTGAGCAATGGCTGTCCAGGTTCATATACTTGTATGGCCTGGTATCAGCAGAAACCTGGAGAAGCTCCTAAACTCTTGATTCGTTATGCAGTCCAAAGAGAGTCAAACACTCCTTCTAGATTCAGTGGCAGTGGATCAAGAACTGATTTCTCTCTGACCATCAGTGGAGTCCAGACTGAAGATACAGGAGATTATTACTGTCAGAGTTACCACTACATCAACAGTAAAGGTGTGTTCACACAGTGATAAAGAGTCGTACAAAACCTCCGTCAGTCAGAGTCACAGTGACTGCACTGATACAGCTGAGACACACTGCAGCTGCTCTACAACACAATCACACACACAACACTGATCGACACAATCACACAGAACAAAAATAACACAATGTCATTACTACACTGTTAAAAATCGCTGTAAAAAAACGGCCAAATTTCGACAGTAAAATACTGTTTTTCATTAAAACAGTGCATTCTGGGTAATATTCATCGTTTTCGAGAAGTAGCCTGCTGCTATATATCGTAAATTAACAATGTTCAAAGTCGACACTCAGCGGCTGTGTTTCAAATCACACCCTACACCCTCATTCACTATTCCCTACATGAGTTTACTAATATATTCCACCTGACAGAGAGAATGAACACTAATGAGTGAATTCAGACAATGATCAACAGCTGCTGTTAATGAGTAGAATCACTGAAGAAAAAAAAACATAACAAGACAAACACATGAAATACAACTGACTTCAGCCACAGCTTTAGATGAAATCAACTAAAGATTTAAACGATCAACAAACAGCTTCACCAACTTCACACATTACTAACCAGACTGACTTTATTTCTGTCAGATCAGAGAACAGAGATCAAAAGATCTTACTGAGAATTAAAGAGATTTAGATGATGATGTTACTGTTTCGTTTAGCGTCACCATTTTGGAGATCAGTGTTTGCTTTAGTTGGGCTCCTGACCATTGACTTTTGCACTTTAAATTTTGTTTTATTGCTGTATTTGTATCTTTATGATGCATCTGTTACAGCAGTATTAATTTTGATAGTCAAGTGATTATGGTTGTTTCTAACAGGCATGATCTACTAGACTGACTTAAAGTGTTGCTATGATAATCAAATATTAATTTGGTGTTGAAATATTTGAGTGAATGACACTTCAATTTTGTAAGATTGAAAAGTTGTGTGATAACCAGTATTGATGGATTTAACGACTAGTTTTAGTTAAAAAGTATTTCGGGCAGCAGTCCCCACAACACTCAAAGAGAGAAATCAACAATCAGCATATGAATCTCAACAATGGTGACAATCAAAAGGTTCATGATGCAATGCATGCTGGGTACCAGCACAGGATAAAACTCATCCATGATTCCCAGCATGCATTGCGGCATGAATAAATTATGCCCCTGAATTGTTCACTTATTTTCTTGAATTCTTATGTGCTTTTAATTTTGCATTTGTTTTAAGTTTTAGTAGCATGTGTTGTGATGTTCAGAACTGATCTTTTCATTTATTTTGTGGATTGTCACCATTGTTGTGATTCATACGCTGATTCTTGATGTTTCTGTCTAAATTTCAGCTAAGGTTTTTTTTTTTTTATTATGAGTGAAATTTTCTTAACAGTAGTATCAATGTTCAATAAGAGAAGAGACACGGGATTAGATCAGAAATAATAGTATTTGTTCTTGTCAATCTATAAACAACAATATCAGATTTTTTTTCTTCTGTGTACTTTTGTTTTGCTATAACAGGTTCCAAAAGCGCATTGTTACAGCATGTAAAAAAAAAAAAAAAACCTTAGTTGTTGAAAAGTCACGTTCAAGAGCCCAACTAAAGTAAACACTGATCTCCATCATGGTAGTGAAAAAAACACCTAAACCTATTTAACTCTCCATAAGTTCTTCTGTAGACATCTGACAGAAATAAAGTCAGTCTGGTTAGTAATGTGAATCTGGTGAAGCTGTTTTAGTAGTTGTTTAATCAGATCTTGAGAGATTCGATGTATTCTTTTATTCAGTTGATTTCATTTAAGGCTGTGGCTGAAGTCATTTGTAGATCTTGTGTTTCTCTTTCCTTCAGTGATTCTGCAGGTGTTTATCACTAATGCTCAATCATCAATTAATCACCGAATTATCTCATTAACTTCACTGATTCAGTGTTACTCAAACACTCTGTAGTGTGCACACATTATAAGTGTTCATTTAAAACTGAGGATTTTCTTGTGGGGTTTAAAGGGTTAAAGATTTAAGATGAAGAAAAAACAGAATGAAACATAATTTAAAAGTAATAAACTGTAATTAATTTACAGGAAACAAACTGTAAAAAAACAGTTATTTACTGGCACCCCTGCTGCCAGTAAATAACTGTTTTTCTACTGTTTCTTGCCGTAAATTAATGGTTGCCAGCAAAAAAAAGTGTTTTTCTACAGTTTTTTGCCGTCAAGTCAAGGAAAAACAGTAATATACTGTAAAATGTAAACGTCAGATTTACCAAATGAAAAAAAAGTTAATTTAACTAAAATATTTGTGAACATCCATAGAAAAAAAATAGGCAAAGTCATACACTGATAATGAGAGTAAATACTGAACTTGACTGTATTAATGTGTGTTTGCACAAGAGAGATCGTTTAGTTTAATGTAGTTTTGTTGTTCACCATTGTGCTGGAGAGTAGAGCCGGTGCTTCAGTCAATGATGAGCCACAAATTCAGATTTTCTGCTGCTTTATATAAAGTCAGTAAATGTGGAGTTGCTGATACAGTGATGATCTCTGTGTTGAGTATTTCAGCACATACATGTGTAATACAGCTGACAATGAGCTGCAGTGATTTGAGTAAAAGTCATGTATTTAGTTACTTTATTACTGCACATTAAGTGTAAGAAATATTCCTTCTCAGTGGACTCAAATGAAATATGTTCATAGTACTAACATCGTAGGAATGCTAGTTTTAAAAACTCGAACTGTTTGAAGCAGTGGGAGTGGAGTTAATTTCCATGGTAGAATTTACGGTAAAATACTGTTAAAAAATAAGAGTGGTAAATTAATGGTTAAGAGCTGTAAATTAACAGTACTTTACTGGCACCCCTGCTGCCAGAAAATTACTGTTATTTAACGGCAAAAATTTTTACAGTGTGTATTAGTAGACATATTGTATTTCTGAAGAGAATGAGTCAGTGTTTAATATAATCATCATGTTTCAGGTGTAATATATGATTCCTTTCAATCAAACTGAACAGACTGCATTCAGTCACTTCTTCTGTCTGAACGTAATGCTTTCTATTTGACCCACAGAGAGATTTAAATTCCTACACAATTAGTATCGGAATGGCTTTTTATGTTTTTATGTCATTTTCATACACCGTATATTGAGATTATCTCTTGACTACAGCAGAAATGAAACTGGTGTGTTTCAGTCCAGATCATGTAACCAATCAAACAGTGACTCTGGGAGTGTGAGCTGAAAATCTCATTTGCATTGTCGGGGTGGAGTGATTGTGATCCTCTCAGAATAGAGCAGCTCTGTCTCCAGAGACCATGTTCAAACCCCAAGAGCTTTATTTGACTAGATTTACTGCTACTGATCGAGCTTCTGAAAAACACCTGGACAAACACTACATGCATCTTCATCTGTTAGTTGAATGATGTTGTCAGACACAAATGGAGTTTGTTGAGAAGTTTTATTGAATGTTGCAGCAAACACAGCAGCATAGTGTTTATATGAGATATTGAACTCATCTCTTTAAAATACTTTTTAAAATTAATTTCAAATACACATTATTTGACTACAAGTGACAATGTGTTAATTTTCAGAATTAGAAAATAACTCAGTCAAATGTGTTTAAAATACACAATTACACATTTGTATGTATATTAAATACATTGAATTATAAGAACAGCATGAGCAAAAGATATTAAAATAAACTGATAAATTGCATAGTGAGACAAATTACAAAAAAAGTGTTTAGACAAGAATTGTTTGTTCAAAATCAATAATTTTTATTTTCCTAAATATATAAACGTTTTTTTAAACGGAAAATAATCTGGTTTCACTTTATTTTGATGGTCCAATTAACACAATCTTTTGACTATAAGTAACGTTGAACTTATATATCTACTGACTCTTATTCAGAGGTGTAAAAAGTACTCAAAAATTTTACTCAAGTGAAAGTACAAGTACTTAGGGAAAATTTTACTCAATTAAAAGTAAAAGTATCTGGCTAGAATCTTACTTGAGTAAAAGTAAAAAAGTACTCCATTAAAATTGTACTTGAGTATTAAAGAAGTAAAAGTAAAAGCAAGAAAGAAAACTAGAGATTCTTGTTTAAGCTTTTAATCTCAAAAAACATTAAATGAAATGCATACAAGGTTTTATCCTGCTTTAGAACTGTTTGTATTTAATTATCAAACTATAAGACAGACAATCTAATGCCAGTACACGCTACTCAAAGTTGTAAAACCTCAGATTTAACTTCAGTAGAAGCTGATTCTCAAAATTGTTAGTGTCAAGCCTAGCTCTTTTGGGGCTGAAAAGCAATCCTGCAGTGCTGAAAAGCCTCTCACAGGCAGCCGATGCGGGAAGAGGTGTATTAGTCTTGATAGAGAGGCTGCAAATAGCAGGAAACGTGAGCAGAGACTCCCTGGTGTCTGAAACACAGGCCAGATATCCATCCAACTCTTTGCTGGCTTCATGTGTTGTCGGTTTCAAAGAAGCGAAAAAATCTTCATCATCAGATGAACTGTTGGCCAATTCCTTCTTGTGGTCCAAAGGCTCCAGATGCACTCTGATGTAGTCCATGCCTACAAGCACAGTGAGCAGACACAAAGAAAAGTTTGGTTGAGGGGCTTCTGACTGGGAACAAATTTTATGGATTTTGTCATTAACTACATTTACGTGCAGTCATCTACATCTAAAATCATGCAAATCCCTTATTTTAGCATAAAATCTAACTGCATTTCCAAACCACATATGATACATATGAGTTTTGTTTCAAGAAACACTGAGGGATAACTACAACCTGCTGCAAGAATACTTTACATCAATATTCATATTGAGATCACAGCCAAAGATGGGATATAACATTCCTAAAAAGTGCAAAAATAAATAAATAAAAGAATAATTTTGGTATGGCTCAAAGGTTGCCCAGATTAGAATTCGTCAAGTGTATGTTGCTTGCATTCATTTACCTCGTTTTATGATGGTTTCATCATTTGTCCAAGAGGTCCGAAATTTAGGGAGAAGGATGGCAGCTGCTATGATCTCAGGATCTTCAAACATATGCTTGAATCGTGTTTGGATTCCTTGTTGTAGGGCATCCACAAGTGGGTCACAGTACCTGAGACAATGGTGGAGTCGCTGAAGTTTCAAGCTTAACTGATGGACACTAGGCAGCAGCCACCCCAGCTGTGTATTCGTTTCCGCTTGCAAGATGTCGAGTACTTTTGCAACTGGACGCATTGTGTTGGCCCACTCTGTCAAGAACAGCATTTCTGCTGGATTAAACCTACAGGAGAAATCAGCATAATCAAAGAGTATTAAACAACAACAACCCACATTTGTTTACATCGATAGAGAGGAAAAACACTTACATTGGAACCTCAAGAGAGGTGCATATATTCCGAAGTGCGCTTTCTCCTGCTTCTTTGCAAATTTGAAGAATTCTGTCAACAGCCATAAAAGTTGAATTCCACCGCGTTTGGTTTGGCCTTAAAAGCTGAAGCCGGCTTTCTGATTCAACAGCTTCAGCTGCTAGAGCCGATCGGCTGCTTTTATTCCATAAAGCTTGGCATTTGCCAAAGACAGATCTGTAGAGTTTCTTGTAGTGTTCATTTGAGAGAGCTTTTTGGGCATCAACGCTTGAGACTAGGTTAAGTAAGTGACAGGCACACTTTTGATGTTTTGGTAGCTGGAATTCGAAGCCATCGTCTTCGGTCATCGGTCTTTAAGCCATCGGTCCAGGACTCGTGAGGCATCTTGGAATTCCACACCATCACTTCCCTCACCACAGCCTTCAGAATCAGTGTCATCACTTTCACACCTTCTTGCCTCAGTCTCGATATCACTGTTTTCCACACCAAAAACTCTGAAAGCCTTCAGAAAGTTGGAACCACTGTCTGTGGTTGTGCAAACAACCTTGTCACGTATTTCATACTCTGAGTGGATATCATTCATGGCACTGGCCAGTACCTCAAAAGTATGAGAGCCCATTAATCTTTTGCAGGCAAGTGCAGCGGAATGTCTTTCAAGACTTCCAGGGTTGATCCAGTGAGCAGTTACACCAATGAATGACTTTCTACGTGCAGTCCAACAATCCGTTGTGGTTGCAATCCATTCAACTTATGGCAGCAGTCACTTTCTGTTTCATGATCAGAGCAGCTTCAGCTATCTTGGAGCGTAAAGTAGGCCTTGTAATGACAGAAATGCCAGGCTGCAGTGTACTAATCAGCTCTTTAAATGATGGCAGATCAACAGTGCTGAAAGGATGAAGTCCTTGAATGATGTACCTTAATATAGCTTTGTTCACAGTGACTGGAGACACATGTTTGACTGGGAAAACTGAGTCAACTTTCAGTTGCTTACTGCTGGAAGCATGGGTGGAGGTCCCGATCTTTCTCTTCTGTGCTGTCAATTTAGAGTAGTTTTTGAGGTAATTTGGGTGCATTCTCTGTAAAAACAACAAATAAATATTTATATTGTATGCAATAAATGTAACAATTACACATACACTCTCTGATTACAGCATTAAAGGGTTAGTTCACCCAAAAATGAAAAGATGTCATTAATGACTCACCCTCATGTCGTTCCAAGCCCGTAACACATCCGTTCATCTTCGGAACACAGTTTAAGATATTTTAGATTTAGTCCGAGAGCTTTCTGTCCCTCCACTGAAAATGTATGTACGGTATACTGTCCATGTCCAGAAAGGTAATAAAAACATCATCAAAGTAGTCCATGTGACATCAGTGGGTTAGGTAGAATTATTTGAAGCATCGAAAATACATTTTGGTCCAAAAATAACAAAACCTACGACTTTATTCAGCATTGTAGCGTCACTGCGAAGTCGTGAACGCGGATTGACAACAGACCCGGAAGAAAATACAATGCCGAATAAAGTCGTAGGTTTTGTTATTTTTGGACCAAAATGTATTCGATGCTTCAAAAAATTCTAACTAACCCACTGATGTCACATGGACTACTTTGATGATGTTTTTATTACCTTTCTGGACATGGACAGTATACCGTACATACATTCTCAATGGAGGCACAGAAAGCTCTCGGAATAAATCTAAAATATCTTAAACTGTGTTCTGAAGATGAACGGAGGTCTTACGGGCTTGGAACGACATGAGGGCGAGTCATTAATGACATTATTTTCATTTTTGGGTGAACTAACCCTTTAATAAAACTGACATTTGCAGCCAATTGCACACTTTATAATGTTAAATACTTGTTGATTTTAGAAATACAGTAGCATTTAGTGACAATCAAACATTAATTTTATTTCTGATTATATTGACAAAAACACAGGACTGTAAGGCTGACATGACAGGGTGAATTGATTTCATTACATTAGTTTTGATGGTAACACTTTTACAATAAGGTTCGTTAGTTAACTACATTAGTTAACATGAACTAATAATGAACTGCACGTATACATGTTAATTTCAACATTTACTAATACTTTATATCTTGTTAACATTAGTTAATGCACTGTGAACTAACATGAACAAACAATGAACATCTGTATTTCTATTAACTAACGTTAACAAAGATTAACAGATACAGTAACAAATGTATTGCTCATGGTTATTTAATGTTAGTTAATACATGAACTAATCAACCTCATTGTAAAGTGTTACCGTTTTGACAATACAACATGTTTGGTAATTATTAAAAATTAAAATTTCTCGCTTGGTTTTCTTGTGTTTTGCATGAATTCAAACACAATGAGAGCACGGAATGATAATGATTATTCAAAGCTGCAATAGGCGCCAAATTTCCCGTGGACCTAACGTTACCATAGCAAATAATTTACAGACAATTACAAATGCATTTTAGCATTTTATTACGTGAGCCTTATATTGTCAATCGCATGCATTAGTGAAAATAGGCCTACTACACATATAAAAGGCGCGCCATCAACGTCAAAACATGCACACCCAAAAAAAAAAAAAAAAAAAAAAAAAAACTATCAGTAAAACAAAATACTTAATGTACTTACCTCAATATGCTTCCTTAGGTTTGATGGCGAACTTTTGAAGGCCGATATTTCTTTATTAAGCGGGAGACAGAGGACACATTTCATCTTGTATGAATCTTTATTTACACCACTAAAAGAAAAGAATTCGCGAAGATACGGCCACGGGTGCTCTTGATCCTGTGGCTGATTTTGGACTGTGCTGCTCGCAGCTGCTGATGAATCACATACTTCCTCCATTTTCTTCCACTGATTGACTGTTATAATTTCTCTAATTTCCAGGTCAAGGTGCTGTGCATTGTGGTAATAGATGTGACATGACGTCACTTCCAAAGGACCAATGAACATGTCTGACCAATTTCATATAATGTGAAAACGATTTTCATAGGCAGAATAAATAACATTTAAATTAAACTGGGCATCAGCGCAATTCAATTGGTTTGGTAATAGCAAGGGAAAATAGAATGAAGTGATCTCCAAAAAATAAGTACTTTTTGACTGTAAATAAAATTGTAAGGAGTAAAAAGTACTTTTTTTTCTAAAAAAAAATGTAATTAAGTAAAAGTATTGATTTTTAATTGTACTCAAGTAAAGTAAAAATCCCCAAAAATAATACTTAAGTACAGTAATCAAGTAAAATTACTCAAGTACTTTACACCTCTGCTCTTATTAGAGTGTTAATAGTGTTAGTAGAGTGTTATTAGATATATATTGTTAATAGAGTGTTAATAGTGTGATAATAGAGTGTTAATAAAGAATTAGTATAGTGTTAATAGAGTTATAAAGAGAGAGAGTGTTATTAGAGTGATAAAGAGTGTTTATATAGTGATAATAGTGTTATAGGGTTACTGTTTGTATAGTGTTATAAGTATTAATGTTTCATATAACCTAAACTGTGTGTTTTTAATGGACAATTAATAAGACAGACTTAACGAGCACCAGTTTAGTTCCTCCACCGAAAGTCCACCACAGTGATACAATCTAATGAAACACTCGTACAAAAACCTCTATTCCACTCGAGTGAACACACACTCCAGCAGAGAGAGAAACACTTCAACACACTGGCCCAGACAATGATTGTTTTTGTGACCGTTACATCATCAATACACTTGTTGATGTAGGCAGTGACAGTCTCTGAGTACTCCTGGAGGTCAGTGGTGTTATTGTATGTGGCAGCCTGCTTAAACATGTCCCAGTCAGTTGTGCTGAAGCAGTCTTGAAGAGCCCCTGAAAATCGTTCCAGCCACACTTGAATCTGTTCTTGAATTGGTTTGGTGCCTGTATGCAGGTATTAGCATGACAGTGATGTGGTCTGAGGCACCAAGATGGGGGAGGGCTTTGTAAGCTCCTCTCTGTGTGGTTTAAGCAAAGTCTAAAATGTTATCTCCTCTTGTTGGAAAGTTAATGTGTTGGTGTATTTTTGGAAACACACTCTGATGTGTCCCTGGGGGTGATGGGGCTGCTACCAGCATACTTTACTTTTGGGATGGTACTCTGCAGGTGATGAGCAGAGCTGGTTCCCTTCAAACATGATGCTTAGAATTGAGGTACATCAGACCATGGTTAATTTGTGGTTACCATGGTTTAAATGTAGTAAGCATGGATTTTGGTTTTTATATTTAGGGTTGTGTAGTTATCTGCTCTAGCTCTAAACCTAGCCTATTATAAAATGTAACACCTTTATTGTCATTGTATTTTTCTGCACACAAAAAAATTACGAGCATTTCTCCTGACTGGTGTTAAAAAAAACAAACAAATAAACAGAGAAAAATGAGTCCTGATATTCATTACATTTACATTTACATTTATTCATTTAGCAGACGCTTTTATCCAAAGCGACTTACAGATGAACACAGTGGAAGCAATCAAAAACAACAAAAAAAGCAATGATATATAAGTGCTATAACAATCTCAGTTAGGTTAACACAGTACATGTAGCATGGGATTTAAAATAATATAATAAATAAATAGAAAACAGATAGAATAAAAAATAAAAATAAAAAAGAATAGAGCAAGCTAGTTAGAGGTCTTTGCACATACACAAAGACCTCACACTGAGCAATCTGAGTAAAGTGACCATTTATAAGATTGCACATTGGCCTTCACATTGATATGCACAGTTCATTAAAACAAAGTAACATTTTTATGGAATGAGTAGCTGGTGATTTGGTGACTAGAGATTGTATTGCACGTGACATATAGTTTATATTATTGCACATATATTTTTGCACCTTTATGGTGACCCCTACTCAGAATTCATGCTCCGCATTTAACCCATCCAGAGTGCGCACACAAACAGCAGTGAACACAAACACCCAGAGCAGTGGGCAGCCATTTTATGCTGCAGCGCCCGGGGAGAACCCATAACCCTAGAGTTAGTAGTCAAACTCTCTAACCACTAGACCAAGATTTCCCCTAACAGTGATGTGGTCTGATGCACCAAGATTGGGGGGGGGGGGGGCTCTGTAAGCTCCTCTCTATGTAGTGTAAACAAAGTCTAAAATGTTATTACCTTGTGTTGGAAAGTTAATGTGTTGATGTATTTTTGGAAACACACTGTGATGTGTGCCTGGCAGTGAAAAACAGCCCCACAGCATGGGGTTGCTACCAGCACACTTACTTTAAGGGAATGTAAAAAAGTGGACTGGAGTACCACACGCTTGTGTTGCCCAAGGTCCATTGAGATGAATGGGATCTTGTCATTGCCACTGTGTACGGGGCTATTGAGAGTGAGGAGTCACATGCCGATTTGGGTTGATTTGGGCGGGATCTGAGCCAGTCAGCCATGACGCTCGGAGATGCTATTGGTTGCCAGTGGCAACGCCTTCAGAACTTCACAGAGGCATGACTAAACATTCCAGAGCTCTTTAATTTTTGCACTTTTATTATTTCGGAGGAACAGAGACGGATCTACGAATAAGAGAAAGAAAAAGAAGAAATTAAAGCAATGCATAAAGATAAGGCGAAAGAAAAGCTCACACCAAGTGCAAAACAGCGGTATTTGGAGAAGCTCTCAGGCATCCAAAATATCGACCCATACGAGTTTCATGCAGTGGAATGGCACAGAGACCTGCACCATATACCTCCATGCTCACATATGGACACTGTGAATTATCTTGTTTTTGGTGTGAGTTACTACACAATGCAGGAGTTTGAAAGCCACAAGTTTTTAACAAGTAATTAACTGTGAATTAACTAGTGTTTCATAAACTGTGTGTTTCATGCTGTGTCCATTTCCGTAACTTAAAAAACTATTCCATTGTTCCTATGTTTTCCATATGTATCGTGTGAGGTACTGGAGCAGTTTTTATCGCAGCAGTGACTTCCAGGCCTGGTAAATCAGTGCGGAATTGCAAGAACCTCCCCTACTACCGAGTTAACAACACATGTAAACAATCATGTTTTGCAGCCGGCATCTTGCAAACATGGCGGAGACTGTGATATCGAGGGGAGGAGCAGCTCCTCACTCTCAATAGGGTATGGCCATTGGGCTTACCTATCAGAATGTCTATAGTTAGCTTTGGGGTGTGTCCAGGTGCTATCATGTTTTTTAAGACATGATTTTGACCACTTAATTGAGTTTTGTTTTGTAGAAAGACTATTTTTAAAAGATTTTCATTTGTATAAATTGTATATTAATTTTGATATTTTTTTATCAACCAATTGCCTGTATTTAATAAATAAGAAGCAAATGCACAGCAGACAATCTAATAAGGCACTGGTGCGATCACTTGCACTGAACGTGAACTGGAGGGCGCCAAAACTCAGCTTGTGCCTCACAGATTTGAGAAATATAGGAAATATTTAGCATATTATGGAAAGTTTGATGTTATGTTAATGCAAATATATATATTTTTTAAGACATGATTTTGACCACTTCAATGAGTTTTGTTTGGTAGAAAGACTCTTTTTAAAAGATTTTCGTTTTGTATAAATTATATGTAACCCCGGTTAAATGAAGTGTAATTGAAGGGGAATTATTTAATTTATTCATAGTTTCGTAATATCATATTTATCTAATAAAAGTTGAAAAGAGGTGTAGACATTATTAGAGAATATTTAAAAAACTAGTTAAATAATCTTATTTATAAGATTAGTTATTGACCAATGAGAGCTCTCTGACGTTGCGCGCCCGTCGTGTTGACGAGCATGCGCAATGAGAAGAGACGACCCTGACAGAGAAGAAAAGACGTGATCTTATGTTCACAATCTAATTTGAAGAAACATAGATTACAAATCCACCGAAGAGTGTTCCAAAGTATTGTAATTCATTTGTTTTGAGCCATCCAGTAACGGAAGAGGCCGATTGAGTATTGTAAGACACATTTTACTCAGTGAGTCAGCGTAATGTAATCAGTGATAAAAAAAACTGACATTTAGTTGCAGTTAATTGTTTATTTCTCTTTTTTACATTAATATTTGACCTAAGTAGTTATAAATGTTAGTGAACGGCATGATTATTGTTCATTTCAGTTCACAACACCATTGTTGGTCAAACGCCTGTAAAAGTCATTGATGATATCTGATATAATTTCTTGTAAAAATTATATTTGTATGAGTTACTGTTTAATTTCAGTCTAAGCGGTCATGGAGAACCACATGGCTTTTGTTCATTGCAGTTCACTGACACCATTGTTGGTCACGTGCCTGTGATAGAGAAGTGCCTGTGTAAGAGAAAAAACAAAAAACAAAACTATTGTAACAGAGGTGAGTGGATGTATATATTGAAAAAAAATGGTATTTGTAACTGTATGTTTAATTGTTTATTCTGATTTGTTTGATCTTTCATGTGAAATTATACTTGAATACACTAAATTAATGTTCTGGTCTGTGATCAGGCCCGGGTTTTTTTTCTCCTTAGTTTTTCTATTATTTTTTCTTGATTCTATGGATTCCTGATCCTCCTGTGATCTTCTGTGACATCTTGTTAAACTTCACATTTGATGGCAAGCCACCCAAATCTACAAATGCTACAGAAGAAAAATAACACATCATAAAGAAGAGGACAATTGTTACGGTTTGCTGGTGTGTAAGGAAGGTGTACGAGGAAGATGCTATTCAAAGGGGTTATTTTAATGATCGCTGCGGAACAACGGCACATCCAACATAACAGATAAACTTTACTCAAGAGACAACGTCAAGATACAACATTAATCACGGACAAAGAGGAACTCAAAAGACAGGGTATTTAAACACATGGGAAGTAATCAGGGAAAAGGAGACAGGTGGGGATTAATCAATTAACAAAACAAGAAAAGGAAGATGACCAAATAAGGAAACAGAAAGTCACTGAATGTAACAACAATATCCTTTCTTTCAATTATCATCCTTGATTTATGAGGACAATACGATCAAAATCTAAATAATTAAGTTCCTTCCCTTGAGGGAATTAATTAAAAAAAGGAGAACAGGAAAAGAAACTGATCAGTACTTTACAGAACATTGAACTATTGATGGTATATGGGAAGTCGTGGCCTAATGGTTAGAGAGTCGGACTCACAATCAAAGGGTTGTGAGTTCGAGTCTTAGGCCGGCAGGAATTGAAGGTGGGGGGAGTGCATGTACAGTGCTCTCTCCACCTTCAATACAATGACTTAGGTGCCCTTGAGCAAGGCACTGAACCCCCAACTGCTCCCCGGGTGACCGCAGCATAAATGGCTGCCCACTGCTCTGGGTGTGTGTTCACAGTGTGTGTGTGTGTTCACTGCTCTGTGTGTGTGCACTTTGGATGGGTAAAAAAAAAGAGCATGAATTCTGAGTATGAGTCACCATACTTGGCTGTATGTCATGTCACTATATGGTTACCGATAAACCACTTAATTGATATTGAAATCCCTATCGGGACAGCTGTGATATTTTGAGAGAAAAGTTATTCCTTGTATTCATTTTGTTATTTTATTTCTTTCTGATATTTCAGTGGTCCATGTATATTTTGGGATAAAAGAAGAGTGCTCTCAAGGGAAGTTTTCATAATTGATCTTCATTGTAATATTTTTTGTATAACTGTTACAAACACGCCAGGTTCCACCTCCACACAATCACAGCGCACACCCTCACCTGAGTACTAGTCATCACCACCTGCTCCTCATCATCCACTCATCAGCGCTGCACCATATAAGCCACACACATGCACCCAGTCATCGTCCGGTCACGTTCGCGACAAGATCATTCCTGTGTGCTAACTATTAGGACTAACTCCTCTTCTTCCTTCTCTCTAAGGATTGCCTCCGAAGATACTGATTCCCTTACAGTGCGTGTGTGTGGTTCACCTACCCTTCTCGAAGTCACTACCTTCCCGGCACGGATCCCAACACCCATCCACTCCTCATTGCCTGCTCCTCTGCTTGTGTATTAAAAATAAACACCTTCATCTGTTACTCCTCTGTCTCTTGAGTGATCCGTAACAGATGACCGGACCAGCACAGAGAGACACAAGCATGAGCCTCACGGATCCCTTCCAAGACCTGGTTGATGCACTCCGTCGGACACTCATGTCAGCACCAGCATCCCCACCACCAGCGAGCACTTCCACCGATCCCGTCATCCCTCCTTCACCTGCCGTGCACGCCAGTCCCATGGCCGGGCCGGCGCCCTACTCTGGTTCGGCGGAGGAATGCAGCGGTTTCCTGCTTCAGTGTTCACTGGTCCTGGAGATGCAACCGCTCTCGTATCCAACGGACCGCTCTAAGGTAGCATTCATCATTTCTCAATTACAAGGCAAGGCATTACTGTGGGCAGATTCTCTCTGGACTCAAAATAACCCAGTGATTCAGTCATATTCTAGCTTCATCGAATATTTCAGTGATGTTTTCGGCAGACCTGCCTGGGATTCCTCGATAGGTGAGAAGCTATACAATTTAAAACAAAGGAAACTGTCTGTCAATGAATATGGCTTACAGTTCAGAACTCTAGCGGCCTCCAGTGGATGGAACGAACAAGCCTTGCTAACTACCTACTGCCAAGGACTGGAACCCAGAGTGCGGTTGCATCTCGCTGCATACGAGGATACCATCTGCCTCGAGCGATTCATCCAGCTGTCCATCCGCTTCGCCATTCCTATGCAGTCGTGCTTAGAAGAGCACCAGGGCCAGGCGCATTCCTCCACACCTCTCTGCTGGCCAGAGAACGTTAGCTCCCCAGAACCAGCCAACGAACCCATGATTGTGGACTCATACCGCCTCACTATGGCGGAGCATCAAAGACGGCTGGCCCAGAACTTATGTTTGTACTGTCCAGCTCCGGGGCATACCATAGCTGGGTGCCCCGTTCGTCCTCCTCGTCCCATGGTGTATGCCATTCTCCCTTCACGATACCAAATGAAACCATTCACCACTGTTGTTACACTTACTGCCGCTGATGTATCTCTTCCAGTTTCCGCCCTCCTCGATTCTGGGTCAGCCAGCAACTTCATCTCCGGCGCCCTCTGCCGTCAGCTCAGGCCGTTAAGCAAGAAGTATGTACGTCACTGTGTGGGTCCCATCTCCCTTCAGAAAGATTTCCTACATCATGAGGAAATCCATCTGCTGGTTCTGGAGGACTCCACCGCTGACGTGATTCTAGGGCGCCTATGGTTGGAGCAGCATAACCCTGTGATCTCCTGGAAGACCGGAGAAATCCTGAAGAGGGGCGAAGCTTGCTTTCAATCATGCATCTCTGGCTGCCCTGTTCCCGTGGAACGTCCCCCCAAACCGCTACCTGTTTACTCCACCTCCATTGAAAGCCCTGTCGAGAACCAGTCCATCTCCATTCCCCAGTGCTATGCCCCCTTCAGTGATGTCTTCTACCCTAAGCGGGCCTCCAAGCTGCCTCCACACAGGCTGTGGGACTGTGCAATAGATCTGCTGCCGGGTGAACCAGTGCCAAAGGGACGGATATATCCCCTATCCATTCCCGAGGAGACGGACATGGAGGAGTACATCAAGGAGGCACTGGCACAAAGATACATCCGCCCATCTACCTCCCCTGCTGCATCCAGTTTCTTCTTCGTGGCCAAAAAAGATGGAGGATTACGGCCATGCATAGATTATAGAGCCTTGAATAAGATAACTCAGAAATTCCGATATCCTCTTCCCCTCGTCCCAGCGGCCCTAGAACATCTCCGTGGTGCCACTGTATTCACCAAGTTGGACCTCCACAGCGCGTATAACCTCATCCGGATATGTGAGGGGGACGAGTGGAAGACCACCTTCATCACCCCTACTGGTCATTATGAGTACTGTGTCATGCAGTATGGGCTTGTAAACGCCCCCTCCGTATTCCAGGACTTCATACATGAGGTGCAACCGGGATTTCCTCCACCAGTTCGTCCTAGTCTATATTGATGACATCCTGATATGCTCCTGGAGCCTGGCAGAACATCAGCGCCACGTTGCCGAGGTCCTGCAACGCCTGAGGGACTACCAGCTCTACCTGAAAGCAGAGAAGTGTTCAGTCCATCAACCCTCAGTGCAGTTCCTTGGGTATACCATCGACCGCAGTGGCATCGAGATGGACGAGGGGAAGGTAAGCGCAGTCAGGGACCACCGGAGTGGGAGCGGTCCTTTCACAGCAGCAGGGGATGCCCAGCCGCCTCCATCCATGTGCCTTCTTCTCCAGGAAACTCAACCCGACGGAGGTTAACTATGACATAGGGAATAGGGAGCTACTTGCCATCAAGCTTGCCCTGGAGGAGTGGAGACATTAGCTGGAGGGAGCCAAACAGCCGTTTCAAGTTCTCACTGATCACAAGAACCTGGAATACCTTAGAGCACCCAAGAGACTCAACCACAGACAGGCCCGCTGTGCGCTATTCTTCACCCGCTTCTAATTCTCCATCTCCTACCACCCAGGGGTAAAAAATGTAAAGGCCGATTCTCTATCCAGATGTTATGCACCCGAAGAATGGTCAGAAGACCCTGAACCCATCCTCCAGGACAAGGTCATAGTCGCCCCTATCATCTGGTCAGCTGAGACCCTACCTCCTGCTCCTAACAACACCCCACCGGGTTGCCCACCGGGACACCAGTACATTCCCAGGATACAGCGCTCTCCACTCATCCACTCCACCCATATATCACTTGGCACTCGTCACCCGGGGGTCAATGAAACCCTCTCGTTGATATGGGAACGCTTCTGGTGGCCCAACATGGCCTCAGATGTCAGAAGGTATGTGAGTGGATGTACCAGCTGCGCCATGTCCAAGAGTCCTCGCCATCTACCATCTGGCAAACTCCATCCTCTGCCCGTTCTCAATCGCCCGTGGTCACACCTAGGGGTGGATTTCATCACGGACCTTCCACCCTCTGACATTAACACATGTATTCTAGTAATTGTGGATAGATTTTCCAAAGCGTCGTCTTCTTCCTCTGAAGGGTCTCCCCACTGTCATGGAAACGGCAGAACTGATGTTTAACCATGTCTTCAGGTACTTCCGCATCCCAGAGGACATCGTGTCGGATCGGGGCCCCCAGTTCATCTCCCGGGAATGGAGAGCGTTTCAGTCCCTCCTAGGTCTGGCCATCAGCCTGTCCTATCACCCACAGTCTAACGGGCAGACAGAGAGGAAGGTCCAGGAGATCGGACGCTTCCCCCGTACCTTCTGTCACGGCCACCAGAACTCCTGGAACCAATTCCTGGGGTGGGCAGAGTACGCACAGAACTCCCTCCGTCAACCCACCACCGGACCCACACCCTTCCAGTGCGTACTCGGCTACCAGCCACCTCTATTCCCCTGGTCAGGAGAGTCCTCTGATGTTCCCGCAGTCGACTACTGGTTCCGGGAGAGTGAGAGGGTCTGGGACACAGCTCATCATCAGTTACAACGGGCGCTTCGCAGACGCAGGATGGCAGCCGACCTTCGCCGGTCCGAGGCCCCCCAGTACCAACCTGGTCAGAAGGTCTGGCTGTCTACCCGGGACATCCGCCTGTGTCTACCCTGCCGCAAGCTTAGTCCCAGATTTATTGGCCCATTCACCATCACCCAGCAGATCAATCCAGTCACCTACAAACTCCAGCTTCCCCCTGAGTACCGGATTCACCCCATATTCCATGTATCACTCCTGAAACCTCACCATCCCTCTGTTTCTCCCTCCACAGAACCTGGCGAGACGGAAGCCCCCCCTCTTCTCCTCCTAGATGACGGCACAGCCTATTCGGTCAAGGACATCCTGGACTCCTGGCTGCATGGTGGGCAGCTGGAATACCTAGTGGACTGGGAAGGATACAGTCCAGAGGAACGTTCTTGGGTCCAACGCAACGACATCTTGGATCCCGCCTTGCTGGATACCTTCCACTCCATTCACCCTAACCGACCAGCTCCCAGGGGAAGAGGACGCCCACCACGTCGTCGGGGTCCCCGGCCCTCAGGAGCGAGCCCTTGGGAGGGGGGTACTATTACAAACACGCCAGGTTCCACCTCCACACAATCACAGTGCACACCCTCACCTGAGTACTAGTCATCACCACCTGCTCCTCATCATCCACTCATCAGCGCTGCACCACATAAGCCACACACACGCACCCAGTCATCTGTTCGCTAACTATTAGGACTAACTCCTCTTCTACCTTCTCTCTAAGGATTGCCTCCGAAGATACCAATTCCCCTACAGTGCGTGTGTGTGGTTCACCTACCCTTCTCGAAGTCACTACCTTCCCGGCACAGATCCCAACACCCATCCACTCCTCACTGCCTGCTCCTCTGCTTGTGTCTTAAAAATAAACACCTTCATCTGTTACTCCTCTGTCTCTTGAGTGATCCGTAACAATAACATTGTAATTTATTATATTTTGTTTATTGTTTCTACTTTATATATAAAAGTGAACAATTACATTCCAAGTTCAAATCCAACTTTGTGACAGTCTGTTGTTTCCACCACATACCGCCACCTCCTTTACGATCTATAAATCTTCTGATCAAGCTAATCTGTACTAACAGCAATTCATTTATCAAATTATTGCAAATTCCTTAGAAACGTGTTACATGTATCTTAATTTTTTTATTTTTTTTAGCAACCAATTGCCTGTATTTAATAAGGAGCAAATACATAGTAGACAATGTAACAAGGCGCCGACGTGATCACTGCATTGAACGTGAACTGGAGGGAGACGAAACTCAGCTTGTGCCTCACAGATTTGAGAAATATATGAATATTTAGCCTATTATGGAAAGTTTGAAATGTCTACTTTTAAACAAAATTACAAAAACAAAAATAGGCTACTCTCTGATTATGTAATCTGTAGCCTAAGAAATGTGCTTTTCTCTCTGGCATCATGGAAAGTCCGCATTGTCAACTTCATCTTTGCAGCGACAGGGAAAACACCAGTTTATTACTAAACAATTAAATGTCTCCTGGCTATTTTAGACACATTCATAATCATAACTTTACTGGTTCTTTGTGGCAATCGTTATGCGTGCGGTCATGCTTGAGTGGGGCTATAGTAAACACTCATTATCCTGTAATTAAATTAATATAAAGGGAAACTCACTGTTGTAAGTCTCGAAAGAAACTAATGCATTTTGTGATATAGATTACACTTTTTTAAAATGAGACTATAAAATCAAGGGGATGGGGGGCCTATAAAACCTCTCAGCCCCAGGGCCTTGCATTAGGTTAAGGCGGCCCTGACAACACTGAAATGCATTACACTAACACATTCTCTATGGTATAGCAGTAACAGTACACCAGCAGTTTACACTCTAGAGCCCCTTTCACACTGCACGTCGGACTCGCAATATTCCCGTAACATTGCCTGGTTGCCTTCTGTGTGAAAGCAACCACGTCCCGGAATTGATTACCGAATTGAACCCGGGTCGGGGACCTAGTAACATTGCGGTAATCAATCCGGAACGAGCGCTGTCTGAACAAAAGCAAGATCTAATTCCGTATCGAAGTGATGACGCGCGTTATCGCGCGACTCTTTTACCGGCTGTTTTGAAGGAAGATCAACATTCGCGACGAAAACATATGTGCAAACTGTAATGAAGCAGAGATCAGTTAGTTCCTCACTTTCCGCGCTGACGCCGAGATCGTTTGCTTGCTTCAGTGAAAGTATAATGTGCCAAGCGTTGTCGACTCATACATTACACGTCACAAGCTGATGTCACCCGATCTTCAAGGGTTGTGTGTGAAAGTACGCACATATACCGGGTCATCACTGGCAGTGTGAAAGTGCGAAATCTAGCGACCATGGAACAATTACAGGAACACTTTACCCCTGTATTTGCCAGAATGGCAGTGTGAAAGGGGCTTAGGTTGTTCTTCCTGAGCACTCTGAGGAAGTGCAGCCATTTCTGTGCCTCTTTGATCATTGCAGAGGTGTTAGCAGACCAAGACATGTCGCTGGATATGTGTATTCCCAGTAATTTGAAGATGCAGACCCTTTCAAAACATTCCCTATCGATGTAGAGTGGGGCTGGTTCAGTGTGACGCCTCCTTAAGTCCAGAATGAGCTCTTTTGTCTTAGAGATGTTTAGGGACAATTTGTTTTCAGAGCACCACTACTCTAGTTTCTGGACTTCATCTCATTAGGCTGATTCATAATCTTCTGAGATGAGTCCTATCAACATGGTATCATCTGCAAATTTGACGATGGTGTTAGTGGGATGAGTGGGAGTACAGTCATGTTGTAAGGCTCCAGCCTCTAGCTGCTGCTCTTGTAAGGACTCACCCAACCTTTAGCTGGCTCCTCTGACACTCATGAGGTGTAATGACTCTCCCATTCACTAGGTTGCCCAGCCATTGTAGAACTATTTGGGTTACCACTAATTAGGAATTGATTTCTACCACCTGCTGGTCATTATCTTGTTTGTGTTCTGCCTATTTAGGTGTGCCTCTTCCTTAGAATTGTGTTCAATCTTGCGCCTACGTAGCTAAAAGGCAAGTTAGTTAAAGGGAAAATATCATGCTAAATCCACTTTTTTAGCCTTTAAATGCATTTTGTTGTATATTTGGAGTGTTTAGAAGTACAGAAAAGTTGAAATTAGTATTTGCAGTGGACCTGCAAAGGACAGCGACTCCCGGCCCAACTCTTCGAGCAATCCGCCATTTAGATTTTTTTTTTTTTTTGTAGTTCCGCCAAAGTCTTATTTGATCAGTGAGTAATGTAGATGAACTGCCATGCTTGTGACAGTGTGCGTGTTTCACTGAAAGAACGAGTGGAGAGAGAGACCCACTTTCTCTCTTTGACACAAACAGACACACAACACTGATCGACACACACATTTTTCTACATATACTAACTCTATCAAAACATATCATACACTAATCAAAATCGATTAATTCAGACAAAACATTAGCAATACTTTCTATCCAAATGGAACATATAGTCAATCATAGCAAAGTGACTTTCACTACTAACAGTAGATGGCTTTACAAAAACTGCATTACTTTCTTCTACATGTTTGACATACATGTTTCAGTTCTACCTGCATACAGACAATATAAACATCCATTGTTTTTTAGTTAGTTTAGTGTAATTTAGTTGCCATCAACTGAAACCCATTTTACATTTTATGTGTTGAATGTCTTCATTCTTGGCAACATACTGTCTAAAACTGAATGAGTTATTACTTTATAGAATGTAAAATAGAAAACAGGGTGTTCTATGCAGAAATTCAATTGGAAACTTAATTGAAATTGCTCTCCAGTGAGTTGGGGTTGGGTGTGGATGGTAGC
This sequence comes from Carassius gibelio, assembly GCF_023724105.1. Taxonomy (NCBI): domain Eukaryota; kingdom Metazoa; phylum Chordata; class Actinopteri; order Cypriniformes; family Cyprinidae; genus Carassius; species Carassius gibelio. The sequence continues at coordinate 20,218,070 of NC_068420.1, forward strand.
TGATGCCAGTGATCAATAAAAATTAGCAACATAAGTGGCCTTTGGTCACTATGCAAGCTTTTCTCCGTCACGGGATTAAAAAAAGTAAAAACGGTAATTGTGAACTTTTTATTTCACAGTTTGGACTTCTACACTTGGAATTGTGAGTTTACATCTTACAATTCAGACTTTATAAGAATTGTGAGATAAATTCACAATTGCAAGAAATAAAAGACAGAACTGTACGATGAAAAAAGTCACAATTGCCCTTTACCCTTAGCAGAAATCTAATAAAGTATATTTGTGCATCTTGACTTCATCTTATGTGTGGATCATATGGTTTCATTAGAAAAACAGAAGCATGCTAAATGTACTGTGTGAATCCCAGGTTTCAACATCTCTGTGCTCGGATAAGTAAAAAAATAACATGGCATGCAGCCAAAAATCGTGCATCGCGTTAGTTCAGTCAGGCCACGTTAGTCACGCTTGCATCAGCTGACAGTCATCTGTTCCTGACGTGTACCAATCCAGTCTTGACACCTATCACCTGCGGTCTATTTAAATTCCCATTATTCAGTGTCTCTCCATCGCATTGCTGCTTGCAATTAACTCCCTCCTCCAACCCCAACTCCACCAACTGAACCTGTAATCCAATCAGATCTTTTGTTCTTTCTTAACAGTCTCTTCATTGGAAGCAGTCTCTATCACATTTTTGTTTATAACTCATGTAATTGTGAATTGTAATTATGTATGCTTATAATGGTTCTGTTCTGTACCCCAGGGGGGTTTGTCTTGCTGCTCTCCCCGCTCTGTTAAAGCATGGCTGCACGGACAGGCGTGTGGAGTGTTGCCCTGAACATAACCATACTGCCAACACTAACTGTATGCAATTATAATTTGTATGAGTTTGATGACATTATCATATTTATTGTCTAAGTCACCTATGAGTTTGTCTGTTGTTCTGCTTGACAACAGCAGAAGTGAAACTGGTGTAGAAACCTCCTTCACACAATCATTTTTAAAATGTAAAAAAAATATTTCTGTCTCACATAGCAACATGACATTGACTCACCACTGAATCAATATTGATTTCTGACATTAATCTATATTAACTGTGCAATCTTGTAGTAAGTTTATTCGGTTGAAATCAATATATCATTGTGTCAATGTGTAATTCATCTTGCTTATGTTTCATAAAGTGTTGTATTCTTCTTATTCTCACCCTTCATTTCTTCACTCACTCGCAACAAAAATGTTGTAAAGTACAACAATGAGATGACTTAAGAAATAGAAAATAGCTGATATAAATAAAACTAAAAACTATTCTAAAAATAGTTTAGAAATAGCTGCTTTATTCTACATAATAGTGATCCTCCCTCGTGTATATCATATGATGTAATATAAAATGAATATAATAAATGAATTAAGGGTGATAAATATTTCTGAATAGGATTCTAAAAAGTCTTTTGTTTCATGCTGCATTGAGTGTAAAGTTATTATTTTGATGTGCTATACTTTATTTAAAGGTGTTGTTGTTGCAATGTAATTACATAAATACTGAGTAATATTAATTACTATTACTGGGGGTCATGGTTGGGGTGCTGGTTTAATTACTTGAAATTATGCATAATTTACTGTTCTTGTTGTTGTAACATGTAACAGTTGTAACAACATCCACTTAAAACAAAGCAGTTGTGAATCCTGCCCACTTCTTTGCATGGTCAGCACATGCTTCAGTGCTCTGAGAGTGTTTATAGAGCTGTGAGTTTAACACTTCATGACTGAGAGCAGAACAGAACACAATCTTCATCATCACACAAGACACAACAACAACAATGAACAACATCATCATCCTCATCTGGACCACTGCAGCTTTTATTCAAGGTGGAATATTAGGGTTTGATATAAATAATAAGTAATTATTGTTGTTTTACAATTTTAATATACCAATATTCTGCTATAAAGGTGATTTACTGACAAACTGAATTCATTTTTTCTTCTTCAGCCTCCAGAGGAGTCACTCTGACTCAACCTAAAGTTAAAACTGTCCAGCTCGGTCAAACAGCTACAATAGAGTGTAACATAGATGTAGGGATACGTAGCAGCTACTTAGCCTGGTATCAGCAGAAACCTGGAGAAGCTCCTAAACTCCTCATATATCAAATAAACAGCCTCCAGTCAGGAACTCCATCTAGATTCAGTGGCGGTGGAACAGCAAATACTGGAAAAGATTTCACTCTGACCATCAGAGGAGTCCAGACTGAAGATACAGGAGATTATTACTGTCAGAGTGAACACTATATCAGTAGTAGCTGGGTGTTCACACAGTGATAAAGAGTTGTACAAAAACCTCCGTCAGTCAGAGTCACAGTGACTGCACTGATACAGCTGAGAGACACTGCAGCTGCTGATGGAGGTTATTTCTTATAACAGTCTCATTTACTCAAAAATGTTAATGTTTTGTACTGATTTATGAGTCTTTCTGGTTCTTTAATGTGTTTTCACTCATAACTTCACCATTGGTGTATTTAATGCATCATTTAAAATGTTACAGCATTAAACAATCCAATGTAATCAGACGATACTTACAGTATTCAGGGAAACAGTCCTCATGTCCTTTCAATCCAGAATTACACAAAATGAGTTAATCTCCTTTTGCGTGTCATAGAACATTAAAATTTAATTCTTCACTTCTTCTTCCAAAGTGTAAATCTGTTAGACAGTATTGAAAATTATTTTTTTGGATTTCACACAATCAAACTATTAAATTAAATTAAATTAAATTAAATTAAATTAAATTAAATTAAATTAAATTAAATTAAATTAAATTAAATTAAATTATACCTCGATTGGAAATGACTCGAAGATATTCTGCTCACAAGTTATATTTACCTTTGTTTTTTCAATTTGATAAATGTTTTACTGGTAATGGTGGAAATGTATGGAATGCCACATCTGCCAAAATAAAAAATAAATAAATACATAAATAAATATACAAATAAATGTAAAAAAGAAATAAATATATATAAAAATAAATATACATGGAAAAGCAAAAAAACTAAAATAAATAATAATTATTATTTATACATTTATTTCCTTATATATGTATATATTTATTTTTTCCCATATTTATTTATTTCTTCTTTTATTTATTTCTACATTTATTCATTTCTACATTTATTTATTTTTACATTTATTTATTTCTACATTTATATATTGCTACATTTATTTATTTATTCATTTATTTCTTCCTACATTTCTTCCTGCGTAGGGTAATGAGGAGGGTGTGGTTTACCTCAGACATAGCAATCGAGCTCAGAGTAAGCGAAGGCGAAGGGTTGAGGCCACAGTGACACCCTGTGGTGAAATACAATAAGGATCACTGACGTTGATGCGGTCTGTGACTGCGAGGTATATGGTTAAAATCTTACTGTGTGACATGGATATGCTCGTCTTTATTCCGGACATGGCCGTAGAACATCGTTTGGTCTGGATTTGTAAAATGTCCTGGGCTAACAAACATGAAACAGAGACTCTGAAACGGAAGAGCTTGATATTTTCCATTTTTCGGTCAAAACTCACGGAAAGGAAGCAGGGCACATAGGCTACAGTGAAGTCGACGCAAGCATATTGACCAATGCTTTTGAAACGAGACCATTGCATTTGAATGTAGCCTAATTTCCAAAAACAATACTGACAGCAACAGCCTTATTAAATGTATGAACGTCACGTTAATCCACATCGATAAATTCAGTTAGAGGATAAGACTGTAGCCTATAGGGCAGTTAGCCTACCACTAAAATCCAACCAGAGCTCCATCAGAGCCATCAATACAGAAGAGATCTTAATGCATTTCCACAGCAATAAGCCTACAAGTTCAATCCACTCGTTTGATACACCGAATCAAAAACAACCTGACGTGTTGAAGTGATTTGTTTCTGATCATTTATATTTAGGCCTATGCGTTATCTAAATAATTATAATAGCCTAATAATAATAATAATAAATAAAAGACCAAATGTTCAAAAAGTTGGCAGAGAGGGGTCATGTTCGGGGAAACAACATAATTGTTGATAAGCTATATTTTTCGGGGCCATGGGTTTATTGCGCAAACCTGCGTGACCATATAGCAACTATTCAGAAATGGAAATTACGAATGCATTAATATTTTGTTTTGAATTTAAGAAAAGTCGAATATTTACAGGTTTGTATTTCGTTATTATTTTCAGAATAGTAACGTCTTTGTAACCAACCACAGTGATCAAATGTCGAAGCTATCTCTATCTAATAGGCTACTTCAAAGATCAAATCAAATTATCTATTGTAAAAGTTTGTAAAAATTTCTGTAGCCCAAAAACTGCCAAAAACATAACAAAAAATAGCTAGTAGCCTACATAACTTTTTAATTTGTATTATTATTATTATCATTCTTTCTTTCTTTTTATTATTATTATTATTAGGCTATCATCATCATCATCACCCGACAAACCATTATGGAATCTATTTAAAGGGAATGATTGTGGTGGGGAGTTTGGTCAAACCAGAGCCATATAGAGAGAGAGTTGCGACAACGGAAGTTCGAAATGTTTGGTTGTCACGTGATTCGTGTAGACTTCAAATAGTTCCAGGAAGTGCATTGGCGGCCATTCAAACTGATAGAGTAGAGTGACAGAACTGCAATTTCTGGTAATAAGGAGTCAATAAATGCATTTATTTTATATATTTATACAACACACCAACATATGTATGTAGCATGAGTATGTAGTTACAGCAATGTTGTTTATAAATTATCAAATCGGGTAATATTTGAGGATGTGTTCAAGTACCGTTATTTTAAAAACTTATTTCATGCTAACGTTAAGTTTTATAAACACGGGTTGCTGTTGCCTTTTTACGTTACATATTGTCCTTTTTTTTCACTGATCTAATGTTAACTCATGTCATATTGATGACTTTCAGGTAGAACAGAGACAGGCTGGTGACCGGTGGTTTTCAGCTCGCACCGCACTATGGGTCAATTAACTGTTAGCAGCAGTAATTAGCATGTTAAATAAATGTAAAATGAAGCTTACTGTTTATAATTCTTACAATTACATATAGTAATATAATTATGTATTATAAATCATATATCTAATATAGTTCTTACAATACTTATTTATGTTATATATAATATATTATGTAATATATTCAGGTTTAAAATAACTTAAGCACACTCGTATATAATCAGGGTATCTTCCGTCCATTCCAAATCCGTTTCAAATTAAAAAACAGAAAACGAAAAACTCAAGAGGATTCAAGTGAGAGAACATGAATTAAATAACGAGAAATGGAAAAATGGCTCGTTTATTCGTTATTCCATCTAGGTAAACAAACGGAAAATGAGTTTTTGACTTGATTTCTCATTTTGTCGTTTGGGGTTTAAAAAACGATTTATGGCTTCAATATTTCATACGCACTTGTGGGCGGAGCTGAAACGCTCCTTTCATCTGATTGGTCGAATCGCTCCGCCTTCAACTCGATCTTACATTCTTTCAGAATAAGAGTCTTATAAGAGTAGTGTCTGAAACTAGGGCTGGGCGATATATCGAACGATATGATCATGCGCATCTAATCAGTAAAGCTGCTTCCATGATCACCGCTAAAATCTCCATCACCTGCTTATAATTGGAGTGGCATTTAATAGACAGAGCCGTAGATCGCTGACAAGCCACACCATATCGCGTTCATTATCGCAGATGAATCGCCTTCGATAATGAACGCGATATGGCGTGGCTTGTCAGCGATCTACTGCTCTGTCTATCAGAGGTGGGACTTTCAAGTCACAAGCAAGTCTTCAAGTCATATTCAAGTCCTCAAAGGGTTAAAGTTAAAGAGATAATTAAGTGACTAATTAAATGATGATTGTGCGTTAGTGATGAACATCTGCTGTTAACAATCAACATCACTGAAGTAAAGAGAAACACAAGAACTACTGCTACTAACTGAATTTAGCCACAGCCTTCAACTGAAAAAAAAAGTAAAAGAAAAAAAAACACTATGCCACCATAATTGTGGTCAAGGTTTGCTTTAAGTAGTGTCTTGACCCTTTTACTAATTCAAACCAATTTGATTTAAAACAATTGCAATATTGTTTTCGCAACAAACATGTATGCATTGCTGAGTCGAACCTTGCAATAACAGATGATCTTATGCTTTTTCTGCTTATAACTCATGATGACTGAACATCATGAAATTGTGTTTATCTTTGGATAGTAGACTGACACTCAGCTATTACTGAACTGAAGTAAAAAAAAAAAAAAAATCACAATGCTTCAATGTTGAAAGACACAAAAGGAGACAATGAGTTCAGGTTTTTAGACAAACACACTTATCACACGATACTCAACAGTGGTGACAATTTTTTCATACTGCAGTGCATGACGGGAGATTTTACTAAGTTTTTACCCAGCATGCAACATCTTGTTGATTGTCACCACTGTTGAGAGTCATATGCTGGTTCTTGATGTCTGTGTGTGTCTACAGAGTATAGTTTTTCAAATTTTGTATGCACTTAGTAGATTTAAAATTCACTTAATTTTTTTTCCATACTGTAGTTTTACTGGGTTGATTATGCTAAACTTAAATAGAGCTAATGTTAATTTGATTGTAATCTGACCACCAATCACATACAGATTAATTTCTTCTCTCTGCTTTACAGCACCTCATGCAATGCTACATAAAGAGATCTAAGCAGAAAAAGAATAAGATCATCTGTCACTACAAGGTTTGATTTAGCAATGCATACATGTTTGTTGCGAAAACAATATTGAAATTGTTTTGAATCAAATTGCTTTGAATTAGTAAAAGGGTCAAGAGACTACCTAAAGCAAACCTTGACCACAATTATGGTGACATAGTGTTTTTTTTTTTTTTCGGTTTAAGGCTGTGGCTAAATTCAGTTGTAGTTCTTGTGTTTCGCTTTACTTCAGTGATATTGAATGTTAACAGCAGAAGTTCATCACTAATGTACAATCATCATTTAATTAGTCACTTAATTATCTCATTAACTTTAACCCTTTCAGGACTTCGGATATGACTTGAAGACTTGCTTGTGACTTGAAAGTCCCACCTCTGCTGTCTATTAAATGCCGCTACAATTATGTGATGGAGATTTTAGCAGTGATCACGGAAGCAGCTTTACTGATTAGATGCGCATGATCATATCGTTAGATATATCGCCCAGCCCTATCTGAAACCACCGCTCACTGTTAATTAACATAATATTTGAGTCAGATGTTGCTGCGCACATAATTCGTGCTGCTGTGACTTGCAAGTCACCCCTTTAAATTATTTCTAGGTTATAGTAATATTGTCCCACTGTAAATACAGTGCAAATAGTTTTGTCTCCTTGGATAAAAGTGAAGTGGAAATAAAAATCAATAATAGACTGAACAGTTCCATGATAATATGTCTGTAACATTTACCACTCTCATCTTTTAAGTCAAAAGGCACTAGGTAGGTGTGTGTGTGACATTAATAATTAATTGGGAAAATGAATATAGTTAAATTTATGAAATAAATTAGTAATATTAGTTTTATTCCATACTAAATTGAATGGTTTTTCTTTTAGTCTTCTTTGTTGGCCTTGAGAAAGCCGACATATATTTGAACATTATTATCATTTATTATGAGAGTAATTGACAACGACTAAAATTTTAATGTTTCACCAAATTTCCTTCTCAAAAAATCCTAGTGACTTTCATTATCTGAGCAATGAAGGTCTTACACTTAATGTCCACTAGAGGGGGAGACAGGATTTCTATTTACGTAAAATGGCAAATAAATACATTAATTTCATGTGTACTAGCATGAATATGCCATATCTGTGTACACGAATAAACTTCACACTTCAAGCTGTACTTAAAACTTCCCATTCTGGCTTTTTCAACCTACCTCCAAATTTATTTTAAGGTTTATTTTTTATTCACACTGGTTTATGCATTTAATGTTTGTCCATCTAGATCTTTTATTTTTCATGAGCTGTACATTTTAAGATGTACTCAGTGTTGCTAAATCACATGCACTGAATATAAAGTGCTAATGTCAGGACTCTCAGTCCTCCTCCTGGATGGCCAGTGTCCTGCAAAGTTTAGCTACCCCAAATAAACACACCTAAGCTAAGCAAGGTCTTCAGGATCAGTAGCAATGTCCAAGCAAGTGTGTTGGAACTGAACTCTGCAGAACATGGTTCTCCCGGTTCAGGACTGAGTTTTAAATCTATAAATGAATTTGTATAGTTGGGTGTCTGCATGCAGAGGTGTACTTCAGTAAGTACAATGTAAACTGTAATCTATAAAGACAAAATCTTCAGATAAGCATTTAGGCCACTGCCTTGAGGTCTCCATCCATTGGTCAAAACAGACCTCGCACCCCACCACACTCCTGCTAGCTGTCAACATTAATTGCGGCTGGTGCCAAATAAAAATTATTATGTATCCCTTGTGCATTGTTCAAATTCACTACCCTTTCGTTATGTTTGGGATGAAAACATTCACTCAATTAAACTGCTGTAAGCATTAGATAAAACATTTTTTTTCCCCTAATTTATTGTTGGTGGATGTTTTTTTCACTGACTTCCATTATAATTACATTTTTGATTGCAAAGCCATGACACATAATCATGCATTCTTGATTGTTTGTGGTTTTCCCTGTTGGTTTTTTCAGATACATCAAGATAAGTGCACAAAGGTCTCTCTCACCCTCTCTCTCGCTCTTTATCTCTCTCTCTCAAACACACACACACACACACACACACTATAATTTGCTGTTAAACTCCATATAACTCTATATACAGGCCAGAAACTAAGCCTTTTTTTGCACAGGCCTATCTAAAGGGTTAATGGTCCCACCTAGTGATCAAATGTAAAAATAACAAATGTTACCTCTTCCCAACAGGGGAAACCACCAACAATCAAGAGTGCATGATTATATGGTGTCATGGCTTTGCATCAAAAAATGTAGTTATAATGGAAGTCAATGGGACAAAAACAGCCACCAACAATAAATGAGGGAGAAAAAAATAAAATCTAATCCTGCACAAAAACTAACAATACATCAAAGCCAATCTACATTTACTAATCTTTGACATGCCCAAGACTGTCATAAAAGGTAAAAAAAATATCCAGTCCACCATTACTTTTTATATTGAAAATATGTCATTTTGTGTGTGTTTTTTCTTCCCAAATCAGTGACATAATTTATGAACTTGGTAATTAAAGAGTTAAAATCTTGGATTTTCTTTTTAAACATTTGGTAGTTTTGATCAGGACTGAGGGTGATTAATAGACTTATGCAAAACAAAACAAAAAATCTTTATCTGAGACATTTTTACAGCATTTTAATTTAGTGGGTGTTTTCATCCGAACATAACAAAAGGGTAGTGAATTTACCCACAGTATACTGTTGAGTTTTTGAAAAATTTCAAGCATTTTCCCAAAATAAGTGTAAAAATAAGATTTGTCACCAATCATTCCATTAGCTGAAACACAGAGAAAGTTGTGGCCAAAATAAGGCTCAACTTTACCCCCTAGTGGACGAAAACGTCCCCAACAACGCATTAGTGGTATTATGTAACAGCAAGTCATTTGTGCAAGTACATTTGACTTGCAGTTTTCCAAAACTTAATCATTTTTATTTGGTACCAGCTGCAGTAGTTAATGTTGTTTTATATTATACAGCTATCATTGAGCTAAGGTATACCCCCTACCACACCATCTATCATTGAAGAACCTGTGTTACACATGAAATTCATGTATTTATCTGTCATTTAAACTTACATAAACAAATCCTGTCTCCCCCTCTAGTGGTCCTTAAGTGTAAGACCTTCATCGCTCAGATAATGAAAGTCACTAGGGTTTTTTGAGAAGGAAAAAGTCTGACCAGTTACAGCGACGAGTCAAACGAGTCAGAAGATCTGAGCTGAATTTGGTGAAACAATAAAATTTTAGTCGTTGTCAATTACTCTCATAATAAATGATAATAATGTTCAAATATATGTCGGCTTTCTCAAGGCCAACAAAGAAGACTAAAAGAAAAACCATTCAATTTAGTATGGAATAAAACTAATATTACTAATTTATTTCATAAATTTAACTATATTAATTTTCCCAATTAATTATTAATGTCACACACACACCTACCTAGTGCCTTTTGACTTAAAAGATGAGAGTGGTAAATGTTACAGACATATTATCATGGAACTGTTCAGTCTATTATTGATTTTTATTTCCACTTCACTTTTATCCAAGGAGACAAAACTATTTGCACTGTATTTACAGTGGGACAATATTACTATAACCTAGAAATAATTTAAAGGGGTGACTTGCAAGCCACAGCAGCACGAATTATGTGCGCAGCAACATCTGACTCAAATATTATGTTAATTAACAGTGAGCGGTGGTTTCAGACATTACTCTTATAAGACTTTTATTCTGAAAGAATGTAAGATCGAGTTGAAGGCGGAGCGATTCGACCAATCAGATGAAAGGAGCGTTTCAGCTCCGCCCACAAGTGCGTATGAAATATTGAAGCCATAAATCGTTTTTTAAACCCCAAACGACAAAATGAGAAATCAAGTCAAAAACTCATTTTCCGTTTGTTTACCTAGATGGAATAACGAATAAACGAGCCATTTTTCCATTGCTCGTTATTTAATTCATGTTCTCTCACTTGAATCCTCTGAGTTTTTCGTTTTCTGTTTATTAATTTAAAACGGATTTGGAATGGACGGAAGATACCCTGATTGTATATAAACATGTAGACTGCCATTCAAAAGTAATGATGCTGAAAATTCAGGTTGGCATCACAGGAGCATATTACATTTTAAAATAGAAAACAGTTATTTTAAATTGTAATTACGAGATTACTTTGTATTTTTATTTAAATAAATACAATTAACTATTTACAGCAATTCATGAATACATTTCTAATAAATTTAATAGCATGCCAAGCATTTTGAATGTGTCCTTTCTTTAATGTTGTCCTTGCATAGTCTCCACCATGGTTTGCTGTGCTGCATGGGGATGCTCCACTCGGTCACAGAAAGGTGTGTGAATGTATGGCTTCCCCGCTGACATAGAGAGGAGAAAATAATGGTTGGCTCAAGTCAGCAGGAGCAATCTAAATATACATAAAAATTACAACAACCAAAAATTGTTAGGTAATTATACTTCAATTTATTTGCACTTTTTTACATTGAAAATTATTTACTAGAAATAAGGAACAAGCAAAGCCTTGCAAAACCCAGGGAGCTGAGACTCAGGCTGAGACATTGCAGGGAGTCATCAGTGTTACCTATAACTGTGCATTTAACCACCATGTGATATGTACTGTATGTGGGTAGACAAAAAAAAAGTTGTCTGTGGAAATGATCAAAGCAATTTGTCATGACCAAAAAATTCAAGAGTAGGCTGAGACCAGACGCTATTCCCACAATCTTTGTGCATCGTCCTGTGGTCAAAAAGAGGAGGGCCCTGCTCCACGATGCACCCCTAGACCTGTGAACATACAAGAAATGGCTGCTGATTACAGCTATGTTATTTCAGGTGATTCATATATAATATGTACAAACTCGTACTAGTTGAAGTAAAGTGATATTTTAAATATTTAAAATTAGCAATACCATGTATTCTGCCTCAGTCAGTTTCAAAGGAAAAGAAGAAGGAAAAAAGAACGAGGACACTCAGAGAAGGTAAAGTGACAGTGAAGAAAAAGGACATGGCTAGAGAGGAGAGACAGGGACAGGTGACACTGCCGAATCAACCAGCAGCAAGTCAGCATTCCAGTGAACCATCAGCCAGTTACCTGGGTCTATAAAAAAATTAAAGAGACAAGAAAAAAAAAAAAGAAAAAACAATGCAAAGGCAGCACTAAGAAAAATAAAGATCATCACTGATGCTCTATCCCAGAACAGTCCAGTGGCACCACTAATCCACCCCACCAGCACCCACAGTATGTTACTTTTATACACTAACAAGTTTAAGTATATAATACAGTATTATTATATAATATAGAAAGGTAATAGTCAATGAATCACAATGACTAAAAAACACTCCACCCATGTTTTTGCAAACTCAGTTCACTCTTAAGTTTATATCAATAGGGTGTATTTTATTATTAAGGAATTTAATACGTGTAATAAGGAACAAACGTTATAACCTCATTTTTACCACTTCCACTCACCGCTGTCACACGTTATATTGAACTATGTAACGTTAGCTAACTTTCCCCACCCTGCAAAAAAATATGTTTATACTCCTTTTTTTCTAATTCCAAACACGATGGATGAAACTGAATTATGAGAACAGATTTTTACAATTAATAGGGTGTTCGTTACTAACTTTATTCAGCTCCAATCCTAGCCTAATCTGTTAGTTATCTGATGCGCGGCATCGGTTTGCTGCTACTTCCGGGAACTATTTAGAGGCTCCACGAGCCGCCATTGCTGTAAAAAAAGCTTTCCATTGGAGTCAATGGAGTTGTCGCAACTCTCACTCTATATGGCTCTGGGTCAAACCGATTCTTACATGATAGCCATGCAGGGGACTAAGGTTTTCACGGATGAAATAGTGCACATAGAAATGTCTCTGTGGACGGCGCCGTCTTTTATTTCAACCCGTTATATTCGCTGTAGGCTATCACTGCAATAGTTTGACCAAACTCCCCTGATTGTGATGATGATAGCCTAATAATAATAATAATAAAAAGAAAGAAAGAATGATAATAATAATAATACAAATTAAAAAGTTATGTAGGCTACTAGCTATTTTTTGTTATGTTTTTGGCAGTTTTTGGGCTACAGAAATTTTTACAAACTTTTACAATAGATAATTTGATTTGATCTTTGAAGTAGCCTATTAGATAGAGATAGCTTCGACATTTGATCACTGTGGTTGGTTACAAAGACGTAATTATTCAGAAAATAATAACGAGATACAAACCTGTAAATATTCAATCGACTTTTCTTAAATTCAAAACAAAATATTAATGCATTCGTAATTTCCATTTCTGAATAGTTGCTATATGGTCACGCAGGTTTGCGCAATAAACCCATGGCCCCGAAAAATATAGCTTATCAACAATTATGTTGTTTCCCCGAACATGACCCCTCTCTGCCAACTTTTTGAACATTTGGTCATTTATTTATTATTATTATTAGGCTATTATAATTATTTAGATAACGCATAGGCCTAAATATAAATGATCAGAAAAAAATCGCTTCAACACGTCGAGTTGTTTTTGATTCGGTGTATCAAACGAGTGGATTGAACTTGTAGGCTTATTGCTGTGGAAATGCATTAAGATCTCTTCTGTATTGATGGCTCTGATGAAGCTCTGGTTGGATTTTAGTGGTAGGCTAACTGCCCTATAGGCTACAGTCTTATCCTTTAACTGAATTTATCGATGTGGATTAACGTGACGTTCATACATTTAATAAAGCTGTTGCTGTCAGTATTGTTTTTGTAAATTAGGCTACATTCAAATGCAATGGTCTCGTTTCAAAAGCATTGGTCAATATGCTTGCGTCGACTTCACTGTAGCCTATGTGCCCTGCTTCCCTTCCGTGAGTTTTGACCGAAAAATGGAAAATATCAAGCGCTTCCGTTTCAGAGTCTCTGTTTCATGTTTGTTAGCCCAGGACATTTTACAAATCCAGACCAAACGATGTTCTACGGCCATATCCGTAATAAAGACGAGCATATCCATGTCACACAGGCATTCCATAGAAATGATGCCACAGTCATGACAAAGTCAGAATAATAAATATTTATAATGAATTGTAAGAGTTATTATTATAATTAATTTAATATTTTAACATTGAAAGTCTTCCCAGAGAGGCATTTGAAAAGCAAGAAAAAAAAATATGAGTTTTAATATGATATTAAAATAAACAATTACATTTATTTCAATTTAAAATTTTATGCATTTAGCAGACGCTTTTATCTGAAGTGACTTACATTGCAGTCAGGTTAACATTTTTTACCTAACGTGTTCCCTGGGAATCGAACCCACAACCTTGCGCTGCTAACGCAATGCTCTACCACTGAGCCACAGGAACATAAACTGAAAAAAATAAGCTTTTAGTTTAAATTCATTCTTGGTTCATAAAAGTGTTCAAAAGACCCCTTTATGGCTGTATTATGAAGAAACAGGTCTGATGTTGATGTTTAACAGCGGGGTTTGTCTCCCTCTGCTGGTTTTGTGCTGATGTTTAACAGCGGGGTTTGTCTCCCTCTGCTGGTTTGGTGTTGAAGAGTCTCTTGAGGCAGTAGAGCTGCAGGTATCCAGCTGTGATGATGACCAGACTCTGGATAGCAGACCAGCTGTTCACATAAGTGGAGTTGGACTGAAGCAGGTAGAAATCAGCACCACGTCTCATTCGCTCGTAGTTATAATGACGCCACATGTGGAAGACAAACCTCTGCAGCCTGCTGCTGCTTTCCTAAATGAAGATTTGAGAAATGTAAATGAAAATGAAATTGCTCAAAATGTAATTTTATTCAAGTGTTTATCAATTATATATATGTATATACCGGTGTATATATATATATATATATATATATATATATATATATGTTTTTTTTTTCACCAAACAACTGACATGCCTGTAGGCTATGGAAAAAAAGAAAATGTTCTTAAGTGTTTTCTGTCAAAACATAGCCAGTTCTATTATATTTTTAATAAAGGAGTAAATGAATAACTATATATAGCCTACAACTACAAACCCGATTCCAAAAAAGTTTGGACACTGTAAAAATTGTGAGTAAAAAAGGAATGGAATAATTTACAAATCTCATAAACTTATATTTTACTCACAATAGAATATAAATAACATATTAAATGTTGAAAGTGAGACATTTTGAAATATTGACAAAAATATGCCAAATATTGACTCATTTTGGATTTCATGAGACCTACACATTCCAAAAAAGTTGGGACATGTAGCAATAAGAGGCCGGAAAAGTTAAATGTACATTTAAGGAACAGCTGGAGGACCAATTTGCAACTTATTACTGTAGGTCAATTGGCAAAAATAGTGGAGCAATATCAGAAAGGAGTGCATCACATACAATGCTACTGTAATAGAAATCACAACATGAGCTCAGGAATACTTCAAGAAAACACTGTCAGTGAACACAATCCATTGTGCAATTCACCGTTGCTAGCTAAAACTCTAAATAAGAAGAAGTCATATCTAAACATGATCCAGAAGTGCAGGCGCTTTCTCTGGGCCAAATCTCATTTAAAATGGACTGTGGCAAAGTGGAAAACTGTTCTGTGGTCAGACGAATCAAAATTTGAAGTTCTTTTTGGAAAACTGGGACGCCATGTCATCCGGACTAAAGAGGACAAGGACAACCCAAGTTGTAATCAGCGCTCAGTTCAGAAGCCTGCATCTCTGATGGTATGGGGTTGCATGAGTCTGGAAAGGCACCATCAATGCTGAAAGGTACATCCAAGTTCTAGAACAACATATGCTCCCATCCAGATGTTGTCTCTTTCAGGGAAGACCTTGCATTTTCCAACATGACAATGCCAGACCACATACTGCATCCATTACAACATCATGGCTGTGTAGAAGAAGGATCCGGGTACTGAAATGGCCAACCTGTAGTCCAGATCTTTCACCCATAGAAAACATTTTGTGCATCATAAAGAGGAAGATGTGACAAAGAAAACCCAAGACAGTCCCAGAGGGACAGTTGAGGTGGGGATCCAGAGGGCTGCGGTGGATCCTGAGAGACAGAGGACTGAGGAGGATCCGAAGAGATGAAAGAGCCTGACTGATCTGGAGAGATAAAGGGACGAGGTGCAGCTGGAGGAGTGGAGTCCCGAGGCACAGGATGGTCAACCCCAGACCAAGGCAGAGCCTGAGGGACGAGGGAGCTTGGTGGAGCCAGTGATGGGCCATGGTGTAAAGGAGTGAGCTAGGAGCCATGCTGGAGCTGAAGGGTCCAAAGGGCCAAGGCGGAATACAGAGATTAGAGGTTGGAGGTGGAGTCAAAGGAAACTACAGCTACGGCGACGCTGGAAGATGGCACTCCCACGGACCTCGCACTGCACAAATAGTGGGCTAAGGGTGAGCAGAGGGGCTGCCAGACAACAGCGGTGGAGGACGCAGGAGTGGGTTGGAGGGCGGGAATTTGTGAGACTCCGGGCTGTCTGGGCTGAGCCCTCTCTGGGCTTAACACAGGCACAGAAGGGACAAAGTTCACCAATGGAGGAGAGGAGAAAGGGGACAGCTCAGAATACCAATCAATAAAGTCTCTTTCCACTTCTCTTAAACCCAGATCCATCCTTAGCTCACCCTCAGCCACGGTGCAAGGGACGGAGCTCCTCTCTGTGCTCTCTCTGTCCAAGGCTTTCTCCCTCATGGCGGATGTTGTATCCACCTCTCGCATCTGGACTGACGTCACCAGCCCTGGCAATCCTCAGTTCTGTTGCTCTCTCTGGCAATGATTTGTTGGTTGTGGTGGGCTCAGGCTGGATTGGGCTCTGGGTCAGAAGTGGATCAGGCAAGGTCATCCTCAGGACGGATGGTGAAAGGCTATTTCTCTATTTCTCAACACAGTCCACTGCATGAAAGCGGCGAAGCCCTCTCTAGGACCATCTTCGGACGATGTCGCTCTGCAGGCAGTGTTCAAAATAACATCATTGAATGTGCAGAGTAGGTCCTATGGGTAGCTGGTGGTGTTAGCTAACATCAGAAACAGTCTTGTATGGTCCTCAAGAAATTAGTAGGAGGTATTTGGGATGGAAGATGGGCTCAATAGGGCACAACGTAGAAAAAATGGAATAAACAAAAACAGAGGGAACACTCTGTTAAACTGTTGGTTGGAGACACACGTAGTAACCTACATGGAGAAGTTCAAGACCCAACAAGGAACGGATAGACTGGGACTTAAATACATGGGATAACAAACTAGACCTGACGAGACACACCTGGGAGCATTCATCAATTAGACATCCGGGTTTTTATTTGTGTTTTGTCTTTATTTTGGAATTAAAGTTTATATTTGATTGTCCGCCGGTTCCCGCCTCCTTCTTCCCAAGATCATGGAGTTTAATTCATTACAATCATATTTTCTATTGTTCTGCTTTTGTAAGGTGTTGTAACAGTTCTTAAACAATTCTTGAATTCAATATATATATATATATATATATATATATATATATATATATATATATATATATATATATATATATATATATATATACATATATATAGAGTTGTTTATTACCTCAATGAAGGACAATGTACTATTTATCTGTTTCATATCCTCTTCTTTCTTTTTCTTCTCTTCTTCCCTTTGTTTCTCAATGTCCTTTTGTCCCTCGTAATACACACCGAAGTTCAAGAAAACCTGCATGCTCCCAAAGCGATTGTGGAAATTACTGAAGCACATCTGATAAAAACCTGCACACATAAAGATTTTTTTTTATTCTTTTAAAGCTTAAAAATGATTATGGCACTTTGATGATAATTGATTTTGTACATTTTCTTATTTAATGTGTTAAATAACAGTATACAAATTCAGAACAAGATGAAAGTTACATGTGAAACCAACTTTGAATTAAATATATATATATTTTTAATCTGTTCATAAAGTAGCAGCATATATACTAAAACTCTCATGATTTACCAGTCTCCTTAACACTAAAAGCAATCTGACCACTTGCATCGTCAACTGTGCCGACTATTAAACCGCTCGGAGCATTAACGGTCACAGAGAGATGTCTGTCCAGAGCCACACCAGTCACCAACTGCACCTGAACAAACACAGAGTGAACTTTAACACAAAGCATTCAAGACCATGCCTATATATTTACATGTAGAATAATGTCTTATCAATGTCTTACCATGAAGTTTAAGTAGAAGCGCTCGCCGAAGTGAGCAAAGTGCCAGTAGCACTGGAGGTCTCCAGCACGCAGCATGATGGAAAAGTCATATTGATCGGCTCCCCAGAAAAGCTCCTGATCAGAAAGCTCTGGATGACGGTCCTTCAGCTCTCCGCTGCTGCTCAACCCAAATAATAACAGAAGCCAAACCATATAAAAGCATTTCTGTAACATTTCAAATGTTAATTCAAATTGGCTATAAGCTAAATGAAACCAGAGAGCAGCTCAGTTTCTGAGAGCACTGCAGTTTTTCTGATGATGATTATCTTTGAGTCTGACGTGTTACAGCTGGGAAAATCCAAGAGCGGCCACAGGTGCTCTGGAAAACTTTTCTGAAGCACCCTCACAACACTTTTTACCATACATCTTGAGTCCTGCTTTCTGTACTGTTTAATCAACTACTTTGCTCTTAAACTTTGTAAAATCTCCACATTTACCTTGTTATTATTAGTATCATTATACAATATATTTTACAATTAATATTCTAACTTACATCCAGTATACATTTTTGTAGGCTATTGGTTTTAAACACCATGTTTTCAATGCTGAGTTAAGAGTAAAGATGAAAAGATGAAAGAGATAATATATCCAAGGGCATTAAAGATATTATTCTTCTTTAGAACAGAAGTGCCTCACTGTCAGTACCCTTGCAGGGGCTGCTCCTAGTGTGTGACTGCACAGGGCCTCGCGCCTCTAGAGGGCCTCGCTTCTGGCCTGCTTTTATGCCGTTTATGTCTGTTACATATTGTTTTTCCACCCATTTTGTCCTTTGAAAAACTAAAATAGTCATAGCTGATAGACAATATAAAACTCAGTGTATAAGAATCAGTAAAGCCGTTTGTTGTTAGGATGACAAAAAGTTTTAAAAGTTACAACTTTTAGGCCGGTCTAGAGCCCTGCATTTCACCCCAATTCGTTTTTCACACCGGGCATCTGGCCTGTTTTAGGCTTATCCTTATTTTTATATTTTAGATATTTATCAATTAGTGATAAAAAAAATGCCACGCTCGTGGAAACAACAGAAGATTGTGCTACCGCGACTGTCAAGAGCGACTCAACAGCTGAACAGTTCTGCGCTCAAATATGTGCAATAGGCTTAAGCTTGCCGCAAAGCACCTGCAAAAGTAATTGAGGATGGAGATATTTGAATTATTTACTAATAAATAATATTATAGTAGTGCACATTTATCTGGGTCTAAAGTTTAAACATTGTTATGCTTGAAGTCAATAAAAATGCAAAAGAAGAAGACTTCTTTTTTTCACTGTATAAAGTTCCTAGATCACATGTAATTAAAAAATAATAATTTTTGTAAGTTTTTTAGAAGTAAATGATTCATCAACAGTGAGCATTTATTTGACACGAATGAATAAAAGCATATAAATTATTATTAAACAGTTACAGTTGATTTATCCACTCAGAAATCCTAATTTTACATGTTTGTTAGACAGAAAAAAAAGAAAAAAAAATTATATATATATATATGAGATGGTCACGTCACAGAATTGATTTCTGCTTGTGATCGGGATCAAGCAGGTGTTGATTTTGACTTAAAATAAAATGTAATTAGATTAGGCTAATTAAATTTGTCTTTATTTGTCTTTTATTTTCATTGCCTAAAGTGTTTGTGAGACTCGCGCCAAATTAAACAGTGTTGACAGCTTCCGTTTCAAGTGAAATTATCTCTCATAATCTACTGAAATATTTACTTATTTCACTTATCCTTATTAATTAATTTCACAAAGGTTGATCAAGGTTTTCACTAGTGTATAAGGTTTTTCAGTAGAGCGTATAAATAATTTACACTAAGGTTTATCAATATGATCAATATTATTCGTTTCACTAATGTTTGTAAGAGGTTTTCAGTAATGCATATGAACAATATTTACTAAGGTTTATTAATGTTTTTTTTTTTTTGTTTGTTTGTTTGTTTGTTTTTTTGTAAGAGGCTTTTCAGTAGTTATGGCCTATAAGGCCCATATAATGCCTTGCACTCTTAAAAGAGCACATTTTAAAGGGCTCTGCCTTTTGAAGGGAACAGGAAATAGGGATGTTTACTTCTGTTTGGAATTCGCCCAAAGTGAACAAACTGTAAATAGTGTAAATAGTGTCGCACGAACATCTCTGACCAATAAGAGAGAACTTCCGAGCCGCTTAGCCCCGCCCCTGCGGTCAACGTGTAACTGCTCTAACGTTAACTGCTTTATCTATGTTCTATTTCAGTGCTCCTCTGTCTGATGTTTATCCAGAAGTGTTTTCACACAATGAACCCGAGCAGAGCCTAGAGGAGCATTATGGGAAGCGCCGAGAGAGGCGGAAGCGTCCTCACTCAAACTCAGAGCATTGTGAAAGTGTCCTGACACAAGTGTCTGAGCTCATATCCGCCGCGATGGACCTGAAGGAGAAAACTGTGGCGGCGCTGAAGAAACACGACAGCGGCGGGCAGAGTCACCGTTTCCCGGAGCTTCCCGCAGCCTCGGTGCTGATCCCGCTGCTGCTGAGAGACGGACAGCTTCGGCTGCTGCTCACCGTGCGCGCCATCCACGTGAGGACACCGAGACTGCTGTATAATACTGGGTTTATATATGTGCAGATGTGCTGAGAGCTTGTGGATGTGTTGCAGCTGAAGCAGCACGCCGGTGAAGTGTGTTTCCCGGGAGGAAAGCGCGAGCCCGGGGACCGAGACGAGGTCCACACCGCGCTCAGAGAAGCAGAGGAGGAGATCGGGCTTCCTCCGGACACGGTGCAGGTCATCTGCACACTCTTCCCCGTCCTCAACAAGGTCCACTTTTTGATATTTAATATAATTATATATATATATATATATATATATATATATATATATATATATATATATATATATGCCTTATATATATAATCTAAAATATATGATTAAATATAAATTTAAAAATGTATAATTAAAATATAAATTATATAGAACACTACATACGTGCTTATTTCTGGTGCCTACGTGATGCATTTTAATAAAATAATAATATTGTTATATACAATACCATTTAAACATGTGGAGTCACTACGATAAAAAAAAAAAAAAAAAAAAAAAAACTTGTTTTGAGCAGACCCATTAAAATGATGAAAAGTGACAGAAAAGTAATTTATAATTGTAAAAAAAAAAATAATAATAATAATTATCGTGTTTCCGCAAAAATATGAAGCAGTACAACTGTTTTCAACATTGATAATAATCAGAAAGCAAATCAGTATATCAGAATGATTTCTAAAAGGATCATGTGACACTGAAGACTGGAGGAATGATGCTGAAAATACAGGAATAAATTATATTTCACATATCTTAGTATAGATAGCAGTTATTGGATATTGTAATATTTCCTACTCTATATTTGATCAAATAAATACAGCATAAGAGACTCTTTACAAAATATATTATCATGAATGAAAAATACTATCATTGTTGTCATTTCATTATTATATATTTTAAACATGCATTATTAATATTACTGAATAGCTCACTAAATGCATTCTTATTAGGTGATGTCTGCTTGATTTTTAATAAGCTATTACAGTATATACAGATTATAATGTAGGTTTTAATTGAATATATTTAATGTAATTCTGTGAAATGGGGAAGAAGTGTGTGTTTTGGGCAGCTGTAACGTCTGAAAGTGTTTCCTCAGACTGGTCTTCTGATCACTCCGGTCGTGGCTTTCATCGAGGACTCCTTCGAAGCGCGTCCGAACGCAGACGAGGTGAGCGAGGTGTTCACCGTTCCTCTGGAGTTCTTCACGAAAGCGGCGGATCACGCCGGATATCCTGTGCCCAGCGTCTTCGGCCCGACCCACAGCTTCATGTACACGGACCCCAGCACAGGCAGCATCCAGCAGATCTGGGGTCTGACCGCCGCTCTGGCCATCAGCGTCGCTGTGCTGGCGCTCGGAGAGAAGCCCGAGTTCGACCTGGGCTTCAGCCTGGACGATCCTGCTTCTGCGTTCAGAGACATGCTGAGTCGCAGATTGAGCAAGTTATGACGACGCTGCAGATTCAGACCAGGAGATATGATTTACTGTCATTCAACATTGTCATTTAAATAAAAATGTTACTTTTTTTTTTTTTATAATTAACTCAATGAGGGTGTATTACACATTAATACTGATAAATATGCTTGGATACATTTGTAAAGATGCTGATATGATGTAAGGGGGAAACATTTATTTATAAAGTACTGATACTGCACTAAACTATACTCATTAATTATAA
This sequence comes from Carassius gibelio, assembly GCF_023724105.1. Taxonomy (NCBI): domain Eukaryota; kingdom Metazoa; phylum Chordata; class Actinopteri; order Cypriniformes; family Cyprinidae; genus Carassius; species Carassius gibelio. Next base: position 20,240,220 of record NC_068420.1, read on the forward strand.
TAAATTACTAAATTGTTTACATTCACATTGAATATATATGAATATTCAAATCATTTAGTATAATCAGACATCAACATGCAATAATATTGTATTTAAAGTTAATGTTTCAATGGTAACTGAAGCTAAAATTAATTTATATATATACATCATCGCCTGACTTCTGAAAGGAGATCATTCATTTTTAAATAATAAATATTTTATTAGAAACATAATTGTTTACATTGTATTATTTACCTTTTTTTTTTCACTCGTACAAATGAAAGACTTCAAATCAGCGTTATATAAGTATCAGAGACACTATTATAATCATTTTAATTTAGGTTTTTAATAATTTTTTGCGTTATTGCGTTTATTAATTGTATTTTAGGACATCAGGATAAACTGCTGCAAATGAAAATGATAAATGTTAACCTGTCAGCTAGTTGAAATAAAATGTTTATTAATGTTTTATATTCCGCTAATTCATTTGTTTGTTTTATTTTACGTGAACTATAATTGCCCTTCTTCAGATCACAAGTATACACTTGGATAAGAAGGAATGCACTGAATTAAAAGGCAAACGCTTCATTTTATTAACAAATATCACAAAATAAATAGAGATCTTTATTTCTGTGTGTACTGTAACATGAACAGAATCTCATTTCTGTCATTTCTACAGATCTGATGATCTCAGACTCAAGTGCAGGCACATATTCATCTTCACAGCATGCCGTCTGACCTGTTTGTCCTGTTGGTGACTCAAAAACACAATGCACTTATCTTCACATTACACCAAATGAAATGCTAATACACCAATTCTGGTCGCTCTATTGCGCACTGAATATTCTACATTTCAAAAACGCTCAATTTGTAAGCATTACACGTGTTGTAAGTCAAAGTCACCTTTATTTATATAGCGCTTTAAACAAAATACATTGCGTCAAAAAAACTGAACAACATTCATTTGGAAAACAGTGTCTCATAACTCAAAAACACACACACACAGACGCTCAGGGTCATTCAAACACAGCCGAGGCCAGCCCGCTCTTCCTGAACGTCTCTGCCACGTGTCTGGAGTGCTGGAGTTTGGCCGAGAGCGCCTCGAACACGTCGTTCTGGTCCAGAGCCGTGGCCGTCCGGTAGATGAACAGTCCCAGAGACTCCAGACCTCGCAGGCCCAGATTCACACCACAACCTTCCACACAATCACATCAGAGATTACACACTAACAGAGTCTAACACACAACTGGTTCTGACTCTGGTTCTGATGGAAATGTTGTTGCAAGACATAGAGTGCTACACAATAAGGAATATACAGCCCATTATCATTACATGTATTATTATTATTATTCAGTTTCACAGTATCACATTATCCTAGAACATTCCTGCATCTCACTCAACCCTATTCCATTATTTTTTTATTTATTTTTTTGTGTGTGTTGTTGTCTCTGTGTACTGGAAGCTTATGTCACTAAAACAAATTCCTTGTATGCATAAGCATACTTGGCAATAAAGCTCTTTCTGATTCGGATTCTGATCACACAGTTTCAGTGTGCCTTGTAATAAATAAAACAATCACTAACACATTATAGTCAATATTCCTGTGCTTTTGTGTCCAGAACATACAAACTACATGCAAGAAGTAACGTACAGATAAAAATAAAATATTGATAAAGGCAGAAAATTTTATTAAAATAACTAAATATAATTTATTATTACCACATTATTATCAAATATTAGTCAACATTCCAGTGCTTTGTGCCAAAAACAATATTACTTGATAATATATATTTTTAATCAATGTTTTTTTTTTTTTTTCAAAAACAGAGTGGAACTATTAAACTTGTAAAGCCAAAAATAAAAAACTAATAAAGACTAAATTTAATTTTACTAAATAAAATGTATTACTATTATTACATTAAAATATTATCATAAATATGTTTTTAAGAGGAAAATTTCGCAGCATAACAGGGTTGAACTGAACATTCTGCAATTAAATTAAACTATATTCATAGTTTTAAATATGAATATCCATAACCACAGGTATAAGGGGACATTCAGACAGAATGAGTTTTTAAGATTTTTAAGATTTTTTTTAAAGTAAAAACAAAACGTATTTCAACTAAAAGGCTGTTTTTAGAATGGTTCGTCATGCGTGAGATGCTGCGATAGACAGCATCAACAGTCAAACACGTTCATCTAGTGTGTGTTTACATAGCAGACTCACTGCAGTGGAATGGAGAAGCATGACAGAAGAGTAACTCTGTATCTGGCCTATGAAGCGTCGTGCTCACCAGTGTCGAAGTTGAGCACTCGTGCAGCTTCTCCTTCCACAGTCACGGCGACGTTGTCTCCCTCGATGTAAGCCGCACTGACGCGTCTGTAGGACAGCATGATCTGGAACAGCTTGCGGCTGCACTGCATGTGGTGCAGCGTCAGCTCACTCAGACGCGGCTCGATGTCCGTCTTATACGCGTTGAACGACTGGTGGAAGATGTTCTTCATGATCTGATACGACAGAGAGGAAAGTGATTCAGTCTCATGTCTGCATGCTCATCGGGGTCTTTACACACACACACACACACACACACACACACACACAGTGTCTCAATCACTGACATTCCCTGTGACGGCTGGGTCTTGATATATCCTGTCTGTTTTTTTATCTCTTTGTCACTGTTTCTTACTTTAGTTCTTTATTGTTTTATTTTTCAACCACTCAAATGCATATTTCTGTGCTATTTTTCCTCTTTTCTTGTCTGCTTCTACAATATTTATATTTATTCATTGATCAAACTTTCCAAGTAAGGCAAAAACAGAGTCAGAGTTGTGATAATAAAGTCTGACATGGCCTTTTGGCTAGTTAGCCCTGTTCGCCCCTGCTGGTACAATTTGGAACTGCACCATCTAGATGTTGTTTATTCATATTTATGTTAGTTTGTTTATTTTTTTTTTGTAGTGTTTAGGGGTTATTATATGCCACGACTGAGATGTGTAATAGGGCTGGGAGATATGGCCAAAAATATAACTTTTTTTCCCCAAAAAACATACCATATTGATATACCAAAATATAATTTTACCATTAATGGTGAAGAAAATTCTTTCCGCATGAGTGTTTGTTTGTTAGACTGTTAGACCTTGAGATTTAATGTCATTAACTATGTTCCCATCCACCTATTTTTATGCACATTTTGGATGATCACATGAAAAAAACAAAAAAAACACTAGACAAATAAATTCCAAAAATGCGCATAAAAAAAACGTATGCGCACAACTGAGTAGGATAAACTTTTATTTTTTTTATTTAAGGAGAAAAATGTGCATAAACTACAATGGAAACAGTTATCGAATATATTCCACCATGCGCATTGAAAAAGTCGTGTAGCTTTGCGCGATGAGACAGAATAAGCTTGACTAACCAGCGGACCGATCTCGTTCACAGCATCTATATGTTGTTTTGGTCGTTATGAAATGTATTTCTGTATGATTACTATCAGTATCCACCTCCAAAAGCAATGACCGCATTTATTGTGTTTTGTTTGCTCGCTCTAAGGCGCAAATAATTTATTATATATGAAAATTATTATATTATTTTTTTTCTGGATTATGTGTTTTATGATTTAATACAATGAATTGAATTATTTAAACTTTAACAATTTCATTTATCTTCTAATAATATAATCAAATAAAAATGCAATCAAATAAAACGTTGCACAACAGAACTGTATAAATTAAAACATGTATGAAAAATACATTGGCTGTATTAAGTTCCTTCAAAATAATACAATCATAATTTCTTTGAGAAATACATTGTAGTATGCAATAATAATATATATTCACCTTAACCTAACCTTAAAGTGCTGGTTGGAGAGGCTGAGAAGAACGCCATTTTGGAATTTAAACTTTGAAGTCCACTGAGTTTATGAGTCTAACAGATGCATGCTGGGATTGAGAGGTCTTACTGAGGAGTTGGCCGTGTGGCGCAGGAAATGCATCATCTTGGAGTCTGCGTCTGAAGTGCAGGCCAGAGCCATGCAGCGGTTCCTGAACGTCCCGTAGATCTTCAGGTGGAATCCAGGCTTCGCTGCCGGCTGCGAGGAGCGCCGTGATTCCCTCACAGTGTTGATCCCGTACGCCGACAGATCAAAATACAGACTATGTGCACGGATCTCTGGTGTAGGGACCTACAAACAAAACAGACCATTAGAACGTCTTAATATTTATTTATTATTACACTTATTACTATACTTTTACCTTACTATTTTACTATAATGTTTTACCGTATATTTGCTAGGGCTGTCAAACGATAAATCGCATCTATTTAAGAGAAATATGTTATGTTTATATATTTAATGTATTTATGTATAATATAAATTACATGAAAATAAATATATACATGTAAATACATATAAAAAATTCATACTGTATATGTTTGTATATATATATATATATATATATATATATATGTGTGTGTGTGTGTGTGTGTGTGTGTTTACACACAGAATACACACATATATTACATAAACAAAAACTTTTATTTTGGATCCGTTTATTACACGATTATTCATTTGAGCTGTATTATTTCATGTGAATGCTCAAAATACATTATTAACACTTTACAATAATTAACTAACACGTTAATCCACAAAAATGCATTAACCCTCATCTGCCCCTCCCTAATCTATACAAAAGTGTCCCTCATGGATCAAAATTACTCTCTCACTCTTTATTTATTTTTTGTATTTATTTATTTTGGTCCAGAAAGCTTTATTTTGATCCATTTTTCTTTTCTTTTTTTCAAAATGTTTATATAGGTTTTATGATTTTATGATAAAAACTAGCTAACGAAAAACAAATCCAAGAACAAAGAAAGACAATTTCTGCATGTCTATACTCTAAGCATGGTGATCCATTAGGACCTAGGTCCCCGAGTGTCTCTAATGACATCTGGTGGAGAAAAATGACATAAACTTGCACTTTGTGATTACAGCCACTAGAGGGGCCTATTGAATCCTATGGAGATTCTTAAATGAGCCAACAACTTAAGAGACTTCATTAAGCTTTCAGATATATCTCAATGCTTTTGCATATAAATCAAAACGTATATATATATATATATATATATATATATATATATATATATATATATATATATATATACCGAAAAATTATATTGAATTTTATTTACTGTGTTCAAATTAACACACGTTTTATTTAAACTTTGAATTGTGAATAGTGAAAGTGACATTCAGCCAAGTATGGTGACCCATACTCAGAATTTGTGCTCTGCATTTAACCCATCCGAAATGCACACACACAGAGCAGTGAACACACACACACACACTGTGAGCACACACCCGGAGCAGTGGGCAGCCATTTATGCTGCGGTCACCCGGGGAGCAGTTGGGGGTTCAATGCCTTGCTCAAGGGCACCTAAGTCGTGGTATTGAAGGTGGAGAGAGAGCTGTACATGCACTCCCCCCACCCACAATTCCTGCCGGCCCGAGACTAGAACCCACAACCCTTCGATTGGGAGTCCAACCCTCTAACCATTAGGCCACGACTTCCAGTTGAATTGATTATCATATACAGCATGCAAGGAGTGCTCCCTTTAAATTGATTAAAACTTGTCACTCATTCATCACGATCTCACAAAGTAAAAACAAAAACAAAAAAACAGTGGGCCTGGTTATGAGCAATCTCAACATTACTGGATGGGGTTAGATATTTTGAAGAATGTTGGTCACCAAACAGGTCTGGTGCCAATTGACTTGAATTATGTTTTTTTTTTAAATACAATGGAAGTCAATGGGAACCGAAACTGCTTGGTCGCCGTCATTCTTAAGAATATCTTTTGTGTTGAGTAAAAGATCAAAAAGGCCCACAGAGAGAGTGAAAACTGGTAACAACTGATAGTCATGAATCCTCAGTATACAGAGCCAGGTTTCAGCTCTAATTAAACTGAAACCCTGCTTATCTCTGAACCTTATCAAGGTTGCTAAAGCTTTGTTTGATGAATTACTGTATACATAAGATAGACTAACACAACAGCCTGTTGGGGACACTAGCTGACCTTGGTTATCTGCGTTAGCTAAACCTGCTGTACCATCTGCTCAAACAAAAAGCCCATTAACTAAACACAATTATACAAACTTTCATTCTAAACCTGTGTAAAAACAATCAAATTACTGACAGTATAGGCTCCTCACAACGTGTGCTGTAGCAGCTTCTATGCACCTCACCTGCATCGTCAGTGTTTATCGCTGGCAGAAATAGACTTTGTTATTATTCATAATGGCTTAATTTCCTCACCCATATTCATAAAATGAATGAGCCCAGTAGGACCCTGATGACCTCATGACCACAGAGCGCTCGGACTAACATATACAATTCGTATTCAAGAACACAAATGAGACATTTCTGAGAGTAATAGCATGTGAAGAGAAAAAAAAAAAGGTTGCTACTGAGATATAGTGGTGTGATACAGTGTTATGATTCAAGGAGAAAGAAATGCATATTGACTGTAAAGGGTTGTTCACATAGGACACTCTTTAAATCTAAAACGGTTTAAAAAAGCACCGTTCAGAATGCATCCAAATAAAACACTTGCCATGCCAGGTTGCCTCTGTTAACAAAAGCTTGCAATGCTTGCCTGTTGCATTACATGCACTGCATTAATGTAACAGCACTTAACAGTTGAAATTATTTTAACTTGTTTTAAAAACATGGCACTCATGAAACGCTGCAAAAGAGCCAAGACATGAGTGTAACAGTCACACACATTCGTCTAGCATGTCCGTTTAAATAGAAAAACGATGGAAAAATAATGAATGAAAAGATGCATTCTGTGTGAATGGTCTTTAATTTTTTTTTAATAACATTAAAATGTGCTTTGCGTGAAAGCATCTAATTTCAAGTTGATAGTTGAATTAATGGCAAACATTTTTAAATGTATTTGGATGTATGCAGAGGTTACACAACTAAACTTTTTACATTTAGAGTCATTTTAGCTTATTAAGATAACTATTACAAACACGCCAGGTTCCACCTCCACTCAATTTCTACGCACGCCCTCACCTGAATACTGAGCACAACTCTGATCCGTAACAGAAGACCAGACCAACACCGCTAGGCACGAGCATGAGCCTCACGGACCCCTTTCAAGATCTGGTTGATGCACTCTGAAGAACACTCACGGCTACACCTGCATCCCCAACACCTGCGAGCACTTCCGTCAACGATGCCAGCACTTCCTCACCTTCCGTTCACGCCAGTCCCATGGCCCGGCCGGCGCCCTACTCTGGTTCGGCGGAGGAGTGCAGCGGTTTCCTACTACAATGCTCGCTGGTCCCAGAGATGCAACCGCACTTGTACCCCACTGAGAGATCCAAGGTAGCCTTTGTAATTTCTCAACTGCAAGTTAAAGCACTACTGTGGGCAGATTCAATATGGACTCAAAATTGCCCAGTTATCCAGTCTTATTCCAGCTTCATCGACCATTTCAGTGAAGTTTTCGGCAGACCAGCTCGGGACTCTTCCATCGGTGAAAAGCTGTATAATCTCAAATTGCCATCAGCTCAAGCTCGCAACCACGGTAACGCCGTCAGCCTACCATGTCCACACTATCACTGGCAAGCCGTTAAGCAGGAGATGCATGCATCATAGTGTGGGTCCCATATCCCTCCAAACCGTTATCCTACTCCACATAACCCCGTAATCTCCTGGAAGACGGGCGAAGTCCTGAAGTGGGGGGACGCCTGTTTCAAGAGCTGCATCTCAGGTTGTTCAGTTCCAGCCACTCCTTCCACTGAACCTCTTCCAGTCTGTTCCACATTAATAGAAAGCCCAGTGGAAAACCAATCCATCGCCATCCCTAACTGCTACGCCCCCTTCAGTGCCGTCTTCTGCCCCATCCCGGGTACGAGAGGGGGACGAGTGGAAGTCTGCCTTCATAACCCCTACCGGCCAACAATGAATACTGTGTGATGCCGTATGGACTTGTTAACGTCTTATGGAAGGACTTCATCCTGGACTTCATCCACGAGGTGCTTTGGGAGTTCCTCCACAAGTTCGTCCTAGTCTACATAGATGATATCCTCATATACTCCCGGAGCCTGGCAGAACATCAACTCCACATTGCGGAGGTCCTGCAATGCCTGAGGGCCTTCCAACTTTATCTCAAGGCCGAAAAGTGCTTTTTCCATCAGCCCTCAGTACAGTTCCTTGGATACAACATCAGCAGCAGTGGCATCCGGGAAGGTAAATGCCATAAGAGATTGGCCCACTCCAACCACCATCAAGGAGTTGCAGTGGTTCCTTGGCGTCGCCAACTTCTGTAGACGGTTTGTACAAAATTCAGTACCATCACCAGCCCTCTCACCAGTCTTCTCAGTAACAAACCCAAATCTCACTGCTGGACTCCTGCCGCCACAGAGGCCTTCCACACCCTCAAAGAAGCCTTTACGACCGCCCCACTCCTGGTTCATCCCGACCCTGACCGACCCTTTGTCGTGGAAGTCGACACCTCAACCACCGTAGTGGGAGCAGTCCTTTCTCAGCAGCAGGGGAATCCCATTCGCCTCCACCCATGCACCTTCTCCCGGAAACTCAACCCGGCGGAGGTCAACTATGATATCGGCAACCGGGAACTGTTGGCCATCAAGCTGGCCTTGGAAGAATGGAGGCATTGGTTGGAGGGAGCCAAACACCCATTTCTGGTCCTCACAGATCATAAGAACCTGGAGTATCTTCGAGTGGCCAAAATATTAAATCCGAGACAAGCCTGCTGGGCATTATTCTTCACCCGCTTCCACTTCTCTTAGTACCCAAGGGTGAAAAACGTGAAGGCTGATGCCCTGTCCAGGTGTTACGCCCCAGAAGAGAATCCCGAAGCTCCAGAAATCATTCTTCCAGAAAGAGTCATCGTCTCTTCTATTACCTGGTCCACTGAGACCCTTCCTCCGACCGATCCTACTACCAACACCCCGCCGGGTTGCCCACCGGGACTTCAGTATATTCCCAGGACAAGGCGCACTCCACTCATTCACTCCACTCACATATCTCTTGGCACTGGTCACCCGGGGGGTCAGTGAAACCCTCTGGTTGCTGAAGGAATGCCTCTGGTGGCCCAACATGGCCTCGGATGTCAGGAGGTACGTGAATGGATGTACAAGCTGCGCCATATTCAAAAGCCCTCGCCATCTTCCTTCAGGCAAGCTCCATCCTCTGCCCATTCCCAATCGCCTGTGGTCACACTTAGGGGTGGATTTCATAACCAATCTTCCTCCTTCAGATAACAATACCTGCATTCTTGTCATAGTGGATAGATTTTCGAAATCCGGCATCCCAGAGGATATCGTCTTGAACCGAGGCCCCCAGTTCATCTCCTGGGAATGGTAGGCTTTCCACTCACTCCTAGGTGTGGCCATCAGCCTGTCCTCCAGGTAAAATCCCCAGTCAAACGAGCAGACGGAGAGCAAGGTCCAGGAGATTGGACGCTTCCTCCGTACCTTCTGTCACGGCCACCAGAACTCCTGGAACCAGTTCCTTGGGTGGGCCGAGTACGCACAAAACTCCCTTCGTCAACCTACCACCGAACTCACTCCATTCTCACTCCAGTGCATTCTCGGCTACCAACCTCCTCTATTCCCCTGGTCAGGTGAATCCTCGGATGTCCCCGCAATCGACTACTGGTTCCGGGAGAGCAAGAGGGTCTGGGACGCGGCACACCACCAACTCCAGCGGGCCTTACACAGACGTATAATGACAGCTGAACTTCGCCGATCTGAGGCCCCAACGTACCAACCCGATCAGAAGTTCTGGCTGTCCACCCGGGACATCCGCCTGCGCCTGCCCTGCCGCAAGCTAAGTCCCAGATTCATTGGCCCATTCACCATCCTCCAGCAGATCAATCAGGTCACTTACAAACTCCAGTTAACCCCTGAGTACCGGATTCACCCCACATTCCATGTGTCTCTCCTTAAACCTCACCATCCTTCTGTCTCTCTCTCCACAGAACCTGGCGAAACTGGCCTGTGCAGTTAGTGACATCCTGGACTCCCGGCGGCATGGTGGACAACTGGAATATCTAGTGGACTAGGAAGGATAAGGTCCAGAGGAACGTTCCTTGCTCCCACGCAACGACATCCTGGATCTTAACTTACTCGACACCTTCCACTCCAATCATCCTGACCAACCAGCTCCCAGGGGAAGAGGACGTCCTCCACTCAATCACTACGCATGCACTCACCTGAATACTGAGCACATCCACCTGACCATCATCATCACCCAACCAACTCGACACCATAAATACCACACACACGCACTCAATCGATGTCTGGTCTCGTTCGCGACAAGGCCTTACCTGTATGCTAACTCTAAGGACTAACTCTTCCTCTACTTACCTCTCTCCAGTGATTCTCCGAAGATCCAGATCCCCAGTGTGCATGTGTGTGGTTCACCTCCCTCCTCTGACGTCTTCACCCAGCTTGCACAGATCCATTCTTCACTCAACCCAACACTACCTGCTCCTCTGCTTGTGTCTATTAATAAACCATTCTGTCTGTTATTCCTCAGCCTCCCAAGTGATCCGTAACAATAACAACTATCTGTATTCACTTAGGCTTTTATCATCATTATTAATCAATATGTAACATTAAGAAACGCCTAAAATCTGTTAAATTATAATACAGATTTTTATTTAATATAACCCTGAAAAAGACGTGCTTATTTGTGTTGAATATACACTTGAAGTGTTTCAATTTTTAAAAGTATTTTTTTTAATGTACTTGCAGATAATATATTTATAAAAGTCCACTTAAGTGCGCATTTATCAACTTGTCAAGCTATTAATAGACATTTACTAAAAGCAAAGAAACTCCAAATGTGATTTAATGGGCATTCTGAAAGGACTTCTCACCTGTCTCTGGTCCGGTCTTTCTATAGTAGCATTAGCGCCGTAAGCGTGACATGATTCTACGTTGTAATCAGAGCTGATGCCCAGCACCGAGCAGGAGTCTCCACACGAACCATCAGCAACCACAATCACCCGCGGCCATTCACCCCTCGGCATCTTCCTCAGGTACTCCTCGCTAAACTACAGGAGCACAGCAACAGAAAACAAGCAGGCTTAGTTTTTTTACTGAATTGAAAGATTCCCAATCAAAGGATTCTTATGAGCAGGGTCTTTTAAGAAAATCAAAAACATGCAGCATGGTCAGAAGAGTCTGATTCAGTCTGAGCCTGTTGTTTTTAGTGAATCAAGACATGCAGTGCATCCTGGGGCCTATAGCTGTCTGTGACTTTTTTTTTTTTTTTTTACATAAATCACCTGTTCATTATATGGCAGACATCAGACAATTATTTAGTTGGCACTACATGTGTATTTAATGAAAAGCTTTGAAAATCGGCCATCACAGTCATTTCCGGTATGTCAGAGCCATCTGTCAGACCAGCTCAAGATTCTGTCTCATGGTGATAGAAACTCATTGGTGCTTGTATTTTTATTCCTGAGGCAATTGTTGCTCTTCATAAAAAAATATCACATTTTAAATCTTGAGAGAAATGCAAGGAGCCATTACCTGTGAGAAGAAAACACGTGTACAGGAAACAGATTTTATTCGCCAAAGGTAATTTTTCTGCAGACGGGCAGCAGCTTTATTGAGCTCCTTGGCTTTTTATTTATTTGGTCATTTAATGATCCATACTGGTTGTTAGATTATTTAAGTTTCAAGTTTACTTTATTTATATAGCACATTTAAAACAGCCACAAGACCGACCAAAGTACATCACAAAAGAAACAGCATCATACTAGTAAGAACACACAAATAAAACATATATTTCAGATTTAGATTTAAAAACAAGTAAAATGATTTTAAAATGTAGTCTAAATTGAACAGGCAACCAATGAAGGGCCTGAGTGGTGCGATCCCTTTTTTTGTTTTTCAAAAGAAATCTAGAGGCAGCATTTTGGACCAAATGAAGACAGGGAATTTGAGCTTAAGAAATGCCACAGTATAATGATTTACAGTAATCGAGATGTGATGTAATAAAAGCATGCACCGCCATCTCCAGAGTCTTATCAGTGAGGAAATGTTTCATTTTTGCAAGTATACAGAGCTGATAAAACCTAGACCAAATCACAGTGGAAGTGTGTTTATCTAATTTTAATCCCTGATAGGGATCCCAGGTCAAAATTAAATGCCTTCATATTTTCTGAAGGGCCAAAAACAATTACTTTAGTTTTCTCCTCATTTAAGGTACTTTTTTATTTATTTTTTTATTTTTAGATAACCAGAATTTAACCTCATCTAGACAGGATAAAAGATAGGTCATGGTCAGTGGATAATTTTTCCCAAAAGGTGAATATATTTGAGTATCATCGGCATTAAAAGTGAAATGACACTCCATGTTTTCTAAAAATAGATCCCAGAGGTAGTATATAGAATGAAACTAAGGAGGGGGCCAAAACAGAGCCTTGCTGAAGGCCACAGGGGAGAGAAGCAGTGGAAGATAAACAATTCTCCTAGCCTAACCACATATTTCCTGACAGATAAAAATGACTGGAACCACTTTAGAACTGTGCCAGAGTGACCCACCCAATATTACAGTCTATTGATTAATACAGAATGGTTAATAGTGTTGAAAGCAGCTGATAAATCTAAGAGAACAAGGACCACAGAGTCACCCATATCAGTGGCTAAAAAGATGTCGTTTCAGCTGGTTTTTAGCTAGGCCAATCTGGTTATTAGTTGGTGCAAATTGGTTATCAACTAGTTCAACAGGTCATTTGCTGATCCATGCTGGTTGTTAGAGTAAGACGGTCATTTACCTATTTTTAGCTAGTACTGGTTATTAGTATGTATGATTTTGAGATACGTCTTTTCAGACTGAGCACATTTGAGGGACTCAAACACAACTATTTAAAAAGATTCAAACATTCACTGATGCTCCAGAAGGAAACAAGATGCATTAAGAGCTGGGGGTGAAAACTTTTGGAATTTGAAGATCAAGGTAAATTGTACTTAATTTGTGTACCGGGAAACATACAAGTATCTTCTGTTGCTTACGAAGGGCAGAACTAAATGAAAAAAAAAAATTATATTTCAACAAAATAAGACAAATTTGGCCATCTTCATTGTGTTCAAAAGTTTTCACCCCCCAGCTCTTAATGCATCTTGTTTCCTTGTGGAGCATCAGTGAACGTTTGAATCTTTTTAAATAGTTGTGTTTGAGTCCCTCAAATGTCCTCAGTGTGATAAAATGCATTTCAAAATCATAAAGTCACTGCTGGAAAGGGTTCAAATATGCTAAGATGCTGGAAAACTGAAGAATCTGCAGGACCTTAAAGATTTTTCTGAAGAACGCTGCTCAGTTTAACTGTTCAGAACAAACAAGGGACTCATGCACAACCATCACAAAACAGAAAGACAGCCGAGGATCATCAGGTAACAGAACACAGTACTAAGAACCAAGGGTTCCCAAACTTTTGAGTGGGGTTATTTTAATAATTTCAGCATTTTTTTTGTCTTGTGGACTAAATGTTAATATCTTTTATGCACAATATCTTACTCAGGACAGTACTAAATAAAAAATAACATGCATTTAGTATGATCTCTCTTATTTTTTGAAAATTACTCATATTTTCACAGATTCTGCAAGGGGTGCCCAAACTTTCGAGCCCCACTGTATATATATATATATATATATATATATATATATATATATATATATATATATATATATATATATATATATATATATATAAACATTATTATTATTATTATTTTTTTTAAGATTGTTAACTTGAAGTTGTGGCCTAATGGTTGGAGATTCATAATCCAAGAGGTTGCGAGTTTGAGTCTCAGTGTGTTCACGATGTGTGTGTGTTCAAAGTGTGTGTGTACTTTGGATGGGTTAAATGCAGAGCATGAATTCTGAGTATGGGTCACCATACTTGGCTGTATGTCACGTCACTTTCACTTTTGTTACTTTAACTTGTCCAAGCTAGACATTACATTGTTTAAGGTGACCATTGGTCAAACTGGTTATTAGTTGGTTATTAACAGGTCCAACTGGTCGTTTGCTGATTCATGCTAGTCATTAGGTGGTCATTGACTAGTTTAAGATGGTCATAAGCTTGGCCAAACTGGTTATTAGTTGGCAAAACCGTGAAATATGGTTATTAACTTGTCCAGGCTAGATGTTAGGTTTTTTAATGTGGTCATTGGCCAAACTGGTTATTAGTTGGTGCAAGATGTTTAGTAACTGGTCCAACTGGTCATTAACTCGTTTAAGCTGGTCATTAGCTGGGCCAAACTGGTTATTAGATGACCAAGCTGGGATCCATGGTCGAAATTTCCATGGTTACCAATAGAGCTCAATGGAACTTACAGTTAGCCACCAATGCTTCTGGGAAACACACCCCTGCACAGTAGATGGTTCAAGCTTCTATGTTCCAAAAACTAGCCAGACCACCTTAACTTGGCATGATCAGGTTGCAGCTTGCATCAGCTAGAACACAGTTACCATGTTTCAAACCATAGCTATAAGCTTTTAATATAATTTTGAGTAAATGAATAGGTCCGGACAAATGAATGGTTAAAATAACTATTAGTAACTTTAACTCATGGTACTGATTTATTTGCAAGCGACGCAATAAGAAACCACAACTCGCATGCACGCACCTTTGTACCCAAATGGACTTCCACATCAACCTTTTGCTTCTTCTGCTCCAGGATGCTCAACAAATACTCCTGAAAAACTCCGATCTTGGTGAAGAAGTGCTCGTTGTGCCAGCAGCCTTCCATGTTGTCAAAATCCACCCCCAGGTCCAGGAGGAAGCGCACGCTGCGGGGGTCCAGCGCGATCTGCTGCGGTCTGCAGAGCAGCGCGCTCCGGTAGCGCTCATCCAGAAGAGTCAGTTTCAGCACCTTACCGGAGCGGACAGCGACCAGAGCCGCGGTCAGCCCGATCGGACCCGAGCCCACGATCAGAACCGAGATCCGAGCCCGCCACTGACGGATCCTGTCCAGGCTGACCTTCACCACCGCGTACACCAGCACCGCGAGTACAGTACTGAGCGCGGTGTCGTACGCCAGCGTCTGGTACTGATCCACGGGGCTCTCCGCGCTCACCGCGACCATGGCGCGATCGTTCAGGGAACTGAAGACTGCACGCTTCACTTGTTGAGGAGCTTGGTCATCGCTGGCTGCCACGTTACATGTGGGAGGTGAACACGCCGCCTGCACGAGCAACTCTCACTCCGCACTTTCTCTCTCGCGCCTTTCCTCAGAAGACATCGGTGTACAAATGCGCACCTCTTTTTTCTGCGCGCACTGCAGTTCATTTGGGATGCTGCTGTCGGTGTCTCAATGCGTGTAAGGGGCTGAGTATTAAAGGAACTTAGGCTTGTTAAGGTATTTTAAACGTGCAATGAAAAATGCTCAATGAAAATAAAAATGGGTAACAGTAACACTTTATTATTCATTAACACTTAACTCACTACTGTTAACTACTAAGGAAGATGTGTTAATTAATCAGTATGTAATATAGTTTTATGATTGTGTTAAGTAACAGTTAACTAATCAATAACTAATATATTCTGTGATACCTCGTGAAGAACTACTATTAATAATCTACTAGTTAGGGTTCAAGAAAAATAACTATGAAGTAACTACTAATGAACAGTTTTACACAATTACATTGAATTGTGACCCTTTCATATAAATGTTATTAGCAATAGTAGTAGTATGAAAATGCAACATTAATAAATGCAGTACATTTTATAGAGGTTTTTCATATGTAGTAAATTGTTTTGTGAGTGTGTTTTGTAAGAAATCGGCTTCCAGTAGGAACCCCACCATGACTCCAGTGCCTTGCGATAATTACCTTAGTTTTTATATTTTATATACAGTACTGTATGTGTGACTCCTCAGCATTTACCACATTATCATTAATTACATTTCTGTATGTAAGGCAAAGCCTGAGGAAAAGTGAAAACATAGGGAACCCATTAGTAATTAATAAAGAATTATCAGATAATTCTGCAGGACTTACAGAATTCTAAAGTGAACCTATTAGTAAATAATAATAAACTACATCATTTTGACTAATATATATATATATATATATATATATATATATATATATATATATATATATATATATATACAGTGTTGGGTATAGTTACTTTGGAAAGTAATTAGTTAGGTTACAACGTTACCATCAATTAAAACTAATCAGTTATGATACAGCGTTACCTATTCATAAAAGTAACGCGTTAGAGTACTCATGCGTTACCAAAAATTAAAAGCAGTTTGCAGCGGCTCACACATGACAGACACAGCCCCCAGCCCCTTTAAATGCACCTAGAAGTCGTGACTCCCGACAATGAATAACGTCAGTCATCCGACTAAATTAACACTGCAGGATAACAATAACAGGAAAGACAGTCAGCAATAGGCTATTCCACATGGCGTTTTATTTATTTATTATCACAGAACATATTATTAATCAAAATTCGCACCTACCCAGCCCGGGTAGCCTAGGCTACTGTATATTATGAGCACCACAAGATAACTCCTGATTTTTCTTTAACTTTAAAGAATGCAGTTATCAAAGTACAAGTATGCTTACTTGTAAACACAACCTTAAACAGGCTTGCAGATTTAAATCCATTTAGAAATGATGAACAACCAGCCAGCCAACGATCTAACAGAAATTAACAGCTGCCTGTCAAACAAAAATGATAACAAACCGACCGAATTAAATCCTTCACTGCCAAATGACAAATCGCTTAATAGCCGAACTAATTATTATTAAAGTGTCACTAACAGAGTGTGCATTTTACCGTTATGTTCTTTTCTTTTTCGTTGACAAATTGAAAATAATGTGCGTACTTCCATAAACCAAACGCTGTCCTCTCTGCTATCTAGACGGGAGTTCGGAAAAAAAAAAACCCCACACACACAGGGTCAGGCGCAGGGCACAGACGCATCACAGCCATTGACTTTACGATCACAGAGCTTCGGCTCCGCTGATACATCCGCAGGTGGCACAGTAGACCTAGGCCTACTGTCTGACAAAAAGCAGGCTGCAGTCGGGATTTTCCTTTCCTTAAAATAACGGATTACTTTTTAAAAAAAATAACGAAGTTACTGATTACTTCCGCACGAAACTAACGCGTTAAGTTACACATTTCAGGAAAAAAGTAATTAGAGTACTCTAACGCGTTACTTTGTAACGCGTTACCCACAACACTGTATATATATATATATATATATATATATATATATACATATATATATATATATATATATATATATATAAAAGTAATCATAAACTTTGTAAAATACTCTCATCTGTTTATTTCAGATGAGAAAATTTCTTAATACAGCATCGTTTATTCCATTTTAACATGCATACTGCCCACATTTGAACTAATTTAACAAACATTTCATAATCAACATTTAGAAGCAAATCCATAACAAAATTCATATTTCATTTGCATTATAGGCTAATAACTGGGCTGTAACAAAGTTGCTACTGTAGTAGTGCTTTGTACTTGTCCTTTTACTCAAGTAATTTTGATTATAACTGTTCATTAGTAGTTATTTCATCGTTAGTTTTCTTGAACCCTAACTAGTAGATAATTAATAGTAGTTTTTCAGGAGGTATGGCAGAATACATTAGTTACTGATTAGCTAACTGTTACTTAACATGATCATAAAACTATATTACATACTGATTAGTTAACACATCTTTCTTAGTAGTTAACAGCAGTGAGTTAAGTGTTAATGAATAATCACCTGTTAGTTCTTCAATAATTCCATATTAGTTATGCAGTGAGTAAGAAACCTAAAAATGGCCTTACATGTGAGTTAGTTTAGTTACCCCAAGAAGAATTCGTCATATGTTACCTCAAGAATGTATGGCTATAAATTTTGCTGTATTTTTATTTTATTTTTTATGAATAAATTGTGGATTGTAACAGTTGAAAATAACTTAAAGTTTTACCTAAAAAAACTGTAATCATTTACTCCTCCTCATGTGTCGTCATGTGACTTACATTCTTTGAAGCCAGAAATAAGACATTTTGAAGAATTGTGGTTACTAAACAGCTTTGAATGCTAGAGATGTATGGGAAAACAAATAACAAGATTGCACAGAAAATAACAAACTTTAGAGAAAACTGTTCTTCTCTCAGGAAAGCGTGCAAGCGTGATATTTAAATTTCAATAAGTCAAAACAGACACTGCTGCATTTCCCGATAGTTACAAGATTAATCTTTCACAAAACAAAAGAAAAAGTCTGAAACCTTAGCAGACTCTCATCCAAAATCAATAACATGGTATAGAGAATTTTACCTGATCAAATAGAGTTTACTTGCAGACCCAATATTATCACCGGAGTATTTCCACATTATTTCCATCACACTTCTTAGAAAGGCAAGATGTTGGCTGGTTTTCGTAGCATCAGTCCGCTCTAGACTATTTTTAGAGTTAGTTTGTCATACTCCTCAAGATGTGATGTTATTTCCAGCTTTCATTGATTCTCAAGTGCTAAAACTGTCAAGTTGATGAAACCCAGTCTCAGATTAAACTATAAAAAATGACTGCTCTGCTTTCCAAGCTGTGTTTTGTATTTCACGGTGTTTACTGTGGTGGAGTGTTGTAAATTGCATATTTGACAGTGGAAAAAATCTGTAATCGTCATAAACGACAAATTACAGCATCAATGTTACCAAAGTTTCTTTAAGGCAGTGGTTCTCAACCTTTTCTGGACTCCAAGGCTCCTGCATATAACGGTGATTCATGGCTCTAGAAGTTTCAAGGACAGCTACCCTGCAAAATCAATATTTGAGAAGGCAAATTAAAATAAATCTCAGTTTCCATGCTGAAAAACTTGATTGTAAGCATCTGATTTTTTACCTATAATAATAATATACAATAAAATAATTGGTAAAATTGGTAAATCAATCATGCTTTTTTTATTCAAATCTTAATCTGCTAAGGGGTTACAATGGAACAGTAGTTTTACAAAGTGCTTTTTCACTATTATTTACAATGGGATTTGCATTTTCACTTTAAATAAATGAGTTTTGCTATTAGAGACAATAAAAATAACATCAAAGTGCATCAAAACCAATCCGTTCCTGGTAAAAAAATAACATTATTTAAATATAACCACATTAATGTCAGTCAAAATGTAACATGCACAATACACGGCAGTATTTATCAGAAGCAGAGGTCCAGGGAGTATACTGTACACACATTACCTGAAAACCTCACTTTACCAGATGTTTCACTACATCATTGCTTGAAAAGATAAAGGCAATTATCAAAGTTTGATAAAATCTTTCATTTTCTACTAAACATATACATTTTCAAGATGTATTACACTTTATTAACCCTTTGATGACTTTGAACCATATATATGTTTTTGGCTTGATTACTGTTAATCATTTAGTTAATGATTCCAAACTGAGTCTGTGATGTGTGTTGTTCTGTTCTTTTTGATTTCTGCTCTCTGGTCCTTCTGAATGTGTCTTCCTGTCTTAGTTACTGTTGCCATGGCCTCAGTCTTTCAGGGTCAGAGCTCTTTTCTTTAGAGGCGCTTCAGACCAGCAACCGTTGTAAGAGGCTGTCTGACTAAAATAGGATTGAACTGAACACTCGAGAGCTTGCAGAACTCTCCTCATTTGAGTCAGTAATAAAAGGCTTGCAGAGTTTTAGCGCTAAGCATCAGATAATGACTTGCACTCCATTGGAAACCATGGCTGCTTTGTCATTGTGACTGCAGATCAATAATAATCACGACGCAGACTGGGGAAAACTCGATATGCAGCTAAAGACCGATTATCTTTTCTAAAACCAGCAACGTTGCATATAAGTGCATACGATACAGCACATCATGTACTATTACTGCAACACAGTTACCTTTCGGCAAAATCGTTTACATTTGTTAAATCTAATTTGTTCATTTTGTACAAAATGCTAATACTTAGTTTTTTTTTTTAAATACACACCATGAACTTAAATGATTTGTCAGATGCATCTGTTTCCACTATAGTCTCTTTTCTCATTTGACATTCATCAGGGCAAGTGTGCTGACTCTGGCTCATACTGAAGATCAATATGGGGACAGAAGTCCTGCTTGACTATCCTGGACCCACTTTAGCACTTCGACATTAATTATAATAAGCTGGAAAGGGTTGTACAAGATGTCTGTAACATTCATTTACAAGTGTCTCCGATCAAAACAACACTGAAGGAAGGGGTAGAGTCATATCTATACACAACAATATCACTGTAAACTTAGAGGTGGGCTCTCTTGTCCTGGTCCAGTAAAAAATAACTTAAAAACGACTCAGAATTACAGTGGCTCAATAGTGCACAACACAACCAAATAGCCACAACACAACACAAAGCAGTAATTTCACTGTGTTTGGCTTGTTTCTGTTGTGTTTTGGAGAATCTGTTGTGTTGTGGGCAGAGCTGGGTAGATTACTTATGAATTGTAATCAGTTACTGATTACAGACTACATGAAAAAAATTGTAATCAGTAATATAATTTCTTAGATTACACATTTTTGGTAACGTAATCTGATTACTTTTGGATTACATTTAGATTACATTTGTGCTAACCCTTATTTGATATCACATATATTCAGTTAGCCTGATCTTGTACTTGTTTGCAAAATATATATATATATATATATATATATATATATATATATATATATATATATATATATATGAAAAAAAAAGCTTTTACATGTCCTTTGGACAAGTAAATCAATCATGTACTTGTCAGAGTAAGTTACTTGTCCGGGGAAAAAAAGTGTTTTGTTTTTTTGTTTGTTCTTTTGCACAAATGTAATTTGTCACACATAAGGCATAATTCAAAAATGCAAAGTGTTGGTAGTTTGAAAAAATCAAGAATAAAAACAGAGTTAATAATAATTATTGCTAAATGCTGGACCGTTCCCATTTCGCTCTGCATATGGAATCTGAAGATTTTTTTAAACCAAGACTGAACCGAAATGAAAATGAAATGAAAACATTTAGCGTGTATATATATATATATATATATATGAAGCAGTCTACTCATTGCTCTTTCAGATATTACTTTAATCAGTATATTTTTTTTTTTATATTTGCCTTAAATTGTTTGCTGTTACACTTTTTAACATATAAAGGACAATATTTTCCTTCCATTCCTTTATATTTGCATTGAATTCTTACATGTTATCCTTACATTAAATTAGAATAATAAGACATTATGGTTGTTATTATTATTAAAATGAAATCAGTATCAACAAACTCCATCTATCCAAATGAATAAATTATGTTATTAGATTAATGTTTTACTTTTTTGACATACAAAGTATGACATGCTAGAAAAATACACTGATACTTTTAAATATGATAATATAATATGTATTATCATATTATAATATGTTATCATGTAATCCATAAAAAACTAACTGTTGTCTGATTACGAGTACTTTAAAAAGTAGTTTACTCTAATTACAAGTACTTGAGTTTTTGAATCTGATTACGTAATCCAGATTACATGTAATCCGTTACTACCCAGCTCTGGTTGTGGGCCACTGTACAGAATACATCCCACATGCCCTGGCAAACAACTAACAATAGTGACACAAACAACCACCTATAACACCTGGAAACCACCAAGAACACCTGAATATCATGCCAGTGAGTTTCGGAAAGGCAAACAATAATACAACAATCTAGCATCCACCTAGCAATGCCCTTGCATTAATCCATATCCATGAAAACCTAGCACCCATTGAGAACACCTAAACAACTACACAGCAACATGCTCAAGATGTTTCAGAGCAAATAGCAGCTTCATAATGAAGTCCTGGAAACCACACAACATACAGCATGTTAAAAACAGCTCAATACACATAGAAACCCCGAAACAACGCCATGCACTAACCCCAAGGAACAACCTAACAACGCTACTGCAACTTCCATAACACCCAAGGAGCAACATAGAGATGCCCTAGCAAAATCATTAAACATGTTAACCACATAAAAACTCATTTAATTTAGTTCCTACATAGCAATACCCTGGGAACCACCTAGCGATTTCTTAAAAACCACGTAGCAACACTCCAAACAAACGCCTTGAAAATACCAATCACACACTGAAAATGGCTCAGAATACCACACAGCATGTGTTTGTAGACACAAACCAGATGGCAATGAGTTTAGTTCAGGCAAACGATACCATACCAAAGTAACCACCCAAAACGCCAAAGTAGCCACATAGGAACATGCTAAAACCATAAAGCAACCACATAGTGATGCCCTGGCAATAAACCACAACACCCTAACAACATGGAGGTGAATACTCGGACAGTACTCATGTCACAGCACAACAGAAGGCCTGAAGTTATTAATCAGACAGAAACAGCATAATATAAAGGGTGTTAATGGGCACTGAGGAAATGCTGTGCTGTTAACCACCTTGAGCGAAAGCTTGTCACTCTTCAGGCAGAACTGATTCAGCTGAAGAGGATCCAGGTGTTAATTAACAGCGGCCGGATGCCATGTCTCTTAGTAACACCATCACTTCTGTGATAGGTCTGTTGTGCATATTACTCACACAGTGACAAGTGCTCATAACATCATAAATAGTCTGGGTTTCCCTTTTACTTTTCTTCAGTCAAAATGAGTAACGGTTGACCAGTATTTCTTCTACAAAGACAATTTACCCTATATACTTCCTCAGTTCTTGTTTCTGGTCTTGCTGTTTTACTGATTACTGTATGTTATTCCAAAAAATATATAATACATGTTTGACTCCATAATCCTTTTTCAGAATGTAATAATTTGGTCTGCAGTGTGCGTATTATTAAACCCTTCCCATCCTACACCTGCTCCCAAGGAGGTCAAATAGGAGTTTACACAATTAAGAAAAAAAAACATAAAAATACTTTGAAAATACAAGTTTCAAACACAAAACCCAGGTT
The DNA here is from genome assembly GCF_023724105.1 of Carassius gibelio. NCBI lineage: Eukaryota > Metazoa > Chordata > Actinopteri > Cypriniformes > Cyprinidae > Carassius > Carassius gibelio. Next base: position 20,263,204 of record NC_068420.1, read on the forward strand.
CTTACGAATATAATCTTTGTACTAATGTTTCATTTAAGAAAAGGTTCAATTAAATGACTAAAAATGTGGTGTAATACTCGAGAAGTGATAACATATTTTCCCCATGCCTTGAATAGATGTCAGTATGCATGTAAAATGAACATAGTTTTAAGATTAAAATATGATCAATTATTAATCCATTAAAGGAATAGTTTATACAAAAATAACAATTTGCAGTAAATGCACTCACCCTTAACTCATTCAAGTTATAGATGAGTTTGTTTCTTCATCAGATTTGGAGAAATGTAGCACTGCATCACTTGATCACTAATAAATCCTTAGCAGTGAATGGGTGCCGTCAGAATGAGAGTTCAAACAGCTGACAAAAACATCACAATAATCCACAAGTAATCCACAGCACTCCAGTCCATCTTTAATGTCATGTGAAGTGAAAAGCATGCATGCTTGGATACGTGGATGTATTTTAATGTTGGAGGACAAAAGAAGATGGACTTTTTTACCGTAAGAAACATTATGGATTTTGGGCTCATATTTTGTCTAGAAGTGATGATTTAAAGTTAAAAACATTTAATGATGTTTCTTACAAACGTCCAGGCTATAAGCCTTTTCACAGGATACACAGAAAAGAGCACATACTTCCCACAGTGTAACCACGTCACGCATTTATACTACACTCTTAGACATGGGAATCGTTTAGAAACATCTTTTATGATCAAAAAACTAAAAGTGGAACATTCATAAATGAGCTAGGCTAAGCACAAATTGACTAATTATGTTTGAGGTGTATTGTGGGATTGAATTAAGGCACTTTACTACAAATGTCTGTCCACTCAAAATAGTGTAGTAGGGGTATTTCAGACACAGTCATACAGCTCTATCATACACCTGCCGCAATGTGACGCAAATGTTTTACTAGTTTCTGCCCCATGCAGTTTTAATATTCCCATTGCTTAAATAGAAAACGCATTTGCACCCATTTGTGCACTTATGGCCACGCTGGTCTAAAAAAAGAGGTGTGTTCAGACGCACTGTTGGCGCATTGCTATTTTAAGGAACTGAAAATAGACAGCGCCATAGACCAACTTAAACCCTGGTCTAAACCGTGCTGCAATTTATATTTTTATATATAGAGCACATTAGTAATATGTGCCTATAGGCATGTGCACAGCATGCCTAAACTTTGTTTTTTACCAGAGTTGGGTATGACGTCTTACACAGAAATGCGTTAATCTAATTATTTTTCCTGGTAACACAGTAATGCGTTAAAATGTAAATGTATGTAATTTGATTACAGTTACTTATGTCAATTAAATTATGTTACTTTTAAGTTACAAATGCAGTGGTAAAAATTATGAACTAAAAAAATAAATAAAAAAATAATGTTTTGTGGGTCAGTATGCCCTTTAATAAATCACTGGACAATTTGAGCTAAAATGCAGACGATTCCTACAGCATTTAGATGCAATGAAAGATTGTATTTCAATTAGTATGAATCATATTTCAAAATGTTTGAAAAAAACATATTTAAGTCCGGCATTATAGTTTGGGAAAAGTTCATCAAGTGAATGTGTACAAGTTTAGGCTATGTCACAGTAACACTAATAAGTAAAAATAAATGACTCGTCAGAATGAGATAATCTGCTGCGTTAAGTCACGTCACAATTGCTTATTACTTGAGAAAAACATTTTCTTCCAAAAAAGAAAAGTAGCTGAAATGAACCTGAATCTTTCTTTGTATACAGAGATGATGAAAAAAAAAAAAACATCATTGATATTGGTAGTGTAAGTTACAAAAATAATACTTACCGTATTTTCCGGACTATAAGTCGCACTTTTTTCCATAGTTTGGCTGGTCCTGCGACTTATAGTCAGGTGCGACTTGCGACTTAAAAATACGAAAAATACGGTATGTACCTATTTTTTTTCTGTCAATATTAAATTAACGAAAGAACGAGAGTTTCTCTTTGTAGTGCATGTTTTAGGTTTGATAAATTGAAAAGGAAAGTAATCTTGAAAGTAAACTGAAAGTAAAGCAATTAGTAATCTAAAACGCAGTAATCAGAAATGCAATCAAATTACAATTTTAAAGAAGTAATTAGTAATTTTTAGTGGATTACTTTTTTAAAGTAACTTACCCAACACTGGTTATTACACACAGCACGCAAAAATTTTTTTAATGAAAAATTACATTAATAGTGAACCAAACATGGCGAGAGCACAACTAGCTTTTAAAGGGGATGGGTGATGAGACTCTGATTGGTTTATTGCACGTTACGCCCAAAAAACACCCATTACCCAACTACCGACCGTTTTTGCCTTTGTTAAACTAGTAATAAGTAAATTTACTTAATTTTTATTTGGCAAGTTTTTGCACAAGCATTTTTCAAGTAAATTTAACACATTTGGAAATTAAGTAAATCTACTTAACTAAGTTAAGTAAAAAAAACTAATAATAATAATAAGTACATTTTATTGAGTAAAATTTAATTAAATAATATTAAATTAATGTATTTAGCAGACACTTTTATCCAAAGCAACTTACAGTGCATTCAGGCTAACAATTTTCACCTATCATGTGTTCCCGGGGAATCGAACACCCCCAAACTTGCACTAGCTAATGCAATGTTCTACCACTGAGCCACAGGAACACTTCAAGATCTGGTGAAAAATAAGTGAAAATTTCACTTACTTACTTTTTTATTTTGGAAAAGTTTTTACACTAATAAAAAACCCGAAACAGATATTCTAGAAATTTCTAAATGTAAAAGAAATTTTTTCAAAACAGTTTTATCAAATGAGGGTAAATAAGTCTCTCACTTGTGTCCCTTTAATCCAGTTTACAGCAAAGACAGCACGAAGGACTGGATGCACATGATACATATTCTGCAATTAAGAAAACAGACAAAAGAAAAGTGGATCCAGACACTCCCTGAGTGCACCTGCGCCGGGACCTTTGGACCTTGCGCTTAGATCGTTAAAATAGGGCCCATAATGTTTGGAAAATTTGCTAATTACAACACAATTTACATGACAAAAGTAGCTTGCTACATTTAAACTAGTTATTTTTCATCTATCCCGGCTCGTAAGTGAATGATTTCCAGTGTTAGACAATTAAGCTATTCAAGAAATTGAGTTTTTCCACACAAACTAAGCCTAAATCTACTGTTTAAGAAAATGAAGCTAATTAAATGTGCTACATTTTAGCTCAAATTTGATCAAATCAGACAGCTAGGGGAAAATTTAACAATAACACGTTTTTCAAAGAAAAGTATGTATCTACACGCTAGCAACACTAACACTTGCTAATTTGCAATACCAAAACTGCTCATTTTCAAACAATTTTGTTCTTAAAATTAGCATGTTGCTAACAATGAAAATCCCTGATAAGCATAAGAAAAAAATTACTTTTTGTTATCTCACTTTCTCCACCATTTTATTTAGAATTTTTTTAACTTGTTGCAATGCATTCTGGGAGATCCTGGGCCTATATTCTGTTTCATCTCACTGACTGCATCCTAAATTGCATAAGGTCTGAGTAGACAGTCTTTAAAATAAGTAATTACTTGACAGACATTAAAGTGTGTTCTATGACATGTGACTATGTCCGTATTAATTTAATCCGGATGTGCTATATTTGTCATGTGACTTACATTGTCAGTTATGTCACTTCACTGCCATTCACAAATCCTCTCCTGTGGCCTCATGGGATAGAAAAGTGACCAATAGGTGTAGACTTCTCATCTTGCTAAAAGTAGTAGGTTATCTGGGGAATTTTTCGCCTACTGTTTTCTGAACATAATGAATTCGGGCTACTCTTTTTCACATGCTGTTTTTTGCCACACTATTGTGTGCATCACAGCTGTTTTCTTCTTTTTGCTATTGCCTGAGCACTTTTTATTGTAAGACATCAACGCAATTATACACAGTACAGCTCTGCTTACGATCTGTTTATGACTCACAATGTAACACAACATGCTTTGGATGTGGTGTGGAGGACAAGTTTATATCACAGAGCTAAATCCACATAAGAATCCTTCCTAATGGCATTTTAACGGGTTCAAATGCACGTTTGATGTCTCAGTCAGGTCTTAAACCAAACACAGATGTCTGGTGTAGAGGCCATGTTTATCTTTGCTGAAACAGTCCTCATGAATTTCACTAAGGAAACGCTGAAGACCAGCAAAGCCATAAGAAAAGTGCAACAGGCACGGACACGTGGACCTGTGCACACATGGGGGAGGTCACAACCTTTGTGAATCAAATTATAGACGGCCGACGTGAGGTACTGGAGTCATAGATGTGCTCTATGGCTCATTTGTAATACACTGATCTAAAACACCTTGAGATGTTGATGTGAGAGATGTGAAGTCATCTGCAAAGGTAAATTGAATCTGCAGAAACAAAACAAGCGACACAACATCTCCAGAGCAGAGCTACAGAAGACCTTCTTCACAAAGCCCACACAAATCCATTAGACAGCCTCTAGATCTGTAATGTTTTTGTTTGAATTTATTTTATATTTATTCAAAAACACTTAAAAACTCACAATTACCATGATTCCACTTTGTTTTGAAAATGCACCTTCTAGTGGCGAAAACTTAATTATTGTGCCTTTAAGTATCAGCGTACGATTTTAATTATAAGGGGGGAAATACATGCAGGGGAGAAAACATTATAATAACACTGAAAAAATTTAAACTTGAGCTAATTAATAATAAATAACTTGCCCTAAACAATATTTTCTATATCTATGAAAACCATTTTATAAAACCTGGAACAAAGTATATTTTTCTTGTTTTTAAAAGTCAATTAATTTAAATTCATACATTTGATCTAAACAAAAAGATATATATTTGGTTTAAGCTCACCATTATGGTTATCAGTGTTTTCGGGTTGACTTTTACATTTTCGTTTATGTTGACTTCTGCATTTCTGTTTTTAAAACACATTTACGAAGATGGTTATGGTTAATTATTGATGGCAGCGTACTCTTTTGCATAGTTATTTTTTATTAGTTTCTAGGGGTGCTCCGATCACGATCGGAGCACTGAGAAGATGCGCCAAAAAACGCTGAAAATGAAGTGGATTTGCGCATCTTCTCAGTTAACAACGGCTCTGTGTAGTAACAGCTGCTCTATGTGAAATCACGCACCTGATGAAGATGCGCATAACGATCGGCTGATCGTGATCGGAGCACCCCTATTAGTTTTGAAGCTATTTACACTACAAGATGAGATGATGAACTATTAAGCAGGATTTAAAAAACACCATCTTATGCACTTAACCTTTACTTAATGGCATCATTTATACACACACAGAGATCAAGAACCAGCATATGAAGCTCAACAATGGTCACAATCAAGAGCTTCATGCTGCAATGCATGCTGGGTACATGCACAGTACAAAACTCATCCATGACTCCCAGCATGCATTGCGACATGAAGCATTTGGTTTTCACCGTTGTTGAGATTCATACACTGATTCCTAATGTGTGTGTTTCGTAGCACATCAGAACTTCTTGTTTTCTTTTTCCTTTTTCGTGAGTGATGTTTAACAATCTTTCATGACAGCCTGATCATCACTGCTCATTACTTTGCTTTAGTGTGTTATGATAATACTGTTTCGGTGAGAGCAGAGAAACTGGATAAAATCAGAGAAACATAATCAACAATAACTTTGTTTTCCTATGCCTTTTTTATCACAACAAACGTGTTTTTAAAAATACATAGAACAGCCGATGAAAAGTTCACGGTGTTAAAAAAAGAACATCATGTAAACCTCTGTTCATTCTCAATAAGCACTTCTGTAGACGTCTGACAGAAATAGCATCAGTCTGTTGAGTCTAGCGTTAACTCTCTGGTTACACAGTTTTATACTCTTTTCAGTGTGAGGTCAATGTTTTCCAGCTCTTAGAAATAAAAAACCTTGACACTTGAGTTCTCAAATTGTATGATGCTTTAACTTCACCATTATGGGGGGAGCGTCTTCTTTTTCTGTTTACAGAAATCTAAAAGTAGCTGTGTATTTCTAGAGCTCTTAAAAGCATGAAATGGATTTGGGATTTGTTGTTGTAGTGCCATCAACAGGGACTTTAGAGTGGGTCAATAATTAATGGTGGACATGAGTTAAAAGGACCTTTCTGCACATCATTCAAAAACTGCATCTTTATAGCAGAAATAAAATCGCAACGCCATCTGCTGACTAAAACTTAGTTTGTGTCTGAGAATGAGAGTTATCTGTGATCTTAATCCTGTGTGAATGGGCCATGTCTTTAATTAATAAAGTACAAATTCCCCCGCAAATGACATACCATTTTTAAATGAACACAGATAAAATAATTGGTCCCCAGATCATTTTAATCCAATGTGAATAGGGCTTTAATTTTGTTTAAAACTGTAAGAAAGTGTGAGAAATAAAGTATAAATGTATAACAGTGCATAACAGTGGATAGAAGATGTTGGCCCAGATTGAGTAATTATATCATCAGACTCAATGTCAGCGCTAAACAGTTTGGTTTCATATAAATCCATTAGAGAAGACATTTTAAATGATATATATAACATTAAAATCTCTAAATCATATGAGGAGATGTCGAGTTTTGTTGGGTAGCCTACCGGCTCACACAGGAATCAATGGTAATGAAATAGCAGATAAGTTTTGCAAAAAAAAAAAAGAAAAAAGAGGAGAAATTAAATCATTTATTAAATCAAATATTCAGAAGAGTGGCAGAAGAAGTAGGACAAAGCTGATACAGGAAGGTTTTATTATAAAATTAATTCATCAGTTAAAGAAGTAACTAATTTTGGAAGATGTAGGACAGATGAGGTGATTTTATATAGATTACAATTTGGACACACAGGACTAAATGCATCCCTATACAGAACAGGTCAACATATTACAGATAAATGTACTTTTTGTGGGGTAATAGAAACCGTTGAACATGTTATATTAAAATGTGGGAAATATAATATAGAGAGAATAAAAATGATAAAGAACTTTAAAGGTAATCATAAAGAAAAAAAAGGAGATAATTGGATATTAGGGAAAGGGTTAAAACGAAGAAGGTATTAATAAAAGAATATAAATGGAATATATAGTAGAAACAGAATTAAATAAGCGAATTAGTTAAATAAGCAAAGGAACAGGGGGACACACCAGCGGGTTTTTTTTTTTTTACACGCAGCAGCCAGAAATACAGCTTGGGTGTAATAAAATTAACAACAAAATAAATGAATGAATGAATAAATAAATAAATAAATAAATAAATAAATAAATAAATAAAATCTGAAAAGAGGCAAGCCTATCATTCATGTATGAATAGGAACAGTTGGTGGCGGTGTGTATCTATGGTGTGGAATTCGCCAAAAATATCCAAAGAAGAAGAAGAAGAAGAACGAATCGGAGACGTTCACAAGCTGTTGTCCAATCAAAGAGCGAAACGAGCAGAGTGGGCGGAGCATCACGTTGGCGGTTGTGTTTGCAGCAGCAGTAAATTCTGCTCAAATTCGATCTCAAATGTAACGATTTTTTTATTATTATTATCTAAATAATTTAAATCGCAACAAAATGTAGTTTTTGATGACCTACGAAGAAATTCAGGAAGCAAACCAGTCGCTCTGCTTGGTAAATATTGTCAGTGTTATGCATGTTGTTGGTTTGGTTTTATTGTGCGTGTGGCTATTTTGTTAGCGAAAACTATAAAACTTGTTTATTAAATAACTAGTCAAAGTTTACTTTAAGATCACCCTGATCTGTGTTTATGTAGTGTGTTTTAATGTTTAAGACTAAAACAAGCGATCTATCAGGACGTGTCGCAAACTAGTGTAGTTCGCATACTCTCCGTACTTAGATGATCACTGCGTCCTAAAGCTGGGAAATAGTATGTATGAAAGACCCGGATGGATAAATCTGTCTTATATTTTACGAAACTTATAAAGTTTTAATTTTAAAACATGGTTTAAATGTTACACACACAGAACTCTTAGACAAATGGGCCACATAGAAAGGAAATATATGTAATGTATTGCACAACTGTATGACTATATTTGGTTTGTAAAGATGCCTGTGAATTAGGTCTGCATGATTAATTGAATTGAATTAAATTTTGTTAGTAAAGCTGGTTCTGTAATCAGCACTAAATCATCATCACATGCTTTCAGATGGAGCAGTATTTATGATAAAGAGCTGTAGTTCACTGACATGTTACGCAAAAAAATGCAGAAGATTTTATTGCATGTTTATGAAATTGCTTGCGATAATAATAGCTGTTTGCGTAGCTTCTCAGTGAACTATGGCTCTGTGTAGTAAATACTGCTCCATCTGAGAACATGTTAAAATACCACGTTTAGTAACAAATTTACTTCATAACGTAAGTGTTTAAAATAAATCGCACAGAATAAGGCACGCAATATATTTCATAGTATTCTAAATGGTGATAACGGCCCTGCTTTATAAAAATACTTTATTTAAATATAAAATTATAATAATAAGAACTACGATAAACAAAATATTGTCGTAGTCGTGTGTTTATTAGTCACGAATGAAGTTTATTCGTTTATTAGTCATGAATGAATCAATGAAATCGCTTAAATTTTCTGTTTATTCAGATGCCTCTGGCGTTCGGATGGAGATTTACTGCTGAAAGATACGAATGAAAATCGCACATTCTGTGAAATCAATCAAATCGATTAAATTTCTATTAATCTTGCAGCCCTACTGTGTATTTTACCAGATAGCCTACTAGAGTTGCATTAAAAAGTTATCTGAATTTAGGATGATGTAAAAATGAGGCTGGTCGAAGTGTGTCAGACCAGTGTTATTTTAGAATAAATTATATATTATATCACGCAATATCGCGTTCATTATTGGCGATGTATCACCTGAGACTATGAACACGATATTGCGTGGCTTGTTAGTGTGCTACGGCTCTTTGTAGTAAATGCCTCTCCATCTGAATGTACTTAATTGAGATTTACTACTAATCACAGAACCGGCTTTACTGTTTGGTAACCAAACAGTTAATGGTAGCCATTGACTTTCGATAGTATCTTTTTTATATGCTATATTAGTGAATGGCTGGTGTCAGCTCAGACAGGTTTGTTACAACTTGATGGCGAATAAATCATGACAGAATTTTCATTTTTGGGCGAACTATCCCTTTAATCTTAGTTTTGGTTAACAATATCAACCGTGTTTCAGTCCTTAATTCTTTCCTGTTGTGTCTCCTGCAGAACTCATTTGAAGATGGAGAATATGGAGGTGGAAGTGGCTCCAGCATCCAGCGAGGCCGGTGTGATCGTAGTCTCTGAATCTGACAGCAACACGGAGGAAGAGGATGTTCCCTTACAGGATCAAGGCCCATCGGAGCGACCCAGACTTTCAGCCCGTCGGGCGATCCGCAGGAGAAATATAACTGGGTAAGAGAACGGGTTAAGGCTCATCAAATATAACGTGTGCATAATCTGTCCAAGTTAAAAGAGAATACAAAGGGTTCACTTACTTTTTCCTGCATCGACAGTATGGAGTGGCTGTATGACTCGATCTTCCTGTTTTCCCAGGACACATTCGCAGGTTTCCTCACGTGGAGAGAGGATGCGCAGACTCCGGGAGATCATCGCACAGAATCTGGTGGATCGGCTGAGCGGCTCCCAGGACACACGGCGCTCCGCTCCTCACACAGATCCACCAGCGCTGGATCCTGAACACAGCTCCATCCGCACCGCTCCTGCTCCTGCTGCGAATGTGACCACGTCTGATGAGTCCAGCGCTACAGGTCCACGGCCATTACATTTCTCGTTTCATAACAATTTTAGCTCAGATGAATATTTTCCCAGATATCTTTTAAACTATTACATTTTAAGCTCTTTATAACAATCTACTACTAGAATTGCATCTGAAATTGCATGTTGGCTAACTTCTTAGCATATGAAATGAAGCCATATGTTTTTGTATAATTCAGGGTCCAGTGTTTCTACAGCGGCTGAAGGGACGAGAGCATCTGCTCAACTACAAGAGACTGAGGTGACTGTTTAACTGTTGTGCTTTTATAACGCATGATCTAAACTATGGTCCTCTATCAGAGCAGCAGAATATCTGGTTTCAGTTTGTTGGGAATGCGTCACATCATTGTAGTGAAGTGGATTGTGAATGGCAGCTGTCTTTGTCCTGATTGAGACTTGTCTCTTCCCAGCCGGTCTGTGAGTCGCAGGATCCCGTCACAGCTGCTGCGAGTCCCGCTGGAAAGACCGAAGCAGATGATGCTGATGGAGAGACCTGCTCCATCTGTTTCGAGCCCTGGACCACGGCAGGGGACCACCGCCTGGCCGCTCTCCGCTGCGGTCACCTCTTCGGCTTCATCTGTATCTCCCGCTGGTTGTCGAGTGGAGGAAATAAATGTCCACAGGTGCGTTTCACCGTTTCAGTGAATGAACAGCTAGAGTTAAAGTTTTTATTATTATTATTATTATTATTATTATTATTATTATTATTATTATTTTTATTATTATTATTTTTATTTTTATTTTTTTTTAGTTCTGCAAATAGTTGTGTGATGGTTGGATCACAATTCATATGTGCAGATATATTATCTGGGTTTAATTTTAAATAATTACAATTATGTAAAATACTTATATATAAATATATAAATTATATATATGTATATGTTTGTGTGTGTAAAATTTATGTATATATTTATATTATTATTTATATTATATATAAACATTTAATAAATAAACAACATATTTGTCTTAAATATATACATGCATGTACTTGTTTTTATATATACTTAATAAATCTACACAGTGCACACGCATGTATTATGTAAACACGAACTTTAATTTTGCATGTGATTAATTGTGATTGAACATTTTAAGTATTTACATTACTGGCTACAAAAATTCACCAATGGAAAATTAATTATCCTTTTTGAATTTACAAAAAAAAAAAAAAAAAAAATATATATATATATATATATATATATATATATATATATATATATATATATATATATATATATATATATATATATATATATATAAAACAAAAAATACATTTTAAGAAATATTTAAAAAGTATATGTGGCTGTAAAAATGCACGGAGAAAAGAAAAAACAGGCCAAAAAAAGGAATGGAAAAAATAAAATTTCAATCAATATTTTTAAATTATTATATATTTCATATTATATATTATTATCATGAGTGGCTGTATAAATGCATTTAAATATTTTATATATATTTTTTTTTTTCTTTTTTTTGTGTGTGTGTTTTAATGTTAATAGAAATGTTTAACAACATTCATAATGTTTAACATAATTTTAAAGTATATTGCAAAACATTTATCTGAGAAGTGCAATTTATAAAATGTTGTATCATTATATTGTAGATGTGTAATACGCCTTTCACAGAATTAAATGTAGGATATTGGTGATGTAATGTGTCGGTAAAAAAAGATTTTGTGTCTCCTCAGTGCAATAAACCAGCCAAACGTGGTCATATCATCTTTCTTTATGCACGGAAACTGAAAGCCCTGGACAACGCAGAGGAAGTGCGACTGAAGAGGTGCTCCAGTGAGCGTTTATTACTGTATGTATGTATTGTGTGTCCAGTATATGCTTGAGCTGATGGTTTGACTGTGTGCAGTCGTCTGGAGCTGGAGCAGGGCTCACGGAGGATGGAGCAGCTGGAGGTGGCTCAGTGTCGTCAGCAGATGCAGCTCATGGCCGACGAGAACGTGCGGCTGCGCAAAGAGCTCGAGGTGTGTGTGTGTGTGTCTTCTCAGGACAAACTCTCTTCATATCTCAAGTGTCTCGACACTAGTTAACTGGAACAGGGCTTTTCAAGCATTTTGATGCCAAGGACCCCCAAATGTTTTTTTAAGAGACTCTTTTTCTTAAATATAAAGGCAATGTTATATTTGAACCTATTCATATAAATAATACCGTTAAGAAGCATGTCGTTATAAAGACACCGTAATGTTTGCAACATTGAATTGGCTTCTGTATTGTTGCCGTTCAAAATTTTTTTTAAATTGTATTAAGTTATGCTGAAGTTTTTCTACTATTTGTTAGAGGAATGTTATATCATATAAGTTTACAGAAAATAAGACTCACCAAAATTGTTTTTGAGAGAAAGAAAAAAGAAAAACAGCCAGAAGTTTTACGTTTTGTTTAAAGATGCAAATTTAAGTTGAGCGCAAAACTGGGATAACGCATAAAACATTTGCGAATGAAGCACTTTTTCATCCAGTGAGTCAACGAGAACAAAATCACGTCACTTTCTGATACTGACTAGCACTAAATATCAGTAAGAAAAGGAGTGGACTGAATATAGGCTTTTCTATTTATGCTAAATTACGAAACACAATAAATGCGGTCATTGCTTTCGGACGATGCTTTGCCACGAGATCGTTCCGCTGGTTAGTCAAATTATCCCGTCCCATCGTGCAGTCACATGACTTTTTGTGATGCGCATGGAGGAATTAATTTGGTAAATGTGTTTCCTTCAGTATGTGTTAATGCACTTTTTTACTGTATAAAAACGTTATCCTACTCAGTTGTGTGCATCCGTTTTTTTAATTCACTTCTGTTTTTATTCAATCCAGGGTTTTTTTTTTATGTGATACCCCAAAATGCACACAGGAATAATTGTTGGATGGAAAGTCTTTACAAAAGTTTTACTATTACTTCCAGAAATAATGTAAATGAGTGTCAAATAAAACGTAATCAAAGTAAAGGTAGTAAATACAAATATAAACGTGTTGTAGTTCCCTTTATTCTACAGCAAACTTTCAATTTAACGGTATTCAGAATAGGAATAAAAAACATAAGTGTAAAACCAACATGAACTAATGTTAATTAGTTTCCTCACAAGTTGGCTTCTCTTCACCCAAATTCAATGCTTTACGCTTGTTTTACATGCTTGACATTAATTACTTAACATAATTTTGATTTAGAAGTCTACGCATGATTCAGCTATAAAAAAAATAGCTTGCTGTATTCCAGGAAAAATAAATATATATATATATATATATATATATATATATATATATATATATATATATATATATATATATATATATATATATATATATATATATTTATATATATATATTTATATATATATATTTTTTTTTTTTTTTTTTTTTTTTTTTTTTTTTTTTCACACTGTTTTAAATTTGAGGTTGCAGTAGAATAATTATTGTTTAATTAAGAAATATTGACCAGTCTTTGGAAGGCAGTATGAAAAATGGCTTCTAGAGAGAGAGAAGGAAAACATCCAGTGCAGTGAAGGCCAAGGGGGTCCGAAAACCCAATTATGAAAACCCATAGCTTGAAAGAGTGGAGAAGCCGATTGAATTGAGTTTAATGTCAACTGATGAGAGCCACATCTGAGCTTCATGGTCATGTGTCTAGAGGAAGTGAAGCATCCTTGCGGCTGGACTCTGTGTTTGCTCTGCAGGAGTTGAGGAGGTGGAGAGCTCAGGCGGCGTTCGGCTCCTCTCAGGGAGCGTCTCAGAGGCAGGACTCGTCCGGCGCGGGACACTACGTCTTCTCTAAGGCTGTGCTGGTGTCTCAGACGGGGGGCAGTAGGGTTCTGTCCTACTGTGAGCCTCTCGGCTGTCTGCTGGCGTCTCAGCCTTCTCCACAAGCAACCTTGGTGCCAGGTAGCAGTTTGAGCTCTTCCACATTGATGTTTTTCCCTTTCCTTTGTTTATATAAGCATTGATCGATCGATCGTTGCTGTCTCAGGCTTCGGTGTGAAGAAGATCAGCACTGCGACCCTCAAACCGAGTCAGTATGTTCCCATCCACTCCAAACAGATCCGAGGTCTGTGCTTCAGCCGACACCAGGACAGTCTTCTTCTGTCCGCGGCCCTCGACAACACTCTCAAACTCACCAGGTGAGAGACCACGGCTGTCCTGCTGGGTAATCAACTGACACCTTCTGTAATAAAATATAAAATCGTTTTAAACACTGACTGATAATATCATTTATTCTGATTAATCTACACCAACTTTTAGATGCACAAGTAGTTTTTGGGTTCTGTTCTTACAAAATACACTTCAAGTAGTTATGGTCAAAGGATCATAAGAGCTAAGATAAAATATATAAATAAAATGTAACTAAAATATATGTATCTATAAATCTGGGCTGGATAAGTTAACACGTTATAATCACATTAACCTAATTAATGCCGACAACACAAGTTAACACAATTTTTTTTTTATTATTATAAAAAGTCTGTTGCTCACTGGCTCTGAATACACATGCAGACAATTCATGGGTCACAGGAGAGGATGCTCCTATTTATAAATATATATATAATGTATAAAATGTTTTACATTTTAATAATTTGGCCAGGTTTTCAAAAATAGATATTGTTATTAGCAGTGTTATTAAAGTAACTAAAGCTAAATCCATAATAATAAGAAAAAGGTACTTGAAATAAAATTGAAATCAAGTAAAATATAAAAATACATATTTTATATTAGTTGCCAATGCAACTTCTCATTTACTACTAAAATAACTTAAACCAAAATTAATTTAAATAGTTAATGAAAAAATAACAACAACTGTACAGTATTAAACATAAATAATCTAATAAAAGTTACTCAACAAAATTACTTAAAAAATATATACAGATACTCAAATGTAAAATAATTACAAAAACTATAATAGTTTCTCAATGATCGTCACAATCCAGTATCCATCGACCCCTCGAATCCATTTCCTGATTAGATTCTGATTCAGAAGCTCTAGGTTTGATTCGGTTTCATTTTGACTCTGTAATCAAATATATCAGTTCTCTCTCTTTAATGCTGTAAATTAAACCAGGAAACCGATTCGAGCCAGTAACTTGTCTTTCTGAACAATTGATTAAAAACCAGAATCCGACAAGACTAGTCAATAGTTATTTGATTCACTAAAAGAATCTGTTCGTAAGAATCATCTGAATCAGACTACATTGCTCATGCTGTAGGATTGTTTTTGCATGCAGCCTGTCTGGGTTATTTCTTTCAATACAGACAATGAGATATGATTATTCTTTCTGGGTGTGATTTTACTACTCAGAAACTCATAATAATGATGTCCCGTGCATGTAACGAAACTGCCTCTTCTGAGTTGCTCGATCCTGTTGATGTTTTCCCTGCAGCCTGATGACGAACACGGTGGTTCAGGCCTACAACACGGGCAGACCTGTGTGGAGCTGCTGCTGGTGCCATGATAACAACAACTACATTTACGCCGGTCTCTCCAGCGGCTCTGTGCTGGTGTACGACACGCGGGACACTAGCACTCACGTTCAGGAGCTGGCCCCGCTGCGCTCCAGGTCACTCTCCACGGTCCTGGCTTCGGCCAAACCGTAGCATGCTGTACATGAAGAGTTGGTTTGCAAAAACGGCTAACTACATTTTGATGTATTTTCAGAAATCACGTTTTTTTTATATTGTGCATTCCAAGAAATCGGCTTGAAACTGGACAATACCAGCTTTGACAAAACGTGTTTGGGGTTCAATGTGGAGAATATAGTGGTGTTTATCAGTTTTTGCAAATGAACTCTCTGTGTATTACTTGATTGTGTCCTGTACACACTGTGGAGAAGCTGTTTGTTGCTGATATTGTCCCTGTTGTCCACTGTAGCTGTCCAGTGGTGTCTCTGTCCTACATCCCGCGCGCCGCCTCCAGCATGTTCCCGTGTGGCGGCCTGATCGCAGGCTCGCTGGAGGGCGGATGTTTCTGGGAGCACGTGGAGGGAACCACATACACGCCCCACATCCTTCCTCTAGAGTCCGGCAGCTGCACAGACATACAGGTGGAGCCGGACAGCAGACACTGCCTCGTCACCTACAGACCAGGTACATGTCCAACCCACACCAGCCCCTTCTCATACTTAACTACCAAAGTTATGTTTTTCGTCAAACTAATATGACGGCTGTCAGTGTAGAGTTATACTGTTCTGTTGGTTTTATTCAGTTTTAAAAAGAAACTGAGATATTATCAGCTTCTATTTATTTATTCCATTCAAAACTTTAATTAGCAAAAAATCGCGAAAGCATCTATTGAATCTGTTAGTTTTTTCATTATTATTATGATTATTAGGGGCCAAGCACTGAAGGGTCGCCATGAAACCACTTGTGGAAAAGTTATGAAATGTGTCTTACAGATAGAGGATAGTCTCAATAATAAGTACTGCAAATTTGGAGTCTCTAACTCAAACCCTCTAGCGCCACCAACAGCTCAGATTTGGATTTCCATTTATGCTAATAGCTTTTGAACCGCCATACTATTTTGGTTTTTTTGAACTCCTAGACCATTGGTGTAATTTTTGCAAAAATTTAACCAGATCATCTTCAGACTATGAGTGAAACCAAAATATTATGGAATTAAGGTCGATTACTTTTCTCGAATAATGCGTGAAAATAAAACGAATTTGGCAAAGAGCTCTAAAAATGGACATGAGGCTATATCTCTGCGATGCTTTAGTGTATTCAGAACAAATATGGTTTGTGTCATAACTCTGTTGTCAAAAGTACCGACTTCCAGTCAGCACTGTACTTTTAAAAACCGCTGATTGGCCAAAGTGTTCACAGATACGACTGTGATTGGCCACACTCAGGAGTGTTTGAAAGCTGCGTCTAACAGAAGATTCTTCATGTATCTGCACATAGACAGATCTGCAGATTTCAGACACTCCCGTCTGCTTCTGTGATGATGATCAAGAGATGATCATTGTAGCCAATCACAGTGATGTCTGTTGAGCGTTCGAACACTAAAGACAGTCAGCCACGTTTAAGAATACGTTCAACAGCACTCAGTGTTAGCGGGAAATGGACGTTTTTAAAAATGCAGTACTGAAGTCTGTACTTTTGACAACACTAGTTATGACAGCCATGACCTGAGGTTTCTCACGTAGTTTCAGCACAGCACCACCTAGTGGTTAGGAGATGAAAAAAAATAAAAAATACTATTTTCGCTAATAACTTCTGAAGAGTTTGGCCAAAAATCACAAGATTCGGTGAAGCATATCGAAACATATTATTTTAATCTCTCTTGTTGAAAAGCATGCACAAATATTTAAACTAACACCCATGTAGCCATTTTGATATTATTAGCTTTAAGTGTATATCTGTTTTTTTAGTAATTTAATATGTAATTTAATTTCTTTAAAAATACATAAAATACAATTTATACATGATGTAAATGTGGGAATTTTTGCCATTGGCCCTAAAATAATTTTTTTTTAAAGAAATCTCATTTTATTCAAATATATTGTCTAATATAATTTTATTTTATTTACCTCGTAATGTTTAATCTCTAATTTCAAATTTCTGGTGAACTTTTTTTATTTTCTCCAACATTCTTTTCTTGCCACTCTTTTGAATTGATTCTATTGGAATGTTCGCTACAATTCAGAATCACAGATGTGTCGCGCCATTTCATTGTGACTTTAGATATTTACAAATTAAACCGTAATAACGGCCCAGTGCAGTCATACAATCACTAATTTCAGTTGTTTGCATTACAAAAAATAACTAATATTGTTCCAGTATGAAAACAATGATTTAAATTACACACATTTCTATTTTAATTGAAGGTTACTGTCTTTTGATTTCTTGCGTCTCCTCGTGTCGGTGTTGTGTGTCCAGGTCGCTCAAACCCGTCACTGCGTTGTGTGTTAATGGAGCTCAGCCGGACGCCTCAGACAGACATCAGCCAGACGCCTGTCTGCTCCTGCTCTCCGGTCCAGACCTTCACCGCTGGATCCTCCTGCAAGCTTCTCACCAAGAACGCCGTGTTCAAGAGTCCGGCCGGAGACGGAGCCACGCTCGTGTGTGCTGGGGACGAGGCCACCAACTCCACCATGGTGAGAAGCGTTCCTCGTCTGGTCCAGCCTGTGCTCGTGTCTCTCATTCACTGTCTCGTCTGTGATTTCTCCGCTCTGTCTGCAGGTCTGGGACGCCGGCACTGGTGCTCTGCTTCAGAAGATGCCTGCAGATCTCCCCGTGCTGGACATCTGTCCGTTTGGGGCCAACCAGAGCAGTTTCCTGGCCTCTCTGACCGAGAAGATGCTCAAGGTTTATAAATGGGAGTGAGACTGAGAGGAACATTCGAACTGAAATCTGAAGAAGACTTTTTCATAACCAAATACTGCTGGACGGGGACATTGCTGTCCTTTTACTTTGTGCTTTGTTTCTGTTTTTTTTTTTTTTGTTTGTTTAAAATCTAAATCCTTTTTTTTATTTTCTGTTCATTATAAATTGTTTTCTGTTTCTGACCTTAAAATCAGGGCTTTAGTAATGTCTTAGTTGAGCGTGATCAGTGTTCACTGGTTTCTTTGTATATATGTAAGTGTTTTTTTAATAAAACAATAATTGCCTACATTGACAGTTTGTGAGAACCTTAAAAATATCTCTATAGGAGTGGCACGATTAAATCAGTAGGAAAAATACTAAGATATATTTTTTAAGTCAATAAAGCAGATATACAGTCTTGTTCAAAATAATAGCAGTACAATGTGACTAACCAGAATAATCAAGGTTTTTAGTATATTTTTTATTGCTACGTGGCAAACAAGTTACCAGTAGGTTCAGTAGATTGTCAGAAAACAAACAAGACCCAGCATTCATGATATGCACGCTCTTAAGGCTGTGCAATTGGGCAATTAGTTGAAAGGGATGTGTTCAAAAAAATAGCAGTGTCTACCTTTGACTGTACAAACTCAAAACTATTTTGTACAAACATTTTTTTTTTCTGGGATTTAGCAATCCTGTGAATCACTAAACTAATATTTAGTTGTACGACCACAGTTTTTTAAAACTGCTTGACATCTGTGTGGCATGGAGTCAACCAACTTGTGGCACCTCTCAGCTGTTATTCCACTCCATGATTCTTTAACAACATTCCACAATTCATTCACATTTCTTGGTTTTGCTTCAGAAACAGCATTTTTGATATCACCCCACAAGTTCTCAATTGGATTAAGGTCTGGAGATTGGGCTGGCCACTCCATAACATTAATTTTGTTGGTTTGGAACCAAGACTTTGCCCGTTTACTAGTGTGTTTTGGGTCATTGTCTTGTTGAAACAACCATTTCAAGGGCATGTCCTCTTCAGCATAGGGCAACATGACCTCTTCAAGTATTTTAACATATGCAAACTGATCCATGATCCCTGGTATGCGATAAATAGGCCCAACACCATAGTAGAAGAAACATGCCCATATCATGATGCTTGCACCTCCATGCTTCACTGTCTTCACTGTGTACTGTGGCTTGAATTCAGAGTTTGGGGGTCGTCTCACAAACTGCCTGTGGCCCTTGGACCCAAAAAGAACAATTTTACTCTCATCAGTCCACAAAATGTTCCTCCATTTCTCTTTAGGCCAGTTGATGTGTTCTTTGGCAAATTGTAACCTCTTCTGCACATGCCTTTTTTTTAACAGAGGGACTTTGCGGGGGATTCTTGAAAATAGATTAGCTTCACACAGACGTCTTCTAACTGTCACAGTACTTACAGGTAACTCCAGACTGTCTTTGATCATCCTGGAGGTGATCATTGGCTGAGCCTTTGCCATTCTGGTTATTCTTCTATCCATTTTGATGGTTGTCTTCCGCTTTCTTCCACGTCTCTCTGGTTTTGCTCTCCATTTTAAGGCATTGGAGATCATTTTAGCTGAACAGCCTATCATTTTTTGCACCTCTTTATAGGTTTTCCCCTCTCTAATCAACTTTTTAATCAAAGTACGCTGTTCTTCTGAACAATGTCTTGAACGACCCATTTTCCTCAGCTTTCAAATGCATGTTCAACAAGTGTTGGCTTCATCCTTAAATAGGGGCCACCTGATTCACACCTGTTTCTTCACAAAATTGATGACCTCAGTGATTGAATGCCACACTGCTATTTTTTTGAACACACCCCTTTCAACTAATTCAACTAATTGCCCAATTGCACAGCCTTAAGAGCGTGCATATCATGAATGCTGGGTCTCATTTGTTTTCTGAGAATCTACTGAACCTACTGGTAACTTGTTGCCACGTAGCAATAAAAAAATATACGAAAAACCTTGATTATTCTGGTTAGTCACATTGTACTGCTATTATTTTGAACAAGACTGTATTGTCTTAACAGGGATTTGAGTCAACATCAAGTTATTTCTTGGGTGTCACAAATGTAAGAAATGTTCCTCTGCAGTGGTCCAGCAGAAACAGGGTTATGTGCTAAATTTTGGCCCATGACTATTAGGTAATTAAAATAGAGATTTAATTATTTTTTTTTACTACAAATGTAACCGGTCACCACAAGTGAATAGTGCCAGATTTCACCATACCTACCCCTTTCCATCATTAATCATAGTATATTAAAATAATTGTTTTGTATTGCAAGTTTCCTTAAATATATTTAAATGATCTTATTAATAATTTACATACATTTCAGAAATCAACATTATAAAGCCAAAAAACTACATTATTTTAGTTTGTTGACTCATAGTTAAAGGGTTTTACAACGGGATTTTCTGTGTGTGCATATATATATATATATATATATATATATATATATATATAATCATTCCATAAATCTGAAAATATTGTCAATCACCATAATTCTTCAGAATATATCACAAGTTAATAATAGTTTTGTGCAGAGTATAAATGCGTCTCTTCCTCCAGAGGGCGCATCTCTCTTGAGCCCAAAGCTCGAGACACATTCTCTTCTTTTTTCTATCAGACAAAAAATGGTTTGACTTCAAAAGTAATTCAAACACAAAACAAAATTTCTATTAATATAAATATACTGTCCTGTAACCTTAAACGATCGTGATTGGTGCATCAGGGCTTCGCTGGGAAAAGTTACAGGAACCAGGTTTTTGAGAGTTTTTCTGAATAAAGATACTGATATAATTAAAATAGTTTTGCCAGATCCAGCTATTAAAGGCGTATTTTGATTTGTTTTACCAGTAAATTTAACACTTTAGAAAGTTAATAAAGGAGGAAGTTGCGGCAGCTATAACTTTATCTTAATTAACAAAACAATTGGAATAATCTCGGTTAATTTTATTTAATTATAGGTATTTGTTTATTTTAACAGCAACATCTAACATTGCATCGCCGGCATTACTTTGGCAGTTATCGAAAAAAGCAGCAGCTATTTACATTTACAAGTTTTTTTTTTTTTTTTTTTTTTGTGATTTAAGTGCAAATATTTATAGATTTTATTTATAATATCAGGATTTTCTGCTATTTATACTACTTACTGCAAATAGTGGCAATTATCTGCATCTCATTAGTACATTATACAACAGTATGCAATAATAACTTATTTATTATTGGTCTAATTTAATAGTCTAATTTAGTGGAAGCAACCTTTTTGAGTCAATAAAGCCCTCCCTATACCTACCCTTAACCTTTTGCTTATTTAATAATTTTCATTGAAAATAAATGCTTTTCTGATGTCATTTGAAATTTAAAAAGGGAGAAAAAAATTTCCCCAGAAGGCGGATTCGAACCATCTACATTTAAATCTGCATTTCTGTCTCTTTTCAAGTGTTAGTGTATATAATTACTTGTATTTATAGGGGTTATTATAGCACAATTCTATAATAAGGGGCTTATAATAGAATCCCCCTGGACCTCACAAATTTTCAAAGCCTGGCTACGGCCACGCCTACTACGGTTGGGGATTTAACGGATCTCATGAATATTAAGGCTATCAGGAAGCGACGCGATGTCATCGCCTGCTAATTAATATTCATGAACGTGCTCCTGGCTGTAGTGGGATTGTTTTTATACAGTCTATGAGTGGGATTCATAAGTTAGTTCTCCGCGAATATGGCGGCGTGTATGCAGCAGTTGCTGCTGTTGATATTCATCTCCGGCTGGATGTCTTCCGCTCTCGGAGGCAAACTGGACGCTGAAAACACCGCGGATAACCCTGATAGAGGCAGAAACGCGGCGGGAGAGGACAAGGCGGCGGCGCTGCTCAGCGGCGGCTGGAAGCTCGCGGAGGACGCGGCCTGTCGGGAGGACGTGAGCCGGATTTGCCCCAAACACTCCTGGAACAACAACCTGGCCGTGCTCGAGTGCCTGCAGGACCGACAAGACGTAAGAAACACGGCCCAGTCTGTATTTAACACATAGTCTGCGAGCGCGTGGCAATTACAGAACTGACTAATCGAGTGACGTGAGAAGATATTTGTTAATATAATTAAAAACCAGTCGCGGATTGACAAGGAAGGCCTCTCAATGTCAAACATAGAGGGGTATAAGAACCGGTTATCATGATTAATAACAGTGCTTCCTGTTAAAGGTGCTGTAGGGAACTTTTGTAAAAAAATATTTTTTACATATTTATTAAACCTGTCATTATGTCCTGACAGTAGAATATGAGACAGATAATCTGTGAAAAGAATCAAGCTCCTCTGGCTCCTCCCAGTGGTCCTATTGCCATTTGCAGAAAGTCATGCGCTCCTGGTAAAAAACAACCAATCAGAGCTGCGGTCCGTAACTTTGTTTGTGTTCAAAATGTAGAAAAATGAACCTAATAAGCGAGTACACCATGAATCAATTTTCCAAACCGTGTTTTTAGCTTGTCCTGAATCACTAGGGTACACCTATAATAAGTGTTTATA